>NC_069688.1:61429993-61743274 GCF_023699985.2 Odocoileus virginianus
GTGCTGGTGTATATCCTGAATGAGACATTCCCCCAACCTTTGTGAAGCTCACATTTGTGCACTGTATCTCTCCCAATCCAAATCCATGTGGGCAAACAACCACAGTCAACTGCAGTTGGGTACCATTGTGCCAATTATTTCTGCAATAAGAGCATCACCTTACTCATCATCATCTGCCTGAAAGGGGCTCACAGGCTAAGCAAAAAGGGAGTTACATGGAGAATTGAACCCAGGTCAGAACAGCTCCTACCTAGGATTTATGATCATGAGGGTCTAGGATAACTACCCACTGTCATTTGTCAGTTTTAATAATAGTGATATTAATATAATAATAATAGATCTGTATAGTGCTTTAAGCATTATCTTCATTACATATATAAGAACTGGACCTCAGAGATCCAAGAAAGCATGGTTTTGGCTGACACAGACAGATAAGACTTCAGGCCTCCTCATTCCAAACCCAGAGCCCATTCAAACATCCTGTGATGTCCCTCTTCTGGCAACTCCTTTCCCATCTGTTTCTGAATTAAAAATCGACAAACTTTATTTTAGGATGGGTTGGGAAAGGAAAATTGTGATAATTTTATTAACCAAGATTTTGCCTGCAAAAGAAGAAATGAACTCGATTTTAATCAGAAGATTGCTTAATTGGCAGGTTCTTGATAGAAAGAGCTATCATTATCGACTGAATTATGGAAATGTCCAGACATGTTTTATGGCTTCCCTGGAGGCTCAGCATTAAAGAATCCACCAGCAATGCAGGAGCCACAGGTTTGATCCCTGGGTTGGGAAGATCCCCTTGGAGGAAGGCATGGCAACCCACTCCAGTATTCTTGCCTGGAGAATCCCATGGACAGAGGAGCCTGGCGGGCTACAGTCCATGGGGTCGCAAAGAGTCAGACACGACTGAGTGACTTAGCACACACCAGAAATGTTTTATGCATACAGAGTTTCTTGGTAATAACAAATCTCTTAAATATACATACACTAAGCATCTTCTTTATCAGAAAACACAGGATGTTTATAGAAGACAGCACAGAGAATTCATGTGATTTATTTGTTCTAAATAAGCTAATCAAGTGTGTTTAAGAGTGGATTCCCACAAAGTTGTTTCTTTTTTTTATCTTGGAATTGTTACTGAATTAGTTTTACGTCAATGGAAATCCCACGCAAGCCAGCATCTGTAAGTGAAACCGTTTTTAGAAACAGAAATGGAGACACGGGGTAGGACCAGACTCGGAGGTGTGGGATAGACTGCAGAGCAGGCTAATGAAGATGCTGCTTGAAGACTGAGGTTGTGAGGGGTTGAGACATTCAGCTCATCCATACTGAAGCACTGGGCCCTGGGGTGGGTCTAACCTTCTAGGGGCACTCTGAAGATAAGAAAAGCAACAGCCTTTTTATTTTTATTAATATCTTTTAAAATAATAATAACTTTTGTTATTTATTATTTAATGATATTAAAATAATAATAACAATATTTATTGCTGATGAAGGGTTTTGAAGGTGAAGAGCCCCATGGAGAAACCTAGCTCCCGTCCTTGTCAGCTGTGTGTCTCACATGGGTTCTTCCTTCAGAATTCTGCACTTCAGTTATCCATAATAGGAAAATAATGATACCAGCATCACAGAATTGTTGGGAAGATTAAATGAGACATTAGAAAACAGTCAGCATGCCACCTGGCCCTTAGTTGTCATTTAGGAAATAAACACTTAGAGCTCTAGAAAGGAAAACATGACATACTGACCAGTGAATTCTCAATATCTATGCTAGTGGGAAAGAGAGAAATGTAAACATCCTGGTGATCCACGCACAAGGAAGCAGAGGAGAATCTAAATAAGTGCAGCGCATTTCTGAGCATCAGATCAGTCTGAAAACGAAGGCCTTTATGGGCCGTGAAGGGGTGCTGGGATCGAGCGGGCCTCTCAGGCGTTAGGTGCTATATGTTCCCGACAGAGGGAATTATAACCCTGTGTACAAAGGACATCGCATCCGAACCAAAGTCCACCGGAGTTAGTTCCAGGGAACATGATGCAAACTGACTAGAATGTTTCGCCCAGAGGATGAAGCAGCCTGCCAGGAGCCTTCCTCAGAAGGGAGCAGACACTCAGGCCAGCACTTGGAACCAATTACACAGCCTCTGCCAGGATGTTGAGTGGGACAGCGCAGGGCCACGTCTGTCATCCAGGGCAGCTTGGATCCACCGTGTGTGGGGATTTTATTTGAAAAAGCTGTTGGTTCAGATCACTTGGGTTTGAATCCGGGCAGGGAAGCCTGGTGTGCTGCAGTCCATGGGGCCGCAGAGTCGGACACGACTGAATGACTGAACTGAACTGAAATCTTCCTTTTATTGCTTACTGTCTGGCTTAGCTTGGGCAAGTTGCCACTATTAATTTTCTGTTATTTTGTAAGATCACCATACCTTATGCCTTAGCATCACACCCACGATCAGCTCGAAGTCCTGAAGGCAGAAGTCCAGTGGGGTTCTGTGATTGGATTACAGGCTCCCTAGAGTCTCTGGGCTGAGGTCAAGGTGTCATGTGGCTTGGGCTCTTATCTGATGGTTCTGGGGGAAGAATTCACTTTCCAGGCCATTCACCTCCTTGGTAGAATTCTATTTCTTGCCACCATATGTCTGAAGTTCCATTTCATTCCCTCGTAGCTCAGTTGGTAAAGAATCTGCCTGCAATGCAGGAGACCCAGGTTCGATTCATGGGTTAGGAAGATCCCCTAGAGAAGGAAATGGCAACCCGCTCCAGTATTCTTGCCTGGAGAATCGCTTGGACAGAGGAGCCTGGCGGGCTACAGTCCATGGGCTTGCAAAGAGTCGGACCCGACTGAGTGACTTGCACATACCTTGTCAGCCTCCAGTCACTCTTTCCTTAGAGCTCACCTGCATTCTTCATCACATACCCTCCTCCACATGCGAAGCCAGCACTAAACTGTTTCAAGCATTAAAATCCTCGTGCTTCAGATCTTTCTAACTTCCTCTTCTGGGGTCAGTTGGAGAAAACTCTACTTTTAAGCAATTTATTTGATGAGATCAGACTTAACCTGGGTGACTCTCTGAAACTTAAGGGAAATTGGTTT
Source organism: Odocoileus virginianus (assembly GCF_023699985.2). NCBI lineage: Eukaryota > Metazoa > Chordata > Mammalia > Artiodactyla > Cervidae > Odocoileus > Odocoileus virginianus. The sequence goes on from NC_069688.1 coordinate 61,433,085, forward strand.
GGAACTTAAAGTACAGCTGCAAAATCCCATCAACAGCAATTTCTGTATTAGCCTTTGGCTGAATAATCTGGGGGTGGAAACTTGGAGGTTCCTCTTTGGGATTTTCCTCCATATTCCCTAACCTCTCTGTGCCTCAGTCTCCTTACCTGTAAAGTGGGATAATAATAATGCATACTTCATAAGGTTGCTGTGAGGATTAAGTGATTAAATGTTGTGAGGATTAAGTGATTAAATGTTGTGAGGATTGCATGCTCAGTGAGGTCTGACTCTTTGCAACCCCATGGACTGTAGTCTGCCAGGCTCCTCTGTCCATGGGGACTCTCCAGGCAAGAATCCTGCCACGCCCTCCTCCAGGGGATCTTTCCGACCCAGGGATCAAACCTGTGTCTCCTGCAGCTCCTGCATTGCAGGCAGGTTCTTCAGGCTGAGCCACCAAGAAAGACCTTGTGAGGATTAAATGATTAAATGTTGTGAGGATTAAATGGTGCAATATGTGCAAAGTGCCTAGAACAGTTCTGGCGCAGAGGGAGAGCCAAGTGTTTATTATTACCAGTGTTGGGTCCGAGTGGCCCTGATTCTGAAGATGGTACCTAGCTGACTGCACGGTGGCCCCTGGGGTGGGCAGCAGCGCCTGTAGAAGCGGTGTTGGTGACGAGGCAGAGACATCCAGGGGGGGAGAGAGCAGAGTGTGGCTGCATCAGGCCGACAGGTGGGGCCCACCAGAAGAGGGCATGACCAGGAAAGGAAGGGAAAGACGGAGCCCACTGGCGGCTGGCCAGACCGGACCCTGGGCACCCTGGCCGCTCAGAAACGCTCCAGGGGGCGCTTCCCCAGCTCAGCTCCGGCTGCACATTAAAATCCCCTGGGAGCTTTTCAAAGGCACTTAGCCTGGGCCTCACCCTAGACCAATAAGATTAAAATTTAGGACTTGTGTCTAAATAGACTTTTAAAAGCTCTCTGAGCAGTTCCATGTCCTGGGAGGATTCAAAACTACTCAGGTAAAGGGAAACACGAAATACTCCTGAAAAATATCAAAGAACTTTGGTCATTATTTCAGGCCGTACTGTCTAGGGTTGAATAGGAAGCAAGTGATTTGGAAATAAAATCTTTGCTTCCCTGGGCTTCCAGGGGGCAAGTGGAGGCCAGTTCTGACCTGGCTGTGGGTGCAGTGGGTTGGGGGCGGGACCCTTGGGGCTGATGGGTCAGTCAGGGTGCAGGCGACCAGTGGGAACAAGGGCTTTGCAGGGACCCCCATCCCCTCAGTCCTGCTGGGCTAACCTCCCAGTGGTTCTGGGCCAGCCGGGTGGTGCAGGGGCCTCTAGACTCAAAATAACGTTGGTCGGGCTGGAGCCAGTCTTGCTGTGGTTGTTACTGAAGACCTGATTTTTTGCTGTGCTTGTTCCAGTCCAGGGAAATCAGGGTTGCATGTAGGGTTAAGTTTAATCTTTCTCAGCTGCAGACTTCTCGGCTGACGCTAAAGCCGAGTTGTAGGGTTTGGGCACAAACTGGGCGGGTAGATTAGGAAAGATGTGCTATGCTCAACCAGTCGCGTGCAACTTTTTTCGAGCCCGTGGACTGTAGTCCGCCAGGCTCCTCTTTCCATGGGATTTTTCAAGCCAGGATATTGGAGTGGATTGCCATTTCCTCCTCCAGGGGGACTTCCAGACCCAGGGAGGGAGCCTGAGTCTCTTGCATCTCCTGCCTTAGTAGGCAGGTGGATTCTTTACCATTGTGGCCCCTGGAAAGCCCATGAATTAGAAGAATGGGTGGAAGTAGATTGAATATGTTGGCAATGAGGAGGGCAGTTCAGGATTTCAACTTGGACTCTGCCAATACTCTGTGAGGCAAACTGCGTGATGGAGGGGTCTTGTCGTTGTTCAGTTGCTGAGTCGTATCCAACTCTGTGACCCCATGGACTTCAGCACACCAGACTCCTCTGTCCTCCACCATCTCCTAGAGTTTGCTCAGATGGAGGGTTAACACTATACTGAAATGTGTAGGGCTGTTTTGGAATGTCTCTTTTAGAAGTGCTTTCATGAATTCAACAGAGCCTATTTGAGAGTACTTAGAATTAGAAATATGTAATTTTTTAATTTACATCACATCTTCTCCCCCCGCAACCCCAAAACAATTTACATAGATTTTGGGTCTGTTTATATTAAATTCCTACATCAATTTTTAAAAATTTTATATCTTTTTGCTTAGTGGAAGTATTGAGAGGTATTAGTATAGGCGTACAGCAAAGTGATTCAGTTATAGACATGCATTTTTTCCATTTTAGGTTATTATGAAATATTGACTATTGTTCTTTGTCTATACAGTAAATCTTTGTTGCTTATCTATTTTATTATAGTAATTTGTGTCTGTTAATTTAATCTTTCTCTGTGAGTCTGTGTCTGTTTTGTACATAGATTAATTTGTATTATTTTTTAGGTTCCACATATAAATGTTATCACATACTTGTTTTTGTCTGTCTAACTTAGTATAATATTTCTAGGTCCATCCATGTAGCTGCAAATGGCAATATTTCATTCTTTGAAATTTTAAACCTTGATAATTTGCACTTTTTTTTTTTTTTGATAATTTGCACATTAAAGCATTTAAAGATCCCGTCTTTATTTATATAGTTTTCTAGGAAAAGTTCAACTTCTATGCACCCCCTTGAGTGGTGATATGGCCACTGAGGTCTCTTAAAGTGCTTTTAATCTTTATCTTTAAAGCACTTTCCTGAAAAGTACATTTCCCAGCAGACTTAACTGGGGTCCCTTGGCTGGCTAGGCTATTGGTAGAGGAAGTTCTTGAATCCAGGACCTTGAACATGTTCAATTCTCTTCACAGTGATCGTGAAACCCAAGGCAATCATCTAATGCTCTTTCCACCTTTACATTAGTCTCACTGTGCCAGTTCCACATGCCTTCCTGTCTTAGGGCTCAAAACGGATGTGAATTATTAAAGACCAAACTAGTAGACTGATCCAGTGGAAAAATAGATTATAGGCTGCGAGGAACTCTCCGTGAGGGGAAGCTTGGGCCTGAGGGCAAAAAGACCGAAAGTGACTCCTGATGTAGAAGTCGGAATCCAGCACTCTTGCTTTCGAGACATATGTTAGCAAATAGAAAACTGCAGTTTTGCTTCTTCTTCAAGAACTGTCCATACCAGTTAAAAGCTTATCAAAGCAGTCCCCAAACCACCCAAACAGAAGTACAGTAGGTAGGTCATTCTACAGCTATATTCTCAGATCTAAACTTGCTCCCGCCTTGTGCAATATGCATGTTTGCAAGTTATGTGGAAAAAGAGCTGGCTGGAATTGTTTTTGAGATATTAACATTCTTATGTGTTTTACAGAATTAACTTAGTTTGGTTAAATTCACCATTCTTTGGATTTTTAATATTATTCATTAATAAAGCATTTTTAGACAATTTTAAACAAAGCTAGTGGATGTGATGGAATTCCAGTTGAGATATTTCAAATCCTGAAAGACAATTCTGTGAAAGTACTGCACTCAATATGCCAGCATATTTGGAAAACTCAGCAGTGGCCACAGGACTGGAAAATGTCAGTTTGCATTCCAGTCCCTAAGAAAGGCAATCCCAAAGAATGGTCAAACTACTGCACAATTGCACTCATCTCACATGCTAGTAAAGTAATGCTCAAAATTCTCCAAGCCAGGCTTCAGCAATACGTGAACTGTGAACTTCCAGATGTTCAAGCTGGTTTTAGAAAAGGCAGAGGAACCAGAGATCAAATTGCCAACATCTGCTGGATCATCGAAAAAGCAAGAGAGTTCCAAAAAAACATCCATTTCTGCTTTGTTGACTATACCAAAGCCTTTGACTGTGTGGATCACAATAAACTGGAAAATTCTGAAGGAGATGGGAATACCAGACCACCTGATCTACCTCTTGAGAAACCTGTATGCAGGTCAGGAAGCAACAGCTCAAACGGGCCATGGAACAGCAGACTGGTTCCAAATAGGAAAAGGAGTACGTCAAGGCTGTATATTGTCACGCTGCTTTTTTAACTTATATGCAGAGTACATCATGAGAAACGCTGGGCTGGAAGAAGCACAAGCTGGAATCAAGATTGCCGGGAGAAATATCAATAACCCCAGATGTGCAGATGACACCACCCTTATGGCAGAAAGGGAAGAGGAACTAAAAAGCCTCTTGATGAAAGTGAAAGTGAAAGTGAAGTCGCTCAGTCGTGTCCGACTCTTTGCGACCCCATGGACTACAGTCCACCAGGCTCCTCCGTCCATGGGATTTTCCAAGCAAGAGTACTGGAGAGGGTTGCCATTTCCTTCTCCAGGGGATCTTCCTGACCCAGGGATTGAACCCAGGTCTCCCGCATTGTAGGCAGACGCTTTACCATCTGAGCCACCAGGGAAGTGGAGAGTGGAAAACTTGGCTTGAAGCTCAACATTCAGAAAACTAAGATCATGGCATCTGGTCCCATCACCTCATGGGAAATAGATGGGGAGACAGTGGAAACAGTGTCAGACTTTATTTTTTTGGGCTCAAAAATCACTGCAGATGGTGATTGCAGCCATGAAATTAAAAGACGCTTCCTCCTTGAAAGGAAAGTTATGACCAACCTAGGTAGCATATTAAAAAGCAGAGACATTACTTTACCAACAAAGGTCCATCTGGTCAAGACTATGGTTTTTCCAGTGGTCATGTATGGATGTGAGAGTTGTATGGTGAAGAAAGCTGAGCACTGAAAAATTGATGCTTTTGAACTGTGGTGTTGGAGAAGACTCTTGAGTGTCCCTTGGCCTGCAAGGAGATCCAACCAGTCCATCCTAAGGGAGATCAGTCCTGGGTGTTCATTGGAAGGACTGATACTGAAGATGAAATTCCAGTACTTTGGCCACCTCATGAGAAGAGTTGACTCATTGGAAAAGACCCTGATGCTGGGAGGGATTGGGGGCAGGAGGAGAAGGGGATGACAGAGGATGAGATGGCTGGATGGCATCACCGACTCGATGGGCATGAGTTTGGGTAAACTCTGGGAGTTGGTGATGGACAGGGAGGCCTGGCGTGCTGCGATTCATGGGGTCGCAGAGAGTCGGACATGACTGAGTGACTGAACTGAACTGAACTGAACTGAAGACAATTTTAAAATAAACACGGCAGCATTGGGATATCATCTGTTCCTGAAACCAGCCCTGGCGTGCTTCTTTCTTATAGCCTTTGGCCCAGGTCTAAAGAAGAGAAGCAGGCTACACTTTATTTTTCCATCAGCATCTCTAGTTTTTAAATATAACCTATGGCTTTGTAGAAAATTAATCAGTGGTCTGAATTGTTAGATACGCAACTTAGCTATTTCAGATTCTTTTTTTCATTTAAAAAATGCAAAACTGACTGAGAATGTTTAAATCCCAGCACAAAAAGGCCAGTGCTATTTCGGGCTGTCTCAGAAGACTATCATAGAGAAGGGAGGGAGGCAAACGGAGGTAGACACATCTGGGATGCTATTTTCAGGCTCCTGGATCCCAGAAAGGCTCTGGAAAGCTGGAAAGAGACCAGAAGTGTGAAAGGAAATGATTAATGAAGTGAGGTCTGGGCAGAACCAGAAGAGTGACTGCTCAGGGAGTGGCTGAGAACTTGAAATCCAGGGAGACTTAGAAAGGCAGGAAAGAACCCCTCATCTCATCAGTTCATGGGGGAACTACATATTTAGGTGAACTAAAACTACACACAAAAGAAGAAAAATCCTAGAAGGAAAACTACATTTACAAAAAAGCAAAACGTGGTTCCCTTTGGTTCTGAATACTGCAAAGACATTGAGGCTGTGGATCAGACATTCTGGAGACAGAAGTGGTCCTTGGTCCTGGTTGCATATTAGCTTCCCCAGGAAAGCTTTAGAAAACCCCCAGGCCTGGCCCACACCTGTGGAGGCATCGGAGATCCCTAAGAACAGCTTTCGACACTGGATACATGCAGAGGTTACCATGATACTTGTAAATCACGTGAAAACTTCTTCAAGCAGAAGTCAAATCACAGCCACTCTTAAATAACAACAAGATAAACACTATTGTGGGGCTTCCCAGGTGGCTCACAGGTAAAGAATCCACCTGCAGGAGACTCAGGAGACGTGGGTTCAGTCTCTAGGTCCGGAAGATCCCCTGGAGGAGGAAATGACATCCCACTCCAGTATTCTTGCCTGGGGAATCTCAAGGACAGAGGAGTCTGGTGGGCTACAGTCCATGGGATCACAAAGAGTCAGACCCGACAGAGCATGCATGCATGCATACATTTATTGTAAGGGAAAAGCTAAAGTTAGTTAAATGGTGAAGTATAGAAATGTTTTATTTTAATTTGAAGAATGGAAATAGGAATGAACCAATGTATTATGGTATCTTTTAACAATGATCATTTAAACAAAACCATGGAGATTGTTGCGCATTGTAGATGGGTGCTTCTCAAACATTAATGTGCAAAGAAAGCATCTGGTGGGCCTCAGAAGGTGAAGGCTTGGATCTGATTGCTCCGACGGGGCTCCAACTTCTTTCTCTAATGAGCTCTCGAATGAGGCTGAGAGTGCTGATCCAGGCACGTGCGTGGAGCAGTTGAGGCTGCAGTAGGTTGAACAGCTTCCTTTCTCATACACTCAGACCTGAGAAACTTCCCAGAAATGGTTCCTACATGAGATTTGGCACATCCATTCCCTGCCCAAGAGGGTGGAGTTGGAAGAGAAAAGATGTTTCTTAATGCACCATGGATGACTCAGCTTTTACCTTGAAGATATACAGGTCACAGGAAAGGCACTTTTGGTTAAAGAAATTTCATCCCTGCCATTTCCAAAAAGTCAGTTCATGCACACCAAAATTATGTCTTGAAGTAAAATGCTAAATGCCATAAATAAACCATGGATGTGTGCATGCTCAGTCCTTCCGTCGTGTCTGACTCTTTGCAACTCCCTGGGCTGTGGCCCGCCAGACTCCTCTGTCCATGGGATTTCCCAGGCAAGAATTCTGGAGTGGGCTGCCGTTTCCTTCTCCATAGGATTTTCCCAACCCGGGATTCAATCCTGTGTCTCTTGCATTGGCAGGCAGATTCTTTATCACTGAGCCACCTGGGAAGCCGCAGGTGGACCCTAAGCAGACAAAGCAGCAGTGATTTCTTTCACGGTAGGAAATTAACTTGCCCCTAAAGACTGTGGCTGGGGTGTTTAATCTTAAATGCGGTGCCTGCTTTGTACTCACTGCTAACTTTCAGTGGCGTGTGTGTGGTAAAGGAGGTGAAGATGCCGCCGAGAGGCCCGGGGAAGGCCAGGGGGCAAGCACACTTGGACTTAACATTGTAAAAATTGTTTTTGATCATGCACTGTGCCTTAGGATAGTGCACATATTCCTTGGGAAATGCTTTCTTTTTTTCTTGACACAAGTGAATCAAACAAACACAGATTCTCATCCTTTCAATAAAAGACACACTACTTACAGGCCCAATGTCTTTTTAAGAATTTGGCCTAAGCAAGAGTTTCTTTAAAATTATAAATCCTTGCCAGCTTTTAGTTTAGTTGGGTTTTTTCTGGCTTCAGGTTTGCACTTTTGAGTCTTTAAAATATCTGTAAAGTGTCTGGGTGTTATGCTTTCAAATGCTTATTAATTTTTGGTGCAGGGAAGAGACTAATTTAAAACTCAAAATATTTAGAATCTATGGTTACTGTATTTTTAAGTAACATTGTGGTGTTCTTAGAGTTCAGTGTGTGTGTGCCCAGCCGTGTCAGATTCTTCGCGGCCCCATGGACGGTAACCCACCAGACTTCTCTCTCTCCTATGCTGGCAGGCAGGTTCTTTACCATTAATGAAATATTTCACTTTTTTAATACTAAATCAGGCTTTCTTGACTAAAGCCTACAAGGCAGGCATTCCCACCTGGGAAGCCCCTTAGAGTTCAATAAAATAAAAGAATAAGCAAATAGGGCTTGATAAGCTGGAAGAAATGAAAGAGGAGGTAATGTAACTTTCCTAATGGGTATTTTTTTTCTATTTTTTTCACAAATGTTTGCAACCTTTCGTATTTCAAAGGTCAGGAGAGTTATTGCATATATAAAGGGTAATGGAAACTGTCCTGGACTTGGGAGACTGTGTTCTTTCCAAAGTTCCCAATTGAAAGGGTTAGAAATGTCTTGCTTTCTGTACATTTTTGTCCCAGTGGCTCTCACCTCCAACAGTCTTCAAAGAACTTCTGTTATCTGTCCAAAACAGCAGCAGCCTTTCGGGTGTGGCTACTGAACACTTGAAGTGCTGCTTATCCGAATTGAGGTATCCTATAAAGTATAGAATTGGAGGAGGAAATGGCAATCCAGTCCAGCATCTTTGCCTGGGAAATCTTCTGGACCGAGGAGCCTGGTGCGTTACAGTCCAAGGGGCCGCGAAGAGTCAGATGTGACTGAGGACGCACACTCATAGAGTGCAGAATATGTGCCCAGCTTCCCCAGACTTAGTACTAAAAAAGTGAAATATTTCATTACTAATTTTCATATCGATTTCATGTTGAAGTAAGAATATTTTGGATAGACCAGGTTTAAATGGCATTGTTAACATTATTTTCACCTTTTGCTTTTTACATTTCTAAAAGCAACCGCTGCAAAATGTAAAATCACACAGGTGGTTTACATTCAGTTTCTATTGGACAGTATTATTGTATGTAACTACCTAGATTGCTCACTTTGCTTTTGGAATAATATTCTACTTATTGACTAGTTGCTATCCCTAAATTAAGCATTTTATCTGTATTAACTCAATATAATTATCTCCACTTTGCAAATGAGGATATTGAGCTTACAGAAGTCAGGTCACTTGCTCAAGCCACAGTTCTAGAAAGTGGGAGAGATGCATTCAAACCTGCATCTGTCTGAAATTAAAGCTCGTCTCTTCGCCAGGGTGTCATCAGGTGAGGGTGAGAGGTAGGAGGTGAGGGAGCCATCCGCCTTGTTGCAGAACTCAGTAATCAAGATACACAATGCTTTAATGGGATATTTTTAAACTCAAAATTAATGAAAACAATAAGGAACAAAATATCAAACATTTAAATACAGACAGAATTTGTTCCCCAACTTGCATGCTGTGTCCAGCCTCGCCTCATCGCAGTCTTAACCCTGCCAGCTGGTCCACCTTGCTGAATGCCCGCTCAATTCTGTGTGCCTGGGACTTACCTAGCGGTCCAGTGGTGAAGACCTCCCTTCCAATGCAGGGGGTGAGGGGTCGATCCCTGATTGGGAAGCTAAGGTCCCATATGTCTCCCAGCCAGAAAACCAAAATGTAAAACAGAAGTGATATTGTAACAAATTCAATAAAGACTTTAAAATATTAAAGCTACCTTTAAAAAAATTCTGTATTTGGTATCTTCTAAAGTATATTGTCAATGCTTGGAGAGAGGGTCTAGATTTCACATCTCAGAGCTGCTTCTCAAGGCATCCAGGCCTAGTGAGCCTAGTGAGACGTGGGGGCTGCTAATAAACACACGAACAGCAAAAGGCTGAAAGGAAATCGCCCACGGTGTTTAGAGAGGGTTTTTCTCTGCGTGTGTGTGGGGGGTGGGGAGGCGGGGGAGTGGAGGTTGATTTCTCCATCACTTATAGTGTAGTCCTGCTGTAATTCTCAGTCATGTCTGCCTCTTACCCCATAGGCTGTAGCGCCCCAGGCCCCTCTGTCCATGGAACTCTCCAGGCAAGAACACTGGAGTGCATTACCATCCACTTATACATGTAACTCTTACAGTTAAAAGCAGACTTTTAAAATTTTGCTGAATAAGCTCTGCACTCCATTCAAAACTGTGGAACAGGCACACCTGGCTGAGAAAAGCACTAGCAACAACGTTGTGCAATGAGTGAAAAGCCTCTGACAGCCAGACTCAACAAACCCTGCGCGCTGTTGGGCAAGGCGAGCCTGTTCATTCCACTCCCTTTGTTCAACGTGTGAATCACAGGGTGAACCTTTTCACAGCAGGCCTTTCCAGACGCCGACTGTGTGCCCTGGGCCTGTGATCAGGGCTGAAGGACCTCACCCATTCCTCCACGTTAGAGGCTCTCCATCCGCAGGCCAAACAGAATTTCCCAAAGAACTTTCAGATCTCTCCTCCTGCCCCCGTCCCACCAATGCACACAACCTTCCATCTCTTTCTGTTCTCTTTGCCTGTTAAGCTGCTTGAGAAAAAAAAATCACCCACCTCGTTTCCACCTCTTTCCCTCTTTTCGCTGTTCAGTTCACTCCATCTCTACACAGACACTACATTTGTGGTGTTTCCTATTGACCTTCTGGTCAAATCGAGTGGACAATTTACAATTTGCATCTTTGTTGATCTCGTAGCTACTTTTGACACTATGAACCATTGTCTCTCCTTTAAATACATTTTCCTTCATTTCTTTCCCTCCATTTTCTCCTGGTGTTCATTTGCATTTTTTTGGATTCCTTTTGAGTTTCCTTCAGAGGAATTTCCTAGAGCAAACACCCCTCTGTCTCCCCCAGTCTCCCCCCACCGTATCACCCCTTATCACCAACCTTCCCCCTAAGCTTCACCATGTCTATTTCCGTCACCTTTAGAAGTCTTAACCTCCGCGATGGGGTTGTATTGCTCCCTCAGAATCCATCCCCTTCCCTAAAATCAAATCATTTAGTCAAGAGTAGTAGGATACCCAGAACTGGAGGATCTAACACCCATAACAGATCACTCTCCTAGAATCCTCTGGTCTCTCTGCTCTCCCAGTTAGCCTGCGTCGAGGTCTCACTCACCACTGCAGCCTGGTGTCCAAAGAAGGACCTGGCGCCTATCAGTATGTATCAGTGTGATTTTGACAGGAAGGAGGAGAAATTCCAACCGCAAATGACCAAAATAAACAAACAAAAAAAAAAATGCAATCTTTCACGTAACTGGAAGTCCAACAAAGAGTATAGCAGGGCTCCACAATGCCAGCAAGAACTAAGGTTCTTTTCAGTCTCACCACTTGGTTATCGTCGGGGTCATCTTCTCGCTAAGGTCAATTCCACTCATCAGCATGAAAGCCGGTGGGAAGCAAGGTAAACTTACAGTGTTCCCTTGTTCAAGAAGAAATTCCTGCCCTTATGTATTTCTGTAGCTCAAATTAACAGTTAACTGAATAAGTAACAAATTAGCTGAATAATCAGTAACTGGCCCAGACATTTTCTGTGCAGGGGCAGAAGAAAGGAAGACCTATTTGGAGTATTTTACCAACATGTGAAAATTCTTGAGATAGACAATATGTAAAACCAATCAAACTTCATGCATAGAAACCATAGTCCGCTGTTTAAGAAAGTCTTTGCAATTTTCCCTGATATAAATCTCTCTTTTTTGTTCCTTTGAGCCAAGCCTTTCCAGGAGTAAGTTTTCCAACTATGCTCCAAATAATATGCTTTGTCTTACAAACTTTATTCTGTTTTTCCACTACACCTGCCAACTCCTGAAGAATCAAGGTTCTGTGTGATTCTTCAAGTCTTGCTCTGAATCTCAGAAAAGGAAAAGAAAAAATTTCAGAAGCCTTCTGAAAACCCTATTGATTGAACAATTGGACCTCTCAGAAACTTCAGATTCTTCCAGCTCATTCAAATCGCCCAAACTCCAAACACTGACAAAAAGCCATTGGAGGCAAGATGCTTTTCCTCTTTGCGGAGCAGTCTTCTGGACGTTTCCTGGTTCTGCTATCATGCTTCCTCTTGCTCTATTTCAGATCTGTGTTTCCTGTCCCCTGGCTTACCTGCTATTTTTAGCCCTGTCCTCTAGATTTGTCAGTCGCATTTATCCCAGATTAAACCTCAGCATTTTCTCAAAGCTTTGCTTGAGCTGTGCCCCAGCTGCTTCTGTCCTGACTACCTCCGGCTGTCAAACTCCAGGTGGCCAAACCTTCTCCATTGTCCTGCGTGTGGATGCTTCCCCCCCCCTCTTCCTTATGCCCCGTTATGTTTAAATTCCTTTTCATTATCCTTATTTATCAGTCTACACTGAGAGTTTAGGCTATCAGCGTTCATCTAAACACTAATTTCTCCCTGTTCATCACCCATTACTGAATCACCCACACAAGGAAGAACTGACCTTTACATGATATAAAACACCGTTGGCTCTCCCAGACCAGAGGGACAGGCTCAGCTCAGGCTAAAAATGTCTAGTTCCTGTTAGCAGGTCCAGGTCCTATTTGGTTCCACTCGAGTTATAAGTGAATCTTGTCTAATTGAAGATCTGGTTTACCCCAGAGAAAACAGAATCTGAGTTGAGAATCAGTTGAAACGAATGAATTCAGGCCTGCCTGGGTTTTTAATATCTGGAAGTCTTCTTTACATATGAAGTTGGGAAGATGATAACATCAATGATTAAGAAAGATCAACACAAAAATGTAGACCAGTGGTGGAGGAACTTTTCCACGATGAGCCAGATAGCAAATGGTTTCAGCTGTGTGGGCCTTACAGTCTCTGTTGCCAAGTACTCTGCTCCGCTTTTGTAATGTGACAGCAGCCACAGACAGTATTAAATGAGTAGGCATGGCTATATTCCAAAAATGCTTTTATTTACAGAAACAGGTGGTGGGCCAGGCTTGGTTCGTGGGCAGTCTAGGTGACCAATACAGAGATGGATGCAGGGCACCTCCCTGGGCGGTGGTGCGTGTCAGGAATGAGAAGACGTGGGGCTCCTGGTGGGAGGTTGATCTGATGGAAAATAATATGAAACACTGTCACATTCACACAAACCCAGATATTTCATAAAGTGGAATACAACACTGGACCTTGTTGAGGCGGGTTCTTAGGAATGCATTTTTTAAATTGACGTATAGTTGATTTCAACTATAGTCTTTGGAAGCCATCCATCAGTCACTGGAAGGACTGACGTTGAAGCTGAAACTCCAATACTTTGGCCCCCTGATGCCAAGAACTGACTCATCTGAAAAGACCCTGATGCTGGGAAAGATTGAGGGCAGGAGGAGAAGGGGACGACAGAGGATGAGGTGGTTGGATGGCATCACCGACTCAATGGACAAGGGTTTGGGTGAACTCCGGGAGCTGGTGATGTACAGGGAGGCCTGGTGTGCTGCAGTCCATGGGGTCACAAAGAATCAGACACGACTGAGCGACTAAACTGAACTGATAGTTGATTTACAGTACTGCGTTAGTTTCAGGTGTACAACATAGTGATTCAGTATTTTTGCAGATTATATTCCAGATTATATAGGTTATTACAAGATAAGTGCTCCGATACCCTTCAGCATAGAGTATACTCTCACTGTTTAGCTATTTAATACATAGCAGTTTGTATCTTTTAATCTCATGCTCTAGTTTGTGCCTCTACCCCCTTCCCTCTCCCCTTTGTCAACCAGAAGTTCGATTCTATTTCTGTGACCTTGTTTCTGCTTTGCATATGCACTCATTTGTATTATTTTTTAGGTGCTATATATCTGATTTCATCTATTATTTGTCTTTGACATTTCACTAAGCACAGTATTCTCAAGGTCCACCCAATGCTGACACAAATGACAGTATTTCATTCTTTTTTATAGCTGAATAATATTCCACTGTAGCTATATACGCCGCCTCTGCTTAATTGGGAATACATTTTGACTCTCCTCTGCCATTAGAGGAACTCGGGTGGGAAGGTTTGAGGAATGCTGGCTGGGAGACACATCTGTAACTGATGACTGCTTGGGCAGCCCTGGGGTCTTGTCTAATCGCGGGGCCTTCATTCCCCACTGAAGTCTGAACCACGGCTAGCGCTGCACCTGCTGCCTTGTCTTGGGACTCACAAGCTTCGCCCTCTTCTGGGATGTCACGGTGGTCCCTGCCTGCTGGCTGGTGAGACTCACAGGCTCTCTTTGCAGTTTCCCAGAAGAATCCAGTTATTTTATCATCGCGTCCTGACATGTGCTGCTGCCGTTCTGCTGAAGTTTCTGCAGCTTTCAGGTCTCCTCTGGCTCATCACACACCTACATACTACACAGTCAGTCCTCATCACTCTCAGTCCATAATCGTGGCTTCACCTACCCACCAAAATTCACGTGTAGCCCCTCAGATCAATACTGATGGCATTTTCACGGTCGTGGCCGTCACGTGCACAGACGTGAAACACACCGGCTGCCCGTTTATAAGACCCCAGCTGAGGTCAAACAAGGCCGTGTTCCGCCTTCCTGCTCTAGTTCTCAGACTGTAGCACATTGTTTTTTCTTGAAGCATATTCAGTGTCACATTTTGCACATTTTTGGGCTTTTGGGGGTTATTTTGCTGTTTATAATGGCCTCCAAGCATAATACTGTGTGAAGTGTCCCTGAAGAAGGTTGTGACATATCTCACAGAGAAAGAACAAATGTTGGATGAGCTTCATTCAGATATGAGTCATGGTGTGACTCAGGAATTTAATGCTAATGAATCAATAATACATCTTTAATGAAGTGCCTGTAAAAAACACATTTGTGCTCAAACACTTTCGTCTTAACCGACACTTTGCGACCCTGTGGACTGTAGCCCACCAGGCTCCTCTGTCGGGATTTCCCAGCAAGAATCCTGGAGTGTGTTGCCATGTCCTTCTCCAGGGGATCTTTCCGATCCAGGGATCAAACCCACATCTCCTGCGGCCCCAGCATTGGCAGGTGAATTCTTTACCACTGAGCCACCAGGGAAGCGCCCCCCGCCCCCCAAAAAAAGAGAAACACATATAAAACAAGATTGTGTATTGATTAGTTGGCAAAAATGCTGTGACCAGGGGCTCACAGAGACCTAGTTCTGTGTTTCCCTCGGCGTCAATAGCTCAGTATTTGCTAATTCAGTATTCAATGACTTTATAGAATGCAGCTACCACAAAGAACAAGAACCCACTGTAAGTCCACAAGCAGAACCCTGTGAACTTTGGGCCCAGTGTCAACCTCTCTCAAGGGTGGCCCATCCTTTTGCCAAGCCAGGCCCTGGAAGCCTTGATATTCAGACAGTAGACCAGTAGCACCTAAGAGGTTATTAGCCTTGCAGAATCCCAGGCCACAACCCGGATGTAAGAATCAGAATCTGTATCTAAACAAGATTCCCAGGCAATTCACCTTTGCATTGACATTTGAGAAGTACTGCTTTAAGGCACATCCATCAGGCCCACAATTATCTCACTGGTCATTTTTTTTCCCCTGGTTACACCAGAAACATCTTTAGTTTTCAAATGTCAAACACTTCTCTTGGTCAGTTACATATTTCTAGTTTGGTATTCTCCACTCACTCACTCACCAATTCATTAATTCAATCAATAAGCTTTTTTTTTTTTTTTCCTGAGCATCCATTCTATAGCAGGTATAATGCTGACAGTGAGATTACCCAGGAAAAAGCACTCAAAGACCCCCATTCTGTTAGGGGCACAGCCTGCAAACCAACGCTGTAAATGAATGAGGAGACGGCAGGAATACAGCCACAAAAGAGGCGCAAAGGTGGCAGAAAAAGTAATACTAGATGGATGTGTCTGTGACTACTTCCTGGAGGAGTTATTTTGAACACAAAGCACCTTTAATCTCTGTCAATATGATTTAGCAAAGAAGAGGGTGTTTCGAAGAATTCATTAATCCTTTCAAATCTAATATGTAAAAAAAAAAAAACAAATCTAATATGTAACATTCCCTGCACATACACACCACAACTAGATTATAATAATTTTGCTACACAGAAACAAAAATAACAGTAACAACAAAGAAGTGTTATCTAAGAAATAAGCACAGAATAAATACAGCATGAAGGAAGTTTTGTCGTATCCACCCTTCAAGTGTCTTTTTATCCAGCTTAATAATTCAATTTCCCTTTCCTTTCCTTACAGATTCTGAAGATTCTGCACAATGTGAAATTTTTGATCATTTTTCTGATCTTTTACCTAATGTGATCTTTTTCAGATCAGAACTCAACAAAGGAAGTTAACTGTTTTCCGGTATGTCTCTTAAGAAGTCACAAGTTTATTTCCCCTTTTATATTAAATTATATGACAGAATTGCAAAACAAAAAAGGAAAAGATATTGAATCAAATGAGCTATTGATTTGCTGGCCCCAACAGTCACTTAGATCTTTCTGAAAAGCTTTCTCTTTTGAGTACAAGAAAGTCACAATTTAGCTGGCTCTCATTTTTCACTCGGAGAAGGTAATGGCACCCCACTCCAGTGCTCTTGCCTGGAAAATCCCATGGACGGAGGAGCCTGGTGGGCTGCAGTCCATGGGGTCGCTAATAGCAGGACATGACTGAGTGACGTCACTTTCACTTTTCACTTTCCTGCATTGGAGAAGGAAATGGCAACCTACTCCAGTTTTCTTGCCTGGAGAATCCCAGGGACGGGGGAGCCTGGTGGGCTGAGGTCCATGGGGTCGCTAATAGCAGGACATGACTGAGTGACGTCACTTTCACTTTTCACTTTCCTGCATTGGAGAAGGAAATGGCAACCCACTCCAGTGTTGTTGCCTGGAGAATCCCAGGGACGGGGGAGCCTGGTGGGCTGCCGTCTCCGGGGTCACACAGAGTCGGACACGATTGGAGCGACTTAGCAGCAGCAGCAGCATTTTTCACTGCTTGTCACATGCTTCACTGCTTGTCTAAGCTGGTCTCTATTAGCCTCTCTAGTTTACAAATGAGAAACCTGAGGCCCTGGAAAGTAAAGTGATTTTATGTCATGAGTCAGCAGAGCTCTGGAAAGCCAGGAGGAAATATGAGCTGTAGGCAACTGGGGATAAGCCGGTTCTGAAAGCAACGAGTGACCTTATGAAGAGGTAAATTTGAAATGAAAAACTATAATTAACTCTCTAAGCTGGAGCTCTGCTCCATTATATTTGTTTTGGAATAACGAAAACATTCCTACAATTTCAAGAAATAGGTTAAAGGAAGGCTGAGAGGGAATGTGGAGCATCTTTAAATCGTGTGTGTTAGGAGGTCGTGCTAATGTCCTGATGGCTGCCGGGCCACGGACACGTGCGATAGGTGTGTAACGAGGCGGAGAGGGTGCTGTGGAGTGTACTAGGGGGACACATGCATATACGAACGCACTCCTGGGTGCAAGAGGTCTGAGTCATCCAGGAAGCCATCAATAAATTAACACAAGGCTCCTCTCGATCCACTTCTACAGTCGTCGGAAGCTGGCGTATCATCGAGGGATGGATTTTGCCATGTGGACTAAGAATAATCACCCAGGATGCCCACCCGAGAAGGCAGAGAGTTTGAGAAGCTGGAGCAGCTGGGAGCCCGGGGTGCAGGGCGGTAGACCCGGCACCGCCTCTAACTCACTCTGGCACAAGTCTTCCTGGGCAAGTCCTTTCCTGTCTGTCTATTCATCCGCAAC
Source organism: Odocoileus virginianus (assembly GCF_023699985.2). Taxonomy (NCBI): domain Eukaryota; kingdom Metazoa; phylum Chordata; class Mammalia; order Artiodactyla; family Cervidae; genus Odocoileus; species Odocoileus virginianus. The sequence goes on from NC_069688.1 coordinate 61,450,372, forward strand.
GAGGAAAGGGAAGCGAACGAGACGGCCCCCAGCATCCCACACAGATCTGGGGCTCTCTGGTCGTATATTTGCACGACCTGCTCCCAGTGGGGCCCCAAGGGAGACCCACCGTGGCCACCGCCCGCCGGGCCACCCCTGGGCTCGCGTATCAACAGGCAGCCGATGATGCCGCAAGCTCAGTCCTCTCGTCCTGTCACTTCTCAGATGCTGTTCCCTAAGTGGGAAAACTCCTCTGAGGTTCCTCCCAGCATATAAGTAATTTTGAAGTCTGGCAGGGTGGAGTTCAAATCCTATTTTCCGTGATTACTGACTGTGTGCTGGTTGGCGGTGGTTCCACGCTTACCACCTGGGCTCTTGCTAGGCCTCAGTTTCTTCATCCACGAAATGGGTACAATGATATTGGTTTCAGTTTTCTTGTACGGATTAAACAGATAAGGGAGCGCTGAGTGATTCTGCCCGAGAGAATGCCGGCCACTGGGACGGATTTCAAACATGCTCGCTCCTGTCCCACTTTCTCCACGCCCTGCAGCGTGTTGGTGCTGAGAGACTAAGGGACAGCATTCAAGGTCAGGTGTTAGACAGCCTCCAGGCAGGAGGGACGGAGCCGGCCCCTCAGGAAACCACTAGGTAGGCAGGCGCACATTCCGCTTACGCAGCAGGTCCAGACCTCGGCGCACCGCCAAGTCTAGCAGACGGGAGTCCTGGGCCCACGCCAGTCGCCGCCGCAGACTGGGCTAGAGCAGGGGGCAGCAGGCAGGCGCTCTGCCCATCTGACGGCCCGTGCTTATGCCACAGCTGTGGGGCCGAAGACCTGGAATAAGGTCCCTCTAATGTGGGCGGTGGGGCTTCTGTAATGGGCTGATGTAAAGCTTGGACGAGCTGGAAGACGCTGGAGCAGCCAAATTGCCCAGAGGAAGGAGGAGAGACAGGCGGGATCGCGCCCGTGGGAAAGGATTAAGGTGCTGTTGGTGCAAACCTCAACACACACAAAACCTTAAATTACAAAAAAAAGTCTTTTTTTTTTTTTTTTTTTAATATTTAAACCATCTACAGCAAGGAAGGGGTAAGAAATTCACCCTCTGATTTCAGACTTTGGATAAACAACGTTAATGTGAAAGTTCCTAAGTATGTTTTAAATAAGAAGCACGAAGGAGAAGCTGTGTATCCGGACAGAGGCCTCTCGGGACCCTTCGCTGGCAGAAAGCGCTCATAGAAAGTCCTGAGCCCAAAGGGCTTTGCTCCAATTTCCCAGGCTGATGCTCCCCGCCGACCTCTGCCCTCACCCCCACAACACACACACACACACACACACACACACTCCTTTTGTTCTAAGCTTAGATTCTAAGAAAATCAACCGTAGTAAGAACATGGCAAGGAAACTTTAAAATGCTTTACACAGCCTGCACTTAAGTCTGGCTTCTCATTTTTAGAGAAGAAATCCACAACACAGAATGACCGAAACGTCGGAAGCCCCACACTGCAAAGAGAAGCCAAACGGCTCCCCCCAGAGAATCCAGGAGGGCTCTACAGGGGTCACCAGTTTATTCTGTACCAGGTGCAAAGCAGGAATTGAAAGATGCAAAAAATTAAGAAAGGGCGGTCACCGACTTTAAGCGGTTCACAGGTCAATGGGGCGCAACAGACTCTCTTTTACCGTTGTCAGCAAAGCGGGAACTCAGCGACGGAAGCCTCATTTGCAGGGGCAGACGCCCAAGCTGGCGGGAGGTCTCAGGCAGTGGAATCGTGCCGGCCTCACATGCCCACCGCCCGCGCGTTCCTTCCTCGTCCTTTCCGAGCCCGCTGTGCAGACTGCCAGGCGAGAACGGTGTTGATCGAGAACCCGAAGGGAAACGTCACACTGCGGCGCAGTCTGCAAACGTCCCGTGCGCGTAGCTTCGCGGCTCGTGCGCTCGGGTTTATACGTGGCTAATGCTGCTGCCATCCCTTTCATACCAAAGAATGCTTTCTAAAAAAGAATGTTTCACATTAAGCAAATGTGTCATCTTCAAGACGAGTGTTCTGTTAGTTTTGCTGGTTGTCCTAACATCTCGAGACGTCAAACGGGTAACGGACAAATTCCTGCTGTTCTTAGGCAGATATTTTCATAATCTTTAAGACACAGAGATCGTCAGTCAGTATTTTTAGGTTTCAGTTCAGAAAATAAAAAACACAGTTCTGGCCATGAATCGAGGTGACTTGGACTTTCAGAGTCAGTATCATGCTTCAAGAACTCTTGACTTTAATCCTATGAAATAAAGGGCAGGGTGATCATTTGCAAGTTCAGGAGAAATACAGGATTTGAGTCTGAGACTGTACAGTTAAATGATGTCATCCTATGAATCACTGGAATTATTGGTGTTTCTTAAGCTTCACTTCTTTCCTCGCATTAGTAATCTTGTCTTTAGGCACCGCTGCCCAGGTGCTCGGGTGCTACCGTGCATCACCCAGAAGTGCGGGTCTCACTCTGTAGGGCCTGACAAAACGGGCCGAGAGGGGAGAGACGCGTCTGCATCAGGCTGTGGCACGCACGTGAAGCCGCTGAGCATGACTGCTCAATGATGAATTTCAAAGATTGGCAAAGAATTGGCAAGATTTTGTATAGGAAACAGCGGCTGTGGGTGGACCTACGTCAAGATGGGATCTTGATCTGTTTTCCCCTCCAAGAAAATGAGTACTAGGTTAGAGATCTTCCTGAGAATAAAAAGGAACTGAAAGAAACATCTGTCTTCACACAATCTTTTCTTCTACTCAAGCAAGGCAGGTTACTATCGGGAAGAAGAAGCAAGCGCAGCAGGAGAGAAGGAAGGGCTCTCATCTGAAGGGAAACATCTGAACGTCAAACGACTGAGACATTCAGGCTAGATCCAATGACTCAGGACTGAGCCGAACTCCTCATCGCGTCATCTGTCGGTGTTCCTTTCGGGTTGGCCAGGTTTATATAAAATCAGAGAGCAGTATGTTCCTGTTCTGTGTGCTCTTTCCCCTCGTGACCTCCCACAGATCCTGTGAACAGGTACCTGAGGGTTTTGTGAAAGGAAAGTAAGTGAGCTTGAAGCAGTTTGTAGGGGGCTGGGCGTTCTTCAGGGGGTGAAGCCCCCCAACTCTGCCCAGCCCCGCCCTCCTGAAAGGCACTACTGAAGCGTGGAGACTGTCCTTCTACTAGTATGCTCCCTGTAAAAAATGAATGCACTGAAAACTGAACACGAGAGTCCATGAGTTCTGATTTTCAGAAAGAGAGCAATAAGTGAACACTAGTCTGATCAAACATTGAAACGCATAAAACGTGTGTGTGAAACAGTGAGGCAGCCGTGCATTAGCAGACAGATTAAAGGAATAGGCTAGAAAGCCCAAAAATGAGCAAAAAGTCCAAACATACATAGAAAGTCAGATACAAGAAGGCATTCAGTATCGGATAAAGTGACTTCTCCAATAATTGTAGGGAAGGTGGATACTTTAATATATGGTGTTGGACATCTGGGTGACTATCTGGGAAACACAAGCTTGGATATGTAACTCATGTTACACTAACAGGATAAATTCCAAATTTTAAAATTCAAAAATTTAAATGTTAAAAAATCCTAAGACTATTAGAAGAAAAATGTGTGTGAGAGAGAATTTCTTTATCATTTGAAACTAAAAACCATTAAGGAAAAATTGTTGGACTAACTAAACATTTATTTTAAAAACCTAAGAAAGGAATGCTGTACGCAAGATCACAAAACAACTGACATATTGGAAAAAAGTATTTGCACCTCATATCAAAAATATCTAAAGAGCTTCTAGAAATTTATGAGAAAAAAAACCCAACAACCCAGAAGAAGAATGAGCAAGGGATAAACAGATGGCTCACAGGAGAGTAAATTAAAATGATTCAAACATATGAGGAGACATTCAACTGCACAGACAGTGAGATGCATGCAAATTAAAACTACACTGAAACACAATTTTCCACCAATCAGTAAAAATCCAAGGTGGAGGCACTCTGTAGGTCGGACTGCAGAGAAACAGCTGCTGTCCTGTACTCTGGTGGGAGGGTGAATTATCACAACTCCTACAGAGAACAATTTTGCACTATGCGTCAAAATTAAAGATACATATTATATTTGACCAAGTGATTCCATTTCTTGATATATACACATATTTTCTACTACAGCAGTTTTTAAAATAATAGTATAAGTTTCCTTCCATGAGAGAGTGGTTAAATAATGATACATTTATGTGATGGGATACTATGCATCTGTACACACACACACAAAAAGAGAGAGATACTATTGTTTAGATGGATATGGAAAGAGTTCTCTGATTCATTGATAAGGAAGAAAGGGTTCAGTAGACTATGCCCCCTTTGGGAAATAAAGGCCTGAATTCACATTTGGTATATACCAAAAAAAAAAAAAAGAAAAAAAAAACCCACGGAAGGTTGCCTAAAATATTTCTAACACTAGCTCCCTGGATGGTGGAGGGCTGGAAGATGAGGTGAGGCGGAAGAGTTTCAGTCCTCCAAAAGCTTGAGTCTCCAAAACTACAGGTACACGAAGTTAGGGGCACAGTCTGGGGTCATGGAAGTGACCCAGTTTGGGGCCCGACTCAGTTCAGTTCAGTCTCTCAGTCATGTCCGACTCTTTGTGACTGAATGGATTGCAGCATGCCAGGCCCCCCTGCCCATCCCCAACTCCCAGAGTTTATTCAAACTCATGTCCATTGAGTCGGTGATGCCATCCAACCAACTCATCCTCTGTCATCCCCTTCTCCTCCTGCCCCCAATCCCTCCCAGCATCAGGGTCTTTTCAAATGAGTCAGTTCTTCACATCAGGTGGCCAAAGTTCGGAGCTTCAGCCTCAGCATCAGTCCTTCCAATGAATATTCAGGACTGATTTCCTTTAGGATGGACTGGTTGAATCTCCTTGCAGTCCAAGGGACTCTCAAGAGTCTTCTCCAACACCACAGTTCAAAAGCATCAATTCTTCGGCGATCAGCTTTTTTTATAGTCCAACTCTCACATCCATACGTGACTAATGGGAAAACCATAGTCTTGACTAGATGGACCTTTGTTGGCAAAGTAATGTCTCTGCTTTTTAATATGCTGTCTAGTTTGGTCATAGCTTTTCTTCCAAGGAGTAAGTTTCTTTTAATTTCATGGCTGCAGACCAGAAAGCAGGTCTCCCTGACCCCAGATGGCTGAGATGTTCATCTTCCTATACATAGAAAAGCCCTAAATTCCTTAACCTGAGATCCATGGTTTTCTTTCATTAACAGTCATCTTTTGATGTTCTGACTATCTGGTCTTTGTTGCAGAAATTCCTGTATATCCTGGCTCCCCTCCTTGCCTCTTTGGAGCAGTCTCTTAGAATTATCTGAGATGCCATGTCCTGCACTTAAGTCATCAGTTTTGTCTACCAAATAAAGCATAATTCTCAACTTCTGGGTTGTGCATGGGTTGACATTCATTAAGTTGCCCTCTTTAAACTTCCTAAAATTCCCTGAAACAGGAGCTGTCATGATTCTTCTTAGTAGCAGGTCAGTGATACCCACATTAGCACCTTAGTAGTGTTTAGAAGTCAGCCCGTCACCTCAAAGATTAAGAAGGATCAAAGGTGAAATCTAGAAAACAAAAAATCATATTAAATCAGGTGAGCATAAACTCAACCAACTCATGAAACATTTAACACAATGAGTAATCTTTGACAAATGAGTGAGGGAGATGAATAAATAAATAAAGTGTAAGTACATTGTCACATAGAATTTGTTTTATTTAAGGAAACTAATCATAGTTTGTTCCAACATGGTGACAGAGGTAATTTAGATTTTTGAAAAGCTTTCAACTAATGTGTGTGTGTCAGAGGCAATAAATGGCAAAAAGAGGAGGTGGAATTCACTCGGGGTCTGGCAATGACAAAGGGAGGGATGACCGTACCCTCCCACGGTCCACTGGGGGCATTTCTTTCGGCCCCAAACTGTTGCCCTCGATGCAAGGAGGGTGGGGTCCCATGGCGAGTCCTTTGTCTCCACCAGGTTGACTGTGTAATCTCTGCACTTTATTCCTTTCTTTGCTGGATCCGCACCCTTTTCCTACCACCTGTGGCAACTTTGTGTTTCTCCCCCATCATTATGATTAACAAGGTGCCATCTTTCAAAGAGACTTATAAATAGTACTTGAGAACAAACTTCCTAGCTGTTATTAAAATAATTTCCAAGGTTTTGAGCATACATATCCTCTATGCTAAAGTGGGGATTAAGTTGAGAAAGGCTGTATCTAGTAAGATTGCCCACACAGGCGCTGGCTGAATGCTTGTGGATTTGTGGAAGTAGAGAATTCCATATTCCTTTGTGGGCTCTGCCAGGGAATTCTGAGAAATCACCTAATTAAATCGGCACATGATGGGAGAAGACAAATCGCCCCCACCCCTGGCCTAAAGACACAATGTGCTTTTGACCAATACAGACTTTGGCTACAACTAAGAAAGTGACTGTGTCTGAAGAAAGAAGGAGTGGTCAGCAGGGAAGACAGCATACTGAGAGACAAGAGCCACAAGGAGGCCACCCAGGATGAGCTGAGGGTGAGGGAGAATGCATTGGGGAACGGAGAGCCATTCTCTCCCTAAAGAGATGGGACTTCATGGGTGGCAGAGTCATTTTATCTAACTTCCCTAGACTGGAGAGCAGCTGTTTCCCCCAACTCAAATCCCCTTCCTGATGTTCACCAAAGAAATTATTATTTAAAACATTTAGATTTCCAGGTATATTTTTATGAAAAAAGAATTACCACGGATAATAACAAAGGTGTTTCAGATTTCATGTTGTAACTTTGGTCATCTATGGTGCTTTAAACATCTTCAGTCAGTTCAGTTCAGTCGCTCAGTCGTGTCCGACTCTTTGCGACCCCATGAATCACAGCACGCCAGGCCTCCCTGTCCATCACCAACTCCCAGAGTTTACCCAAACCCGTGTTCATTGATCAGTGATGCCATCCAGACATCTCATCCTCTGTCGTCCCCTTCTCCTCCTGCCCCCAATCCCTCCCAGCATCAGGGTCTTTTCCAATGAGTCAGCTTGTCACATCAGGTGGCCAAAGTATTGGAGTTTCAGTATCAGTCCTTCCAATGAACACACAGGACTGATCTCCTTTAGGATGGACTGGTTGGATCTCTTGCAGTCCAAGGGACTCTCAAGAATCTTCTCCAACACCACAGTTCAAAAGCATCAATTCTTCGGCGCTCAGCTTTCTTCACAGTCCAACTCTCACATCCATACATGACCATTGGAAAAACCGTAGCCTTGACTAGATGGACCTTTGTTGACAAAGTGATGTCTCTGCTTTTTAATACGCTGTCTAGGTTGGTCATAACTTTCCTTCCAAGGAGTAAGCGTTTTTTAATTTCATGGCTGCAATCACCATCTGCAGTGATTCTGGAGCCCAAGAAAATGAAGTCTGATGCTGCTTCCACTGTTTCCCCATCTATTTGCCATTTTGTCAATTTATAAAACCATAAGGCCACACATCTGTTCCCTGAAAACTTTGTTTCAACCTATGAGGTAGATTCAATTACTGGCTCATTAAACTGATGAGGAAACAGACACAGAAGTTAACTTGCCCAAGTTTACCCAGCTAACCAGTCAGTGGCACAAGAGCTGGAAGAAATTTTTTAATGCGACTGCATTGAGTTCACGAATTTGGAAGAAATCAAACCTTCATATTATTGGAACTTCTAATACATGAACATGGTATACACCTCTATTTGTTCTATCCTCTTTAATTTCTCAATCATGTTTTATTGTTTATTTCATAGAGGTTTTACATATCTTTAATTCATAGATATCTGATTGAATGTTTGTACATTCATACCTTTAAAATTTTTAATGTTTCATTAATGCTGTTATGTAAAAATATAATTGTTTTGTACAGAGATCTTATACCCAGAAACACTGTTATATTTCTTTACTACTTCTAATGGCCTATAGGTAGATCCGTTAGGCTTTTCTACCTACCCAACTTGGTCATTTGCGAATAAAAAGTTTCATTTCTTCTTTTGTACTCTTCACCTCTTTTGTTTCTTTCTCTGTCTTACTGCACCCGGTAAGACTTTCAGTGCAGTTTTGAGTAACAGGCATTCCTGTATCATACCCAATCTCACCATCAATTTTGCTGTAAGATTTTTATAGATGTCCTTAACCAGATTAAGGAGGTCTTCTTCTTTCTTAGTTTGATAATAATTTTTATTATGAGTAAATATTATATTTTAATAAAGGCAATTATGCTTCTATTGAAATAGGTGGTTTTTCTTTTCTATATAGTTAATGTGTTGAACTATACAGGTTAATTTCAAAGGTGAACTTGAGACCTAGAATTCTTGGAATAAACTCAATTGTTCAAGCTATATATTATTGAATTTGTCTTGCTAATACTTTATTTAATATTGTTACATTTATAATCATGAGAAATTGACTGCAATTCTTTCAACGCTCTTGTTGGATTTCAGAATCAAAATTTTTATAGCTTCACAAGGCAAGTTGGGAATTATTCCCTCCACTTCTGTTTGCTGGAGAGTTTGTGAAACATTGATGCTATTTCTTCATTAATTGTTTGGGAGAGCTTTCTTGGGTCTAGAATAATGTTCATGTTAGAAGCAGATTTACTATAAAGCTAGTAAGTGTCCTGACACAAAGATATAGAACCAAAGGTCATATTGCCTTATAGTCTTATCCTATGGCACCTCACACCAAAAGGTGACAAATAAGCTGATAATGCAGAAAACTCTCTTATCATCCCTCAGATACATAGATTGCAAGCAGAGAATATAGTTCTTTTCAATGAGTAGTCAGAATAAAAGTCCTCTCCTTTCGGGAATGTGCTTGAAAATGCCCTGAAATCCTATATAGTTCACATATTAAAGAAAATTGATAAAAATTTTCCACAAACTTGACTATTTCTAGAAGCTTTTATGTGGTTTTACAATAATGAGCTATAAACCTGACACTTTACTAACTTATCAGTAATAAAATGACACTAGATAATTTGATCTACTAGAAAAAATATTTTAATTATCTTATTCTCAGAATATGGAAATCATGTTACAAAAATATTGTTATTTATAAAGATAATTAAAGTGTTTAAGACAAATGATATGGAACAAATTATTAAAAGTGTGTCAAGCATCTAATTAGTAAAAGAAATATATTATTTTTCTGGATACAGTTATATTCTTATATTGGGCAGCATTTTGTAAACCATATTTTGTTGTGATTTATTTTTTCCATTCAAAGAAGTTTTCAATTTTATATTTCTAATTTTGTATTTTTTCTTAAACAAGATCTTCAAAATTGTGTAAATATTGAATTTCTCAAAACCTAGTCCTTCGTCTGATTTATGGTAATATTTAAAATGATGGATTAGCTTATTTAAAATAACTACATAATCCTTCCAAAGTTTTCCTTCCTATGTCAGTTTTGAAAAGTTCTACTTTGCCAAGAAATTGTTCGTTTTATCTAAAGATTTTTTGACTCAAACATGTTTGTAATAATCTTATTGTTTTAATTTTTGTAGAATATTTAATGATGAAAAAAACCAACTTTTGCACTGTGGATCTAGCCTATAAATAAAATTATTATTATATCCTATAAATATCCTATAAATATTTGTTTTCTACTTCAATTTCTGCTCTTAACTCTATTTCCTTCTCTTTACTTTCATTGACTTAATTTTCTGATTTTACATCTTGAAATGGTTGCTTAGTCTATAGATCTTCAGTGTTTCTTTCTTACTGATGTATGTTTTTGAGGTAATAGAAAGGTTAACCACGGGATTTGAGAAACAAGGAATCTAACATAAGAGAGGCAAAGGGATTCCAGCATCATAGTCAAGGCTGATTCCAAAATGAGAGTTGTTGGTGGCCCCATACAGCCATCCCTGTAGACTAGGGCAGATCAGAGGGCTCTGCTAGAGCCTTGGGTTTGAAGTGTTTAACTGTTTGAATATATTGAGAGGAGATTTGCACAACTTGAGGGGAGTAGATTTTAGTACTGAATTAGTGATAGGGTTGGACACAACTGAGCGACTTCACTTTCACTCTCCACTTTCATGCACTGGAGAAGGAAATGGCAACCCACTCCAGTGTTCTTGCCTGGAGAATCCCAGGGATGGGGGAGCTTGGTGGGCTGCCGTCTATGGGGTCACACAGAGCTGGACACGACTGAAGCGACTTAGCAGCAGCAGTGATAGGGACACAGAATACCTGGAGAAGAGCAAGGCGCCCCACTCCAGGATTCTTGCCCGGAGAATCACGGACAGAGGAGCCTGATGCGCTACAGTCTGCAGGGTGGCAAAAGTCGGACATGACTGAAGCAACAGCATGCACGCATGCACACAGAATACCAAACAAAAAAATAAATGCATAATTGTTCATGAAATGAGTTGGTGAGTTACACAAGAAATAAAAAATGCTCATGGTTTAGTGCTGTAGTCATAATAAGACACATACTGAATGCCGATCTAATAAAAATTGCTATATAATAATATTCAGTACATGGGGAAAGCGCAGCTGTTGTGGGAAGGATTAGTGGGCGAAAGGAACAAGAGCCAACCCTTATATTTCATAGGAGGAGTGAGTCCATAAATAAGAACCAATATAAAAATTTAAGGAGAAAGAATGTCAGCATTTATTAGATGAAATGGTGGTAAATCTCCAATCAGCTAAAAAACATTGAAAATTTTTGTTTTTGGATAGCAAAAAAGAAAAAAAAAGCGATGATGTTGATTACCTTCAAGGAATTGCTCTAATTTTTCATGGCTTGTGGGGAAAAAAAATAGGCAAAAAGTTGACTCTATATGTGTGAGTGTGTGTATATATAAAATTTATAGAAATAAAAACTAAATTAAAAAATAAAAATTTTTTGCCAAGTTTTACATTGTTTATATAATATAAAATTAAAGTATTTTGGATAGGGAACTTGCTCTGTTTAACTGATTTCAAATTTAATTTCTTTGAATATTCAGGAGAAGGGGAGAGTTGACAGAAATTATAATGCTTGAAGCAACTGAAAGTAAATAACATTCTTAAATATAAGGATAAAGCAGTTATTAGGTATGTTTTTCTCGCTGGAATTATGGCTCCTTTCTCTAGCCCTCATCCATTTTGTCCAAGGATCAACTGACAAAAGGAACTTTCTGCCTGTCTTATTAGTGGTCTGTACCCTAAATGTATAGCTCATTCTCATTCATTCATTTAATAAATATTTATTAAATAACTATCATACTTGTCACCATGGTAAACAGTAAGGATATCTTGTTTAGCAAGATGGGTGTGGTCCTGTCCTCATAAAGTCTGATAAAAACACATTAAACTAGCAATATGATCTCATCACCTTGCTTTATGAATGCTGTTTCTCTGCCGGTAGAGACTTTTCATTTCTTCCATAATCGAAGTCCTACACTTCACACAAGGCCTAACTTGAGCTTTATCTGACATGTCCAAACCAACCTTTCCAAAAGACTTGCGAATTCTCTTCACTGTTTATGTGTGTGTTTATGTCTGTAAAATGTTATTTCCTCAGTGTTTTCATAGGGGTAGTGTGAGTCAGTTGTGTCCGACTCTTTGAGACCCCATGGACTTTAGACCGCCAGGCTCCTCTGTCCATGGAATTCTCCAGGCAAGAATACTGGAGTGGATTGCCATTCCCCTTTCCAGGGGATCTTCCCGACCCAGGGATGGAACCGGGGTCTCCCACATTGCAGGCAGATTCTCCACTGTCTGAGCCCCCAGGGAAGTCCTTTTTTTTTTTTTTTTAGGACACCCTAAATTAAGTCTGTGTAGATGCATGACTGAATGAGTTAATCACTGGTGGACTGTTTAGAGAATAGTGTAGATGGGCACATCATAATATAAGTCACAGCTTTCCTTATTATTTCCCACTGCAGACAACCTTCATAAAGTGTGAATTTTCCTCATGTACAAAATTGTGGCTACCATCTATCTGACATCTTCATTATAGTCGCCATTTTTGGAGAAGACGGTAATGCTCCTCTACGTAGGTTTTGTCTGACTGATTTAAGAATTAAATTGACGTAAGACGGGTTAACAGGAGAAAATAAAACTTAATTCTGCACATATGGGAGCCCCAAGTATATGAGAGATTCAGAGACAGAACATTAAAATGAGCTGTTTATGCCATCCTGAGAATGGGGCAGGGCCTGGGGGCTTCCAAGGACAGAGGGGTCACTCATAGGACGACAGGAAGAGATGTTTGGTAACAAGGTGTGTGCTCAGCCTCAGAGCCCTGGCTCGGGAAGATCCCCCAGAGTAGGAAATGGCAGCCCACTCCAGTGTTCTGCCTGGGAAGTCCCACGGTCAGAGGAGCCTGGTGGGCTGCAGTCCCTGGGGTCGCAAAGAGTGGGACCCAACTGAGTGACCGAGCACGTAGAGATGGCCTTACAGATACAGCCATCTAGGTAAAATTCAGCTCCAAGAACAACTCCTTTTCTGGGAAAAATAACCAATTTAAATCCCTCTAGGTAGGTCAGGGAAGAGCAATAGTTTTTCATAAAGCTGCAGGGTATCAGTTGCCTTTAGCTCAAAATAATCCTCATGTAAAAGTGACAAAACTTTTCTGGGAAGGATCATTCTGAACCCCTACACTATGAAGACTTTTATTCAGTTCTCACCATGATAATTATAGTAAATATTTACAGAGTATTTGCTATGTGCCAGACATTGTTCTTTAATAAATTAGCTACTTTAATCCTCAAAGAGATCCTGTGAGATATGTTATTGTTCACCCCACTTTATGAAGGACAAAACTGAAGCTTAGAGAGATTAAAGAACTTGCCTACTGTCGCAGAACAAACTTGCCTACTCTGCCACATGCAAAGCCAAGCAGTCTGGCTCCAGCGTCTGCTCTGTGAGCCTCTGGGTGATACTTCTGATCAAAGAAATGCTCAATAATGGTATGAAATTATGAAGACTAGCCAGTTTAATAAATTTATACTGTATCAAGTATTCACTGACTTTTCCATGGCTTTTAATTAATATTCTTTCTTATTTTATGAACTTGGTGTTTTGACTTCAAAATGAGAAACACTAATAAAAATAATGAGAAGGGGGGAATAAAAGACCAAATTTAAAAATATTTGAATCAAAGGATTTATCTCATAGTATCGCAGGTGGCTCAATGATAAAGAATTTGCCTGCCAATGCAGGAGATGCGGGTCCAATCCCTGACTCAGGAAGACTGGAGGAAATGGCAGCCCACTCCAGTATCCTTGCCTGGAAAATTCCACAGACAGAGGAGGCTGCCAGGCTGCAGTCCACGGGGTCGCAAAGAGTCGGGAATACGACCGAGCGACTGAGCACATTAGAGAAAGAGAGGGTTCATAAAACTAGTTGCAGAGAGCTGGACACAATGGAGAGACTGAGAGTATTCATAAAACTAAAACTTTTTAGATGAAAGATCAAGAGAAAAATACTTTGTATGACTATTCACCGATGCCATACATTGTATCTTTGCTGTTTCCATTTTTCTTACAAAAGGGCACCAAAAAATGCCCTTTCCCTAGGAGTACAGGTATGAACAGCTGATTCCAGAAGTCATAAGACTAAGTGTTGCCTCTCAAAAATTTAAGGGCATTTCCTTTTGCACTGTGATTAATGAATTGCCTTCTATATTTAAGAATACTCAAAATCTGAAATGAGAAAGGACAAGATTAGATTAACTCTAAACCACAGGCTGAAAATAAAACTCCTTAAGATTAAAATTATTTGAGGAAATAAAACTACAACAATTACTTTCCTAAGTTTCCTAGGTGTATCAACAAAGGATAATGGGGTTTGAAGACTCTCAAGCTAAAGACTCAAAAGGAATTTTTTTGTTGTTTTTTTACCATTTCCCAAATCAAGTTACAAAACTAATGCAGTTTTGCTTTTTTTTTGGAAATGTAAAAGCAACAACAAAAATGTTTTTTGAATTTTTTATTTAATTGCTAATTACAACCATCGTCTCCACTGGTTCTCATCCTAGCCTTCCTCCCACAGGAGCAGCAGACACTGGCTCCCTCAGGGAGAAAAGAAAGGATTTGTGGCATTCGGTAATCGGCAGCATTTCCCTCCACCCATTCTATCCCCCCATCACGTTTTCTGCAGAAGGACAGAAGGTAAGAATGCAGAAGTTGGCTGCTGATCTGCCATTACAAAGATACTGAGGCAGGAAAAGGTCTGGCTCCTCCAGTTACGAAGTTTCCCTTGTGCGCATGCGCATCAGTCGCTTCAGTGGAATCCGACTCTTTGCGATCCTACGGAAGGTAGGTAGCTCACCAGGCTCCTTTGTCCATGGGATTCTGCAGGCAAGAGCACTGGAGTGGGTTTCCATACCCCCCTCCAGGGGATCTTCCCGACCCAGGGACCACCTGCGTCCCTTGCGTCTGCTCTTTGGCGGGCAGGGTCTTTACCAAAGGCTGGTCGAAGCTCGGAACAGTTCTCTTGCGCAGGTGGAAAAAAAGCTTCTTGTGAATTATTAGTTGAGTCCGTTCAGCAAACTACTTAATACCACTGGATCTTTGTTTCCTTGTATATTAAGAAGAAGGTAAAAACACTTTCCCTATCTGCCTAATCTTCTCATTTGAGTTTAGCTATAGATGGATTTTATTACAATGAAAATATCTGGAGCTACTTGTTAACAGGATGGATCAGAAACAAGAAGCAAGGGTAGATACAACTGTATCCACAACATCCAGTTCATGTTGTGCGTTCAGGGCACAGAAAAATAGCACTCCATTATTTAAAGGGCTTTTGGTTTTAATTATGTTTCTTAAATGCAGGAGACCTGGGTGCGATCCCTGGGTCGGGAAGATTCCCTGGAGAAGGAAATGGCAACCCACTCCAGGATTCTTGCCTGGAGAATCCCATGGATGGAGGAGTCTGGTGGGCTAAAGTCCATGGGGTCGCAAAAAGTCGGACACTACTGAGCGACTTCACTTTCACTTTCAGCAAACTGAGCCAGGGGTTATTAGTACAGATTTCAAGTTGCTCACCGTCATGCTTCCTGAGAATAAAGCTTAGTTGTTTAGACCTTTGTGACTCGGGACTGTCTCTCCTGACATCTGTGTTACTGCTTTGATACGTCATCCTTCATCCAGGTTTTGGAAGACAGTTTAATTTCCCTTGAGAATGAACAGGGGCAAATTTGAAGATTAACTTGTATGCTGTCTCTTTTGAATGTTTCTTCACTGAATTCTAGAGTGCTTTGAAATACAAAGCCCGGGGCTTCTAGTCTTAAGTGTAATCCTATTTAGGGAAACATGATCCAGATGCTCATGTGTAAGTGTGACAAAACTGGCAGGGATTGATTTATATGATACTTGAGAAGAGAGCCTTTTACAACATACTGAAGTCTGCATGATGCTTTGTCACAACCTGCGTATATTTCACAACTTCACAACATATTTACAAGCCCCTGGTTCAACAAATTGAGAACATGCGTTTACCATCCTTTTATCTGGGATCTGACACTAACAAACCCTGTAACTCCCCATTTCTGTACCTCGATTCTTTACCTGCAAATGAAGCTAATGATGGCATCCTTCTAACAAACCTGTTGTGAGGATTAAATAAGATAAAACATACCAAGTGCTGAGAAGGGGGCATGACACTAGTAATTGATCAAAAATGTTACTTCTTCCGTATCA
Source organism: Odocoileus virginianus (assembly GCF_023699985.2). Taxonomy (NCBI): domain Eukaryota; kingdom Metazoa; phylum Chordata; class Mammalia; order Artiodactyla; family Cervidae; genus Odocoileus; species Odocoileus virginianus. The sequence continues at coordinate 61,466,042 of NC_069688.1, forward strand.
GACTTATCTTAGGACAAGTCTTATAACAGATGAACATAATTACAAAATCTTTAATAGTGTGGATATTCACCTTCCTGGATTCTCATCTCATTGGGCTTTCTAAGACACTATTGTTGTTGAGTTGCTCAGTCGTGTCTGACACTTTGCAACCCCATAGACAGCAGCCCACCAGGCTCCTCTGTCCATGGGATTCTCCAGGCAAGAACACTGGAGTGGGTTGCCATTTCCTTCTCCAAAGACACTATTATATTACTATAAAATAGCAAACATTCCTCCTTCTTTTCTCTTTTTCCAACAGTTTCCATGTTCCTGATTATCTGTAAAAGGGCATCAGGATGGGGAATGTAATCAAGTTTCTGAAAATATGCATTACACGTGAAATTATTCTGTGATTATTGTCTGATACAGTGTTTACTGACCATTTTCTTTTTCTCACCCTAAAAAGTGGGATGAAATTGAAGTACCATTCTCTATTTTCACCGAGATAGCCAAAGATTTATTTCCTATTTTTTGCTCCATTAGCTCTCAGACGAAATCTTCCTTAGAGCTGACCCGTGAGGCTGGTGACACAGCCACAGCATGACTGTGCTTTGCCCTCCTACACAGTAAAGTGAAGTGGAGGCCGTTCAGTCGTGTCCGACTCTGCGACCCGCATGGACTGTACTGTCCGTGAATTCTCCAGGCCAGAATACTGGAGTAGGTAGCCATTTCCTTCTCCAGGGCATTTCCCAGGGATCGAACCCGGGTCTCTCTCATTGCAGGTGGATTCTTTATCAGCTGAGCCACCAGGTAACACAGTGAAGTGTAACATTAAACTGGCCACTATGTGTAGAGGATGTAAGATAAACATTGAATCTGAAGAGCAAAAACATATCTAGTGTACATTCATGATTACAGCCATAGTAGCTTAAAAAAATAAATTTCAGCCCAAAGAGTTTCCTAACCAAGTAGAGAAACTCGTGATAAGGCACAAGGACACAATGATTTTGATTAACAGTTACCTAATGAAAGGTAAACACACATAATGGTGTTTTTCAAGAGAACCTGATAGTGGTTTTCAAAAGCAATTAACAGTCAATGGTGTGTATTATTTAACAGAATCAATGTCATATCTTCTCTCAACCAAGTAGCATACAGGTTCCAACCATGTTCGAATTGGAAAAAAAGCAAAGAGGATGACAAAACCTTGAGTGAACCTTTTAAAAATGCCATTAGTCTTTCTTTTTCTTGCAGAATTATATGTCATTTAAATGGATACTTAAAGAGCTTTGTTGTACAGCTGATTGTTGAAAGCTTTGAAATTGAGTAATTTGCCATTTCTTAGTGCTCTCTAAGCAAATACAGGTATACAGGGAGATCAAACCAGTCCATCCTAAAGGAAATCAATCCTGAATAGTCATTGGAAGGACTGATGCTGAAGCTGAAGCTCCAATACTTTGGCCACCTGATGCAAAGAGCTGACTCATTTAAAAAGACCCTCATGCTGGGAAAGATGGAAAGCAGGAGGAGAAGGGGATGACAGAGGATGAGATGGTTGGATGGCATCACTGATGGACATGAGTTTGAGCAAGCTCCAGGAGAGGGTGAAGGATAGGGAAGCCTGGCATGCTGCAGTCCATGAGGTCACAAGGAGTCTGATATAACTGAGTGACTGAACAACAAATGTATTTTTCCTGAGTTTTCACAGCAGTTAGAAGCACCAGAAAGTGTATTTCCAACCAGAAAACAGAGAGAGACAGAGAGAGAGAGAGACAAAGGGGGAGACAGAGACAAATACGTGTATGTTATAAGGAAAATGGATGCAGAAGATGGTGATGTTAATTTTAATTTTGTTAGCTGAAAGCATTCCCAAATATAAATGTATTTAAAAAATAAAGTAAAGAAGTGTCTGCCTTCAAATTATTTAACATAGTTAAGTCACAAACACACAGAAATTATATTGGCAGTAAATTTAAAGTTCTCAACATTTTCTTTGTTAATTTCTATATGCTAAAGTTTCCTAGGCGGTACAGTGGTAAAGAATTTGCCTAATAATGCAGGAGAGGCGGAAGACACAGTTTCGATCCCTGGGTCAGGAAGGTCCCCCACAGAAGGAAATGTCAACCCACTCCAGTATTCTTGCCTGGGAAATCCCAAGGACAGAGGAGCCAGGCTGGCTATAGTCCAGGGGTCTCAAAGCGTTGCTAACCAAGAGAGCTCAGAGAGAAGGAGGGATAAAGTATGGTGTTTGGCATGGTGGGCATTCTCCGTGGGAAACTGAATGGCAGACTCGGGGCCCTGACTTTTCGTGTCTGAGTCAGCGGGCCTTGCTCTATTTCTTGGACCCTGAGGACGCATTTAACCCTGTGCTTCAGGTTCGGTTTCCAGACTCAGATGAGAACTTGGAATAAGTCTGATCAGCACGAATGCCCTCCGACTGCTAGCCAAAGAGACCACTGTGCACAGCCTACTGAGATCTGACCAACGGCCTTTCTAGTCTTCTGTGAGATGTACCAATACTTGTGTCTAGTAGAGATTACATAAAATCCTGGTGATTTTGCCTCCTGAATGTTCCCATCCACTTTTTTTCCTTCTCCACCAGTATTTCTCTATTCCACAGTAGTCTGTCCTCGCTTTGAGACCCCTGGACTATAGCCAGCCTGGCTCCTCTGTCCTTGGGATTTCCCAGGTAAGAATACTGGAGTGGGTTGACATTTCCTTCTGTGGGGGACCTTCCTGTCCTCTCACATCCCTGGGAAGAGCCTCCTAACTGATCCACCGCCTCCACTCTGCACGCACCCCCCCCCCCATTTCTTTACCTGCAGCCAGTCTTGACATTCCAGATGCACACCTCACCTAATTCAGGTAAGACTCTGCACTGCGCCCCTGCCACCCCCACTACCACCTCCAACCTACGTTTTCCCCCGATCTTAGGGTAAATTGCACTCGTCAGCAACATGGCTGACAGGTAGATCTGAGTCATCCCGACCTCTCCAGCCCCATCTGGAAGCCTCTTTCTTCTTGCTTTCTTTGTCCCATCCTCAAAAGCTTCTTTCCCTTGCACTTGCCAGGTTCCCTCTCACCACAGGCCCTTTGCACGTGCTGCTCCCTTAACCCAAGACACCGTGTCCTCCCCGTTCTCCCTCCTCAGCTTCACACCTCACAGTACGGTTTCCTCAGAGCAGCCTTCCTGGACCTCCTGAGTCCAGCCACTCATCACAGCACATGTAGGAGCAGCAGTTGTACGCATGCTGCGTGGTAATTTGATTAAGGAATCACTTCGAGAGCAAGTGCCACCTCTCACAGCTGGGATATCTTAAGTTTAATGAAGCTAGGCTTAGTTGTGAGCTGAAAATAAACAGTCATTAAAACACTTGGGTCAGAAGAAAGCAAGTACTTGATATCATCTAAATGAATTTAAGATTTTAAACCTGCGTAATTCAAGTTTTAAAAATAATTTTATTGAATTTTAAAGAGAAGTTATTTTTATCAGTATCGATTTCTTAGCCTCCTGCCTTTGAGCACAGTCTGAACACTTTCTGCAACGTCTCTCCATACGTGGTAAGTCACTTCATTTGCGGCAGACTCTGAGACCACGGACTGTAGTCTGGCAGCCTCCACTGTCCATGGGCTTCTCCAGGCAAGAATACTGGAGTGGGTTGCTGTGTGGGTTGCCATTCTGGTTCTATTCCAGGGACAGGCCCTGTCTCTAAACTCTTTCCTGTTTTGTTTTGCTTTTTAATTTTTAAATTATTTTTTATTTTTATTTTTTTCAGGTATAGTTGATTTACAACATTGTGTCAGTTCCAGGTGTACGAGGTGGTTAAAGGGGAAGACTGATGCTGAAGCTGAAACTCCAGTACTTTGGCCACCTGATGCAAAGAACTGACTCATTTGAACAGACCCTGATGCTGGGAAAGATTGAGGGCGGAGGAGAAGGGGATGACAGAGGATGAGATGGTTGAATGGCATCACCGACTCAGTGGACACGAGTTTGAGCAAGCTCTGGGAGTTGGTGATGGACAGGGAGGCCTGGCGAGCTGTGGTTCTTGGGGTCACAAAGAGTCGTATGTGACTGAGTGACTGAACTGAACTGAAAACGAAACACTTCCTGAATCTTCTGTTTCTTAATTTTTTCACTTTGAATAACTCACACATCAAAAAGACATTTTGGGGTGGTAAATTTTGCTCCCCTACAGCATCAAGAGCATAGATAATAGTAAAATGTTGCAAAATAATTAAGAATTGACGAGTTGGTAGCATTTATTGCCTTTGTTTTTAATATAACATTTAATTTCAGGTTTATGTAATTTAATTTTGAATAATGACTGCTTATCAGAAAATTTCTGGAAATTTAACAATTGATTCTCAGAAACCAGTATAAGGATGCTTTGGAACACCACTGAAGAGTCACCAAAAGGAGTGAGTGTCACAAAAAATGCTCTGAACTGAAATGCTTGGCAGGCCTTTACGGAGCATTGCAGATCTTCTCTCCCTCAAACCCAAGTGGTGCTTTTGAGTCAATCAGTTTGTGGGAGGTGGGAGAGCTAAATGTCAGAGAATATTTGGTTTAAGATAAGTTTTTTGGAAAACATTCATAATGTTGACATAATAATAGCAGGGTCATTGAAAGCATGGGTCTGGAATCAGATAGCCTTATTTTGATGTCCAACCCTGTTATTTCATGACTTGTCCAACTGAGCAAGAATTTCTGTCATTCTGAAAATAGCTATATGTCTATACACATAGGATAATAATGTCTACCTTCCTAGTTTTCTATAAAAAAAAAAAATTGACACAACATTGCCTTTCCCAAAGTCTTCCCAGTGTCTTTCCCAGAAGACACTGGTTTTGTGAAATGTTGATAGGTACTAATCTGAGAAAATTCTGGTTTAAAATTAAGAAATTTGAAATTTAAAATAAAAATTTAAAATTTAAAACCTGAAAAAAAAGGATATAAATGAACTTATTTACAAAACAGAAGTAGACTTACAGACCTAGAAAACAAACTCATGGTCCCCAAAGGGGATGGTGGGAGGGATGAATCAGGAGCTTGGGATGGACATACAGACACTGCTATATATAAAATAGATAGCCAACAAGGAGCTTCTGTATAGTGCAGGGAACAATATTGAGTATCTTGAAATAACCTATAATGGAAAGGAATCTGCAAAAAATCTATCTGAATCACCTTGCTATACCCCTGAAGCTAACAGAATAGTGTAAGTTAACCATGCACGCATGTGTGTACTGCGTCGTGTCCTGCTCTCTGCGACCCAGGGACTGTAGCCCGCCAGGCTCCTCTGTCCATTGAATTTTCCAGGCAGGAACTCTGGAGTGGGCTGCCGTCTCCTTCTTCAGGGGATTTTCCACGCCCTGGGATTAAACCCGTGTCTCTTGCCTGTCCTGTACTGGCAGGCAGATTCCTCACCACTGTGCAACCTGGGAACTCCAATTTTATAAAATAGCTTAAAAAACTGAAAAACTATAAAAGAAAATTCAGAACACTTAAGTAGTTAGGAATGGTATATAATAAAGGAACATTTTGAAATGTGCTTGTCTAATGATCTCTATCTGTACTGAGTGTTTTGAGGATCTATTTATTGTATTCTGAGGAACACATGTATAAATATGTACACAGTGATCAGCAGGGAGCTGGTCAATGACTATGGGCCTGATAAAGAAGAACAATAGCATTTTCACCGAAATCATTAAGAAATAATACTCTGATACATGATGAAATATTAAGCAAAGATACGGTGGTTGGTCCAATGGAAAAATGAAGTCCTGCACAGTCGGATGGGCCAAAAGCAGGAACTCCACCCATGAACACTTCAGGGACTTTGGTAGATTCAGGTGGAATAAAAACCAAAGTGAACAGAAAGAGCATCGAAAAGCTGGGATTATTAGTCAACCAGAAAAACATTGAAAGCAGAAGCCACAGCTGAAAGTAAGGGAAACCTAAGAAGTCTCCTCTCAAATGATACGTGGAGAAGAAGGAGGGCCCTGATGTGAAATCACCGCATAGAAGCTTTCTGTCTTCCTGGGGTTTCCCGGCCAAATTATTAGGAGAGGCGAGTGAACAAATTAATAGCTACCTGAGACTAAAAGAGTCTGGATCGGGCTAGGAAAAGACAGAGTCCTAAGAAGTCTTAGGTAGCAAAATATGTTCTAGCATAAGGTAAGGAGACTGGGCAGAAAAGAGAAAAGTAGGCTTGTGGGGGGGGGGAGGAAAATGTGCTTGAAGGGAGCTGTTTTTGGTGTAAAGAACTGATTTGCCCCCGGTGAATTAACAGACTGATAAATGAATGAATGCAATTGCCAGCACACACAGAGAAAGACCATGCTTCTGTGAAAAGTGATCAAAAGAAAGGAGCTTCGTGAAGAGGCGCTGGTTTTGACCTCTAAGTGGGAGCATCACTTCGGCATTCAGGAGGACAGAGGGACCACGATCTCAGTCCACAGTTTTGACTTTGCGTATGGAGACAAATCAGAAAAGTTGTAGCTTTCTCAGAACCAGGGAGAAGCCCGGGGATGATACTGTCTGGACTAGCAAAATTCAGACTGCTGTGTTAACCCTGCCAGGAGAGTCTGAGCCCTATATTAGAGACATTGTCTCAGAGCAAAACTTATAAAAAGGGGAAATGACAATCTATAAAAGTGAACTGGGCATGTATATTATGTGCTGATGACCAACTTTGGATAAGTCAGGGTTCAAACGGGTATGGGACAACCCTTGAGTCTAACTTCCAACACCTGGAATTGACCTTGAAACCTTACCAACAGATTCCTTTCTACCAGAGTTACATAGGAGAAGCTGTCTGTTTGAGAATATTACACCCTTCACCTGGATTCAAGAAACTGTATGATAAACAATCTGGTTTCTTAACAAACGCTCAAGAAAAAGAAAGCAAAGACAACAAAATAGTACCTTTTCAGAAGAAGGTATCACGGTTAATTAGCAGTTCTGAGTAATGATGATGATAACCCAAGAGTCAAGATTAATTCTTCCCATCCTTCTAAGATAGGCTTTTGATCTGCAATTCAGGATTTGTTTCTGACCTTGTAGCTTAAATTGTGCTGTAGGATGTTGTGATGATAGATAATCTTTCCAAATAAGGGTCCAGTGAGCACTGACCTTTACGGCGTGCACGGCATCTGCACTGCAAAGCCCAGATGAAAACGCATTGAAAGAAAGGCGAGGTAGTCAGTTGTGCTTATTTCACTTGATCAAGGGAATAATTGGTGATATCTCTTCAATTCAAAATCTTTTGACCCTTAAGAGATCACAACAAAGGCCATTCAAAGGTAAAAATTACCCCATTACATACTCTGAGATCTTTGGGTGCAGCTTTCACAAAGCATCCCTATTACACTGTCTTGCTTTTGCCAAGGACACCCTCTTGCCCCTGGCATTCGGCTCTGACCCAGTCTGACAGAAGCAGGGCAGGCTGAAAATAGCAGCCACAAAGCCAGGCAGGACTCCCCTGCAGCTCTAAGGATGCATTCACATTTTCCCTCTCCCTTTCTTTCTTTTCCTCTCTCCCTCCCTCCCCCTTCCTTCCTTCCTTTCTATGCAGTAGTGATGCTTTACTAGAAGTCTAAAAAGTGAACTTTTGACAGGAAATACAGCTCTAAGAGATATGCTACGCAAGTCATTATACTGCCCACCCCACTCTGCTCCTCATAGCATAAAAAAGTATACACACATACACACACACACACCACACAAATATATATGCTTAAAAGGAACTAAAGAGCCTCTTGATGAAGGTGAAAGCGGAGATGGAAAAGCTCAAAAGACTAAGATCGTGGCATCTGGTCCCATCACTTCATAGCAAATAGATGGGAAAGCAATGGAAACAATGACAGGCTTTATTTTCTTGGGCTCCAAAATCACTGCAGATGTGAGTGCAGCCATGAAATTAAAAGACACTTACTCCTTGGAAGGAAAGTTATGACCAACCTAGACAGCATATTAAAAAACAGAGACATCACTTTGCCAACAAAGTTCCACATAGTGAAAGCTATGGTTTTTTCAGTAGTCATGTATGGATGTGAGAGTTGGACAGTAAAAAAGGCTGAACACCAAAAAATTGATGCCTTCAAACTGTGGTGTTGGAGAAGACTGTTGAGAGTCTTTTAGACTACAAGGAGATCCAACCAGTTCATCCTAAAAGAAATCAACTCTGGATATTCACTGGAAGGACTAACGCTGAAGCTGAAACTCCAATACTTTGGCCACCTGACGCAAAGAGTGAACTCATTGGAAAAGACCCTGATGCTGGGAAAGATTGAAGGCAGGAGGAGAAGGGGACGACAGAGGATGACATGGTTGGATGGCATCACCGACTCAATCGACATGGGTTTGGGTAAACTCTGGGAGTTGGTGATGGACAGGGAAGCCTGGCGTGCTGCAGTCCTTGGGGTCGCAAAGTGTTGAACATGCCAGAGCAACTGAACAACAGCAGTTATTAATAGTATTATTAAAATATTGCTTTATCCACACAGTTATTCATTAAATTAATAACGCTTGTTCTCTCATTTTATCTACAGCTTGGATCACTTTTGTAATTATTGAGTAAAAGTAGTGAGAGGATAATCCTAAAGTTAATGGAGCTCCCGACAAAATCTGCAATATGGGAGTGGTAGATTCCATAACATACCTAAAATGCAATCTCATTATCACCATCTATTTCTGTCTGGAAAATCTGAATTTAAACTAAAGCCTTTTAAAATTTCAGCATTAAATTCCACATTCACAGACACCTGTACACAGAACACACACAAAAATGATTCAAGAAATCAATTATACATATAATTCTATGTGGTGAGACTTTCAGATAGTGCTATACATAGTGCTAAGATAGATGAAAAATCAGTTAATTGTGTATCCACAAATTATGTAATTCAACATTTTATCTTCTTAAATCAGGTTGCCACATTTGTAGGAAGATCTGTAGTTTTTAGAAAGATAATGTTTCCCATTTCCTTCATAAAATACCCAACTATAATTAAGACAAACTTAAATAACTTTTTAAGATATAATAAGGTATCAATATGATGTTTAGCCTGAAAATCTTTTCATAGCCTTGTCTGGATTAATGAAGCATCTTTGCATTGGGTCCTTTGTGTGTTTGTTTTGAAGTGTGCCTTACATTTTTCTGGGCAAGTTTTTAATGGCCAAGCAAAAATAGTAGCATAATTACCATTGTCTACCTAATAATAATGGCATCTTTTAAATATGCACCACTTTTCCAAAACAGAGTAAATTATGTAGATATTAGCCCACTAAATCCTCACAACTAAAGTATAAATTAGAACAAGTTTGAACCAAATCCCAACTTAAGAAACATGGAAATTGAAATTAAAAAAAAGACAAGAGATGTGCACAAGGCGTTTTAGGAAATCAACCGCAGGATTCTGTCTTAGGGAAGACTTTGGACTTATCTAGGACTCTGACCATTTAGGGCTTGGCTCTGTAGTTAACCTTCTCTTTGTCATTTTTTCCATGGGTGCATTTCCAACATGATAACATAGGGAGAGATATTTCAGTTGTGATTCAAGTTATATTACAGACCCAGACTATACAGTATATTGCCAAGTTCATGGTTCACTATGTACATCCAGAACCTGAATTTAAGGCACCATCAATAGTAAACCATTAGAATTAGAAATGAAAGCTAATATGTGTATAAGATAATCCACAAGTGTTTATTCAAAACATCAATTTTTTTGTCCTTGCAATTAGTCAAGAAATTAATATATTTGATTTCTAACTAGGTGCTTGCATAATCACATTGAATTTAAGAAACTGATATATGAATATATGTGAATATGATACGGTATTCAGATATAAATGGGCTTCCCTTGTGGCTCAGATGGTAAAGAATCTGCCTGCAATGCAGGTGACCCAAATTTGACTCCTGGGTGAGAAGGTCTCCTAGAGAAGGGAATGGCCACTCACTCCATATTCTTGCCTGGAAAGCCCCACGGACAGAGGAGCCGGGTGGGCTATAGTCCACGGGGTCACAAAGAGCTGGACACAGCTGAACAACAGCAACAGTAACATGAGCCTGCTTAGGGTGTAGAATTTATAAAGATATCTGTGGCTTTCCACCACAACAATTTTAATGAAGGCAATATCTGGGCAAAATGTACTCAAAAAAAGGACAAGCGTGTCTCTTACTTTTAGTTTCATACTTTGAACTGTCAGAAGCTACTGGAAGCAAATGGGATGTGGCTGCTTTGCCTAAGTTGACCTACTGGAAATAAAAACACAATGTAACCCAACAATTGTGACTATTCTCATGTATAACATTTCAAAATTCTCATATTTCATTTTCAGAATTTTACTTGTGAATGACTACATGGTATCTGAAGTGTAGTTTAGTTGGTAAGTTGAGTCCAACTCTTTTGTGACCCCCATGGACTGTACCAGCTCCTCTGTCCATGGGATTTCCCAGGCAAGAATATTGGAGTGGGTTAACATTTCCTTTTTCAGGGAATCTTCCAGATTCAGGGATCAAACCCAGATCTCCTGCATTGGCATTCTTCACCATCTGAGCCACTAGCGAAGCCCCACAGAAGTGCAGGGAGTGCATTTAATAAGTGACCATTTAGAGTGTGCGTGCATTTTTCACAAAATGTTTTCTTTCTTTGTGACTGTATAAATTTGAGCCGCAACTTCTACATATTAATTCTTTCTCCATGTATGTTATTATTCTATTAACTGATCTGCATTTTCAAATTACATCTAATTCATTCGGTTCTCAAAATTTATAGAATGCCTCTATGTACAAGTCTCAATTAGGTATTCAGTAAATATTTTTAAAGATGAGGAAAGTAATCCCCAAATAAAGATTACACCCAAATTTTTTTCCTACAAGAATAAAGATCTAATTTTTAAGAATAATCATTCACTTAATGAATCAGGAAAACCTTTGACAACTTTAATTTGGTTAATATTAAACAGAAGAGATAATTTGTAATCCTAACTTTGGGTTAGGTAGACTTGAAATCTTGTTAGCTGAAAGAAGTATTTTGTAACATGTTTTCTCTAAGCCATTGCAAATGTTTCAAAAATGTCAAATGCTGCAAAATTGTAATTCAGGTGATTGCTCTCTTCATCCTTATTATAGTCGAATCTTTTTATGTAATTTGTATTATCACTGACTTGATTCTTGCCTGCCCAGACTTATTACTGATTCTTCCAAAAAAAAAATTTTTTTTATGGTTGGGCCTTCTAAAGCAAGGCCTTACTTTCTCGTGTTTAATTCAAAATATTGGAAACATTTCCTTTTTACTTCTGTCCATAGGATTTCCCAGGCAAGAATCCCAGGAGTGGCTTGCCATTTCCTTCTTTGGGGGATCTTTGGATCACAGTGATCCGACCCAGGCCTCCTGCATTGCACTGTATTGCAGGCAGATTCTTTACCATGAGCCACTGGGGAAGCCCAGTGTACAAAAGTAAGATATTTAATTATAAGTCTTCTTTTTTTCCTGAAAAAAAGAGCAAGCATTTTTGGTAGGCATAGCTTTCTATATTTATTTTCACAGGTAATAATTCTACATTTCTATCATCTGACCCAGGAGATATTTTTATCCTGACCTAGTTCGCTGGTTTCTGTTTCTTAGCTCCCTTCAAGAGAATCTATCTAAGTTCAGTCCCAAGCCCACAGTTCAAGTTCAGGTTCGGTGGGGACAAACCGCAGTGAACTTGAGCCCTTGTCTTCTTGGGCTGCTGTGATCTCCTCTACTGCTTTTGATTTGCTTGTTCTCCTTCACTTTTATTTTACCCACTAGGCTTGGTTCCAAATAGGAAAAGGAGTACGTCAAGGCTGTATATTGTCACCCTGCTTATTTAACTTATATGCAGAGTACATCATGAGAAATGCTGGGCTGGAAGAAGCAGAAGCTGGAATCAAGATTGCTGGGAGAAATATCAGTAACCTCAGATATGCAGATGACACCACCTGTATGGCAGAAAGTGAAGAGGAACTAAAAAGTCTCTTGATGAAAGTGAAAGAGGGGAGTGAAAAAGTTGGCTTAAAGCTTAACATTCAGAAAACTAAGATCATGGCATCCGGTCCCATCACTTCATGGCAAATAGATGGGGAAACAGTGGAAACAGTGTCAGACTTTACTTTTTTGGGCTCCAAAATCACTGCAGATGGTGACTATCGCCATGAAATTAAAAGCTCCTTGGAAGGAAAGTTATGACCAATCTAGATAGCATATTAAAAAGCAGAGACATTACTTTGCCAACAAATGTCCATCTGGTCAAGGCTATGGTTTTTCCAGTGGTCATGTATGGATGTGAGAGTTGGACTGTGAAGAAAGTCGAGCGCTGAAAAATTTATGCTTTTGAACTGTGGTGTTGGAGAAGACTCTTGAGAGTCCTTTGGACTGCAAGGAGATCCAACCAGTCCATCCTAAAGCAGATCAGTCCTGGGTGTTCAGTGGAAAGACTGATGCTGAAGCTGAAACTCCAATACTTTGGCCACCTCATGCGAAGAGTTGACTCATTGGTGAAGACCCTGATGCTGGGAGGGGTTGGGGGCAGGAGGAGAAGGGGACGGCAGAGGAAGAGATGGCTGGATGGCATCACTGACTTGACTGGCATGAGTTTGAGTAAATTTTGGGAGTTGGTGGTGAACAGGGAGGCCTGGCGTGCTGTGGTTCATGGGGTTGCAAAGAGTCAGACATAAAACTGAGCAACTGAACTGAACTGAACTGACTCTTCAGCCCACATTTTATACTTAAATGTGTTCTGAACTATGACACCATTTTGGTCCTGCTTGGTTTCCCTATAAAATTGTTAGAAATTTGTTGGGCCTCTCGCCTGATCAGTCATTCATTACATAATTTTGAGTTTGATTGGTCACTGATTATACAATTGAATTTCAACTGCTGAGGAAACATAGTCTTATGTCCAAGACTCTCATTTGCAAAATTTACTTACCAAGATAATAAAAGCCATCTTTGAAAATTGCTACCTTTTGGGCACAAGTTGTTTATTTTTATTTAATATTTCCCAAAGGATGCTTTATGTTGTCAAGTACTGCATTTGTGGTCTCGTATTTTGGTAAAAAAATCTAGAAATAATTGTCATCAATAACTTTTAAGATCAGAAAAGCAGGAAATTATTTCTGGATTTAAAATAAACGCTTCTATTAAATATGCTGCTGTACTTGCTATTCTTAATTGTTAAAGCACTTGCTTTTAGGTCGTTATAGGAAAGGAATTTGTGTTGTTTTGCTCCTAAAATTGTACCTTGAATATGAAAGAAACCAAATATATATATATATATATATAAAACACAAAAAAGGGAGGATGCAATCAGTGACACAACTATTCACCTCATTTTGAGAGGATGTTTGCAAATTCCATTCAGTTCTATGAGAATTCATTGAATGTTTTCTTTGTGCAAAAATCCTTCCACAGGCTGAGGAAAGAAGCCAAGATGACTAAGGCATGCTTCCTGGTTTCAGATTTACAAAGTTCTTCAAAGTACATATTTTATTATGATTTTATAGATGAGAAAACTGAGGCTCAGAGAGGATAAGTTATTTGACCAAGTGAAACAGCTAAAGTAGTCAAACTAGGTGTTCATCCTCATACCTGATGACCGCAAACCACTTCCGCAGCTCATTACCCCAAGATTCACTCTGCAGAACCGCTAATGTAACCATCTCAAATGGCATTTGGACATCCAAGATTAAGTAAAATATATTGCTAAAATTAATTTTATTTGCTTTTTTCCATTTTTAATGTGATCACTGGAAAATTTAGAATCATGTGTGTCTCTCATTTGTATCTTGCACTGTGGTTCTCCTGGGCATCATTGTTTCAGGGTGTGTCAGTCGCTTAGTCCTGTCCAGCTGTTTGCGACCCCATGGACGGTAGCCTACCGGGCTCCTCTATCCATGGAATTTCCCAGGCAAGAATACTGGAGTGGGTTACCATGCCCTCCTCCAGGGGATCTTCCCGACACAGGGATTAAATCTCCTGCATTGCAGGCAGATTCTTTACCATTTGAGTTACCTGGGAAGACCTATTGTTTTACAAAATGCTATAAATTTCTTACTCAGTGTGTTTCAAATTGCCTTTTATTTTGCTTTTACTTATCCCTTTTATCCTCTTGAAATCTATGAAGCTACATGAATGTTCTCATTAGCAAGATTCAGAAAACTTTTATTGGACTCATCAGCATTTTTCCCTGAGTGCTTGAATTAGAGGATTTGTAACTTCCTGAGTGCTCCTGAAAAGCTTTTTGGCTGCAGAATGTTATTGCTACCTGAATAGAATATAAGTGCATTCAAATGAGGGTCAAGTTTTGCTCTCTATTTTCTACCACGATCAACATTGAAAATGGTTGGTGCAGATAGGTTAGCAAGAGAGGGAAAAAGTTAAAAGTTTGAGGATGAGAGAGCAACTGATTCTATTCAATGACAAGGGAAATGAAGCAAATTATTGTTATTAGACCTGCCAAACTATTTTTATTCTGGGAAAAAAAAATGCTTATTTCCACTGCCTTTAGAGTTATCTTCCACTGTCTCTCCATGCCCCTTGCCCTCTGAGATTCTTCTCATCTGTAGCTTAAACGGACACAAATATCAGGTTAAAATAAAAATCTCCCTTTTTTCTCTCCAAACCCCAACTACTTAGGTCAAAATTTTATCAAAATCCCAATTTAAAGAGGAAAATAAACTGAGAAGTGAAACATAGTCAGCCTCATTTGACTATGTTTCTTTGATTTGCTAATTGGGATATTGCTAAAAACAAGAAAACAACCAAAATGGAGTAGCTTATGCTAAGTCCCATGGCACCAAAGAGACTTAATTATTGTTTTGGCTCCACCAGAAGTGGAATTTTAAACCAGCCAGTCAGGAACTGCCTGATTCAGCACTGCTTACGTACTCTGCCGGACAGGCCGCTACCGTCCACGGAAGGGCAGCAGTCTTGGAATGACCAGCCTGCTTTTTGTCTGGTGTCCCCTCTGCCTCTAAAGTCTGTCGGCTTGTCCAGGTCCTCACAGCTCTCTCCTCTCTGCTAGGTTGGGTGCTGCCCAATTCAAACTGAGTGTTGCTCAAATAAGCTCTTAAAGATGCTGTTGTACCTCAGTTTCTCTTTTAGCAATATATTTCATCTTCAAGTTTTCTTGATTTCATTTCTGATGTGGTCCTTCACCCAGGAGAATAAAGGATCTACGGTGTCCATTTTTCCTCTTTCTTCGCTATTAGTTGAGGAAATGACCCAGAAGGGAATCTTAACCCGTTTACAGAATAGCCCACAGGGATTTGCATACTAAGATTTTTCAAATATGCAGCTTTTTTTTTTTTTTAAATATGCAGTTTTAAAAATCTAAATCTAAGCCTGTGGGCTGATTTAACTAATGAAAGTTGATCAGATTTGATTTTTTTTTTTTTCAGGTCTAGAGGCAAAATTAGCAAAAAGCTAGGACTAAAATAAACCTCCAAAATTACCAGTTTTAATCTCTTTCCTCAGAGTGTCTGAAGAGGAGGTACTAGCAAGCTGTAAGGGAAACAGGAAGTTCAAGCTGACCCTGATGATCTTTCAGTGAAGGTCTGATGGTTTGGCTTGCTTTTTACTTGCTTGTTTTTAAGACTAAACCATTTTTAATAACCTATACTGTTCTCCCTTGAAACAAAGCACTCTGTAAAGTGTGTGATTGTATCTTGCTTGTAGCATTATGATTTGACATCCTTCCTCTGCAAAGTACTTTGTGGCACATATTTTTAATTCATATAAATCAATTAAGTCAATGTTAGGACTTTTCTGTGTAGTCACCAGTGATAACCAGACTTACTCATGGCCTTAAAAAAAAATCACTCACCCAGGAGCGGGATAGGGGCTCAAATTCCTTAAAAAACTAGAAATAAAACTACCATATGACCCAACATTCCCACTACTGGGCATACACCCTGAGGACACCATCACTGAAAGCTGCACATGCACCCCAGTGTTCATTGCTGCACTATTTACAATAGCTAGGACGTGAAGCAACCTAGATGTCCATCCAGAGAGGAGTGGGTAAAGAAGCTGTGGTACCTATACACAGTGGGATAATCCTCAGCCATAGAAAAGTCAGAAAGAGACGAATAAATATCGTGTATTGATGCATAGGTATGGGATCTAGAAAGATGGTACTGATGAACCTACTTGCATGGCAGAGGTGGAGATGCAGACATAAACAGACTTGTGGAAACAGCGGAGGAAGGAGAGAGTGGGTGAAGTGGAAGACTACGATGAAAACATACACATTATCAGATATAAAGTAGACAGCCAGTGGGAACTTGCCGTGTGGCTCTCGGAGCTCAAACCAGTGACAGCCTAGAGCGGTGGGATGGGCTGGGAGGTAGGAGGGAGCTTCAAGAGGGAGGGGACATATTATGCGTGGCTGATTCATGTTGATGTGTGGCAGAAACCAACGCAATATTGTAAACCAATTATCCTCCAGTTAAAAATAAATAAATTTAAAAAATAGTAGAAGCGCAAGAGGCTTCTAACTTTTAAACAACAAATGTAACACTATAACTCATTTTTTATTGAATATAAAATTTGTTATTAAATATTTTGCATTAATTTGTTCATTCAGATAACATCACAAAAATCAAGTTGTTTACATCTTCAAGGACTGACCCAGAGCACCAAGATAAATAGACTTAACAACAAAGAATAGATTTCTATTAATTTCCAATTCCTTTGGTAGGTAACAAATTTGTTTTCTTTATCATTAAAATAAACCAAGGTTCTCAGACCCAGGAGTGCCCCATATCATAATGTCAGTGCCGTAGTTTGGCATTTAGAAACTAGTAGCATTATACTTAGAGTGGTGTTGCATATATATCTTAGTCTATTTGCACTTCTATAATAGAATAACACAGTTTGGGTGCCTTACAAACAACTGAAATTTATTACTGTTTTGGAGCCTGAGAAGTTCATCGGCAAGATGCTAGTAGATTTAGTGTCTGGTGAGAGCCTGCTCTGGGTTCATAGGTGGCTAAATTCCTGCTGTGTCCCCTTACGGTAGAACTGATGAAGAAGCTCCTTGGGGGTCTCATTCATAGGAGTACTAAACCCGTAGGAGCCCTCCTGATCCAACTGCCTCCCAAAGGTCCCACCTTTAAATATCATCACACTCTTAGAAGAGTTGGGATTTCAACATATGAATTTTAGAAGGAAGACACAAGCATTACATAAATACACATGCACACACACATACATAATATATATTATATATGTATAGTAAGAAATGCATTATAAGGAAATATAAAAAAAACTTCAGCTATTTAATTTTACTGATTTATTATTCATTTATTCATTGCTGCACTTGGACTTTCTCTAGTTGCAGCTCATGGGCTTTGTCTAGTTGTAGCCGTGGGGGCTACTCTCTCTGCTGCGGGCTTCTCACGTTGCCAAGCACGCGCTCGAAAGCCCATGGGCTTCGGTAGTCGTGGTGCATGGCCTCGGTAGTTGTGACGCTCAGGTTTAGTTGCTCTGTGGCATGTGGGATCTTCCTGGAAAAGGGATTGAACCTACGTCCCCCCAGTTGGCAGGCGGGTTCTCGACCACTGGACCACCAGGCAAGTCCCAGAGAGATTTATTGTAAAACGTTAGCTTACGTGATTACGGAAGCTGACATGTCCCACGGTCGGCAGTCAGCAAGTTGAAGAACCAGAAGAACTAACGGCACAGTGCAGAAACCCGGGAAGCGCTGATGTTTTTTCACCTTAGCAAGCAGGTAAAAGTCAGTGTCCATCCTACTTGGTAGAGAAATCCCTTCTGCTCACAACAGGGTCGGCCCTTTTGTGCTATTTGGGCCTTCACCTGATTGGATAAGGTCCAACCTGACTAGCAAGAGCAATCTGATTTACTCAGTCTAGCCATCTGAATGCTAATCTCATCCAGAAACACCCAGCATAATATTTGACTAAATGATATCTGGCCACCCCATGGCCCAGTTAAAATAACACATATGACTAACCATCAATGTGTGTGTATGTATTATCTTTCAGAAAGATTACGCTAGGCACCAATAACACATAATAAAAATTGGCAAGGAAGGGAGCAATATTGAGTACTCATCCTGGCATATCTACAGGCATCATATTTTCAAATAACAGAATTTCCCTTATTTGCTAAGGGAAACATTTTTCTTTATGAAAGAATTCTAGCTCAGTAAATGTTAAAGGAATAATGGAATCAGAAATCAAAATTTTGCAATGTTGATGAACCAAAATTTAATGAAGCCCATTTACAGGAACTGTAAAGGACAAATCAAAATTGTGGAATGTTCTATCTCACAATTGACTTGTTTTTTTACATACCAATACAAGAGAAGAAGAAGCAAGGATAATCTTAAATAAGAAATTTAGAAGAGTTAAGACAGACCTAACAGAACTTGTCTAGTTCTTGATAACTAACAAGGTATAAAAATGCTTTTTCAGCTAATCAGAAAAATCAGCAATTATTAGGTGATACCAAAGGTTTACTATGACATTTATTAGGTGTCACACATAGAATTTCTTTACACTGTTCTCTTTGTTCATATATGCATTCAAAATTTTTCATAAGAAAAAGACATTTAAATTAAGAAAAAAGGCTTGCACTGTTTTAACCTTTACCTTCACTGTGTGAGGTTGCCCATTTCTTCTTACCTTTAACAATATTCAAACATTTTTTGTTAATCTAACACATGAAAATAACTCGTTCTAATGTTTTAATTTGCAGTTCTTTAAAGTACACATGATGGTTTGAATTAAATATATTATGATGTGATTACCAATATAGATTTAGCTAACATTCATCTTCTCATGTAGATACAATAAAAAGAAAATAGAAGAATATAAAGGAAAATGATATTTCTTCTTGTGATAAGAGCTCTTTGAATTTAACTATCTACATTCTGGTATATCAAACAGCAGTGTTATTTATAGTCATGTTGTACATTACATTCCTGGTATTTATTTATCTTATAACTAAAAGTTTGTCTTTTGACCACCTTCCTCCCATCTTCCCCTTCCCCACCTTTAGTTACTACAAGTCTGATCTATTTTTATATTAGAGTCTTGTTTAGATTTCACATGTAAGTGAGAGCATACAACATTTGTCTTTCTCCATCAGATGTCTTTCACTTAGCATAATGCCTTCAAGATCCATCCATGTTGTCACAAATGATAGGATGTCCTCATTTTTTAGGGCTGAGTATGTTTCATTGCATATATTATGTATATATATATTATATATCTATATTATGTATACATATATAATATATATATATACACATACAATATACATATACATATATATGCCACAACTTCTTTCTTTATCCATCCATCCACCTGTGGACACTTAGACTATTTCCATGTCTTGGCGACTGTAATTAATGCTGCTATGAGCTTGGGGGTGCGGGTATCTTTTCAAGTTAATGTGTTCATTACCTTTGAATATGCTTTCAGAGGCAGAATTGCTGGTTCATATGTAATTCTGTTTTTAATTTTTTCAAGCATAATATGGAGAAATCATTCACCATAGTGGCTGCTCCAATTTATAATCCCATCAGCAGTGTCCAAAGGTCTCCTTTCCTCCATATCAGTGCCCCCTTTTCTTACCTCACACCTTTTTGTTCATGGGCATTCTAACAGACTTATTATGCTATCTATTGTGGTTTTAATCTGCATTTCCCAATGGCTACTGATGTTGAGCATCTTTTCAGAACCTGGTGGCCTTTGTACATTTTGTTTGAGAAATGCTTATTCAGGTTCTTTGCCAATTTTTTAATTAGATTATTTGATTTTTGCTATTGAGCCATATGAATTCTTTCTATATTTTGGATATTAATCCCTCAGATTATGGCTTGCAGTTTCTTTCCACTTTTAATCTCCCCCCCAAAATGGAGGTATATTACTTACAATTCTCATTCCTCCTGCTACTGTTTGTGCACGCACGTGCGCGCACACACACACACGTAATTTTACCCTGACAGCTGTTTTCTCTGTGCCTGATAGTGATAGGTAAAACTTCAGTCTTGATACATAGACAATCTGGAATTCAGTCAAACTTTTCTCAAGGTTTACATTCCTAGTAATAATTGTAGGACTTCCCAAGAAAACCATTTAGCCAAATTTGCTCAAACTTTTGCCACATGAATATTTTCATTTTCACTTTTGCTTTGATACATTATGTAAAGACAGCTCCTGTTAGCTAATTACTATGGGAAAGTATTTTTGATAATTTTGAAAATGAACATTCTACCCACTTACTACTTTTCTCTAAAGCCGTCCTTAAGCTTGCTTAAATCTATTAGTGAGACCACCAAAACTTGGAAGGTAGGAAACCTGATATATTTTGTTGACAAAAATTATATATTCATCTTTAATTGCTTCTTGAAATAGCCACCCCCTCATAATTCGTGGTAACCAGTGAATACTGGAAGACAGATCTGGCTACTGCATATGCAAACAAATGCGGGCTTTACATCTCTTATTCTTTTTTTTAACTGTAGTATAATTACTGTACAATGTGTGAGCTTCTCTTGTACAACAACATGAATCAGCTCTCTGGATACACATATCCCTTCGCTCTTGCGCCTCCCTCCCGCCCACCCCCCATCCCACCCCGCTGGGTCATCACAGCGGTCCGTGTGCTATAGGGCAGCTTTCCAGTAGCTGTCTGTTTTCCACATGGTAGCATATACTTCATGTTCTCATATTGATGTTAATTTCTGAGCAGTAAATAACATGCCTGACTAGGTCAGTAGGCCACTTATCAGGGGGACTAGCAAAGGGCTACATAGTTCATTACCTATCTATCCTATGATAAATCTATATACCTATAGAAGCAAAAACTGACAAGGGCACATAAAACTTGAGGAAACTCTCTGCCATTGACTCCTCATTTTAATCATAATGATCACATTTTTACAATAATATATTATGGCTCAGTGTAGAGAAGATTCAGAGGCACATGTCACTCTACATGTTCAGGAGCCCTGTTTTTCTCAGCTCACCAGCCCTAGGTAACTGTAGATTTCTTTGCCTTTATCCACCTGGAACTGAATAAGCTGTAACCTTCCTGACTGGCAAAATTAAGATTTTAGGTACCTCCCCTTGGAGATGTCGTATACCAACTTCAACTGGCCCAGTATGTTGAGTTAACAAGCGTACCCATCAGAGCTCTACGAAGCCAAGGAAGCAATCGTGCACTTCTAAAGTCCTCATTTCTGGAAGCAGGTGGAAATATGTCAGACGCTGACTAACAGGGCTGTTTATTCTGTAAGCATTAACATTTGTTCTGACTCATAAGCTACTTTTTTTTTGTTGAAATTCCTTTAGCACGATTCTTCGTAGATTGATTTAAAATAAAGTTTATTCCATTTCAAAAACATGTTACATTCAGCCTGCTAAACTACTTGCCTATTGTAATGTTCAAGGTTCATTCAAATTTTATCACAGTTTGTTTCTTAATCAACTAACGTTTAAATTCCTTTGTCTAAAATTAACATTGAGAAACCATTTCAAGAATAAAACTCCAGTCTTGATGATGGTGACATATTCTTGACTCATACAGAAATTGTCAAAACAGACAAGCTTATGGCTTTTACTGACTTCTACTTTTTAATATATAGACACTGTGGTGGGTTATGCGTTTGAGCTTAAGGCTCATCAGAGTTAGAAATGCTATGGCAGAAACTACTTGCTGTGAAGCCAATATTTGTTCTGCAATTTTTCATTAGTGAAAGAGTCTCTATATTCTGGGAGCAGCAGTCCTCCCAGATATAGAACTATTACATATCTCACTCACATTATTGGTGGGGTGATCAGTTACATGTAAGCAGATGTTAATGCAGGGGAGAGGTCCACGAACTCTCTTTAAAAGGAAACCGTCCATCTGGAAGGCACACTCATCTACTCTGGTGCTGCTTTCTTTTTGATGTAGTATGGCTAGAGCTGCAGTGGTTACTCTGTGAGCATGAAGCTACCTCGGGGATGGAAGCTGGATGCTAAGAATATCAAGGGAGGGAGACAGAAGATACCTGAGACGATGCTGACCTTAGGAAGCCCCCAGACCGTTCTAGAATGGTGCTTTGCCATAAAGAATATTGTGAAACAAGTCTCTATTTTGGTAAAACTATTTTAGGTCCTAGCCATGAAATACAATTCCTAATCGAAAAAAACTATTTTAGCAAAGTCTGTATTTTAATAACATACCCAGAATTAGAGTTATGGTCTTTTTAAAAAATTTAAGGTGTAGAGCATAATGATTTGACTCACATATCCCACTAATGCATGCTAAGTTACTTCAGTCATGTCTGACTGTTTGCGACCCCATGGACTGTAGCCTGCCAGGCTCCTCTGTCCATGGGATTCTCCAAAAACACTGGAGTGGGTTGCCATGTCCTCCTCCAGGGGATCTTCCTGACCCAGGGATCAAACTCACATCTTCTGCGGCTCCTGCATGGCAGGCAGATTCTTTACTATTGTGCCACTGGGGAATAGGTTATCACAATAAGTTTAATGATCATTATCATCTCATATAGACACAAATTCAAGAAACAGAAAAAAATTTTCCTTGCTGTTAGTGCTATTAGGATTTACCCTCTTAACAACCTTCACATAGAACATAGAGCAGTGCTGATTATATTTGTTATGTTATATATTACGTCCCTAGTACTTATTTATCTTGTAACTAGAAGTTCGTACCTTTAAATTGTCTTCATCCAGTTCCCCCTCACCCCATCCCTGTCTCTGCTAACTGCAAATCTGATCTCTTTTTTTTAATGAGTTTCTTTTTGAATAATTGTTGGTTTACAGTACTATGCTGGCCCATAGTACCATGTTGGTTTCAGAGTGATGATCTTTTGAAAGAACATACAATAATATCAAGTGGTATTCATAGGATATACTTTAGACCTTTCATAATTTATGTGCATCTTAATGGGATGAAGCTTTAGATAAAGTCAGTATTTCTTTCCTGTCACCCTGTCCTAATGAATATTAGGGCACTGTCTTATTTACCAGTGATAAGATTTTACCATCATAAAGGAAACATTGATCTCATTAAAGCACATTTCTATCAATTAGAATACTTTCCATTGCAAGAATACAATATAAATTGAATATGTAACAAAATCACAGCAAATTATTTTATCTTTCAGAATAACTAGGCATAATCTAGACTTCATATAGACAAAGAATACTCTCACACATTTATTAATCAGCACACAGTGAGCATATGTTGTTTTTGCTATGCACAAATCACCTCCCACTACTTCTGGGATCAGACCTTCTCTTTCATTAGAAATTTTATTCCATACTATTCAGTTGGGGTCCACCTGCCTCCTGTACCAAGCTATAGTGTCTGGATTTAGCCAGTTTTGATCAAATTATCTCTTATTCTTAGTCCCAATAACTGATTCTAAATTGACAATTGACACAAGGTGGACTAATCAGATCTTCCTAGGATGTTTTATCAAAACTATTTGGAAAGATTTTTTGCAGATAGGAAATGAATGTATGGGATGTTGGTGGCCATTTGGGGGCCTAACTCAAGAGCACAGAGTTAGCAACCTAATAACGTGACATTATTTGAAGTCCTAGGTTCAACTGTGTCTGAAGAAACTCATGTCCTATTGCATATGTCCATGTTTCCTTTTCTGCAGAAATATGTAAAGCAGGAATTCAAACAGGCCTAATCTAATCTCAATAGGAGAAATATCTGTATTTCTGTGCATACCTCTATAAGCTCTTCATTTACATTTAAGTTTTATTAATGATGCTAAAAGTTAAAGAATACATATAGGCAACATGATTTCATGTTATTAATATGATAATTTGAAACTACATAGTCCCATAACCATGTGTCCATATTTATACTCTTACAAAAGAAGAAATCTGAAAAATCCTTGTCCCTAATCTAGCATCAAGTAAGAGTTTTTCACCAAAGTAAAACACACATATAACACACAGGTACACACTCCAGGCCCACTCTGGGACACTCTTCTGTGACCGTGCTAAACCAGGGGGCAGTGGTGCCGGAAGCAAACTGTCTTGGTGACAAGAAGAAACCTGCCCCTCCTGTGACACTATACTCATCATTGCTACAGTCACTGTACTCACCCACACTGTACTCAGTACACCCACTCACTGCTATACTCACTGCACTCACTGCTATAGTCACTATGCTCACTCACACTGCACTCAGCACACTCACTCATTGCTATACTCACTGCACTCACTCACACTATACTCAATGCACTCACTCACACTATACTCACCACACTCACACTGCACTCACTGCACTCACTCACACTGCGCTCACTGCACACTCACACTGCACTCACTGCACACACACTGCACTCACTGCACTCACTGCTATAGTCACTATGCTCACTCACACTGTACTCAGTACACTCACTCATTGCTATACTCACTGCACTCACTCACACTGCACTCACTGCACTCAATGCACTCACTCACACTATACTCACTGCACTCACACTGCACTCACTGCACTCACACTGCACTCACTGTACTCGCTCACTGCTATAGTCACTACACTCACTCACACTGCACTCACTGCACTCACACTACACTCACAGTGCACTCACTGCACTCACTCGGGAGCCACTGCCTTCAGGAAGTTGCAGCCAGATCCAGGCCCTGTGGAGCCTGCTGCCTTCTGTGCCAGAAGGTGCAAACTTCCCAGGCCTGCCCCTCCACCCCCCCAACTCTGTGGGCCCTGCACCCTTGCCAGTGCTGCCCTGGGAAAACCCAGAGCTCTACAAACAGCAAAAGCAGAAGTAGAGAAGCGTGGTCTCAGCCTGCTTTCTGCCTCTCAGCAGGGTGAACCTAATCACATTCACAGTCTCTTGCTGGGAGACAGAGGACAGAGGAGACTGCTGGGCTGCAGTCCGTGGGGTCTCGAAGACTCGACACCACCGAGTGTCTGAACAATCACATTCAGGAACCTGGTGGCAAGGATTCACTCAAAATGTAATTTTAGTATTTTAGTTTTTCAGCCTCTGCTGTACAGAAAGGCCCAGGAGAAGGAGGGCAGGCTGGATGTCATATGTAAATTCACCACACCCATGACAGATAATACAGTTATTGGTTTGTGAATTGAGAATATAAAATCTCATTTTGGTTTTTTTTTTAAATCATGTTAAAAAAAAAAAAGAAAAAAAGCTTTTTCATGAGAAAAAAAGAAAAGCCTTCCCCACCCCCACCCCCCCAGAAAGATTCATTGGTATACAGAAGATGTTGCATATCTTCTTTGGGTGATTGATTTTATTTTTATTTAAAAAAATTTTAAATTGGAGTATGGTTGATTTACCATGTTGTGTTAATGTCTTCTATTAAACAAAGCAATTCAGATATCTATATCTTTTTAAAACATTCCTTCCGTTATGGTTTGTCCCAGGACATTGAATATAGTTGCCTTTGTTACACAGTAGGACCTTGTTGCTCACCCATTCTATCTATATGTGATAGTTTGCATCTACCACCCCCAAACTCCCATACTGATATTTTTAAAAGCTAAACTGGTAGTTTTCTATTTTTTAATTTTTTAAAATTAACTTAAAAGATTTTTAAATTTTTTGAGTAGAAGGATTATGGGGACCCTAGTTATTGGTTATGCAAGACTCAGTGCAAATACAATGAGTCATTGGTAAATATTATTTTACTTTAGCTAATTTGTTAAAAGAGAAAAAAACTCCGTTGTGAAAAAGAATCTAATACAGCTGTAAGCAACTTACGAACATTCTTATGTATACATAAAATCAGCAAGTGAAATGAAAAAAGCAGGTCTACTCATGGCCGGGTCCCTCGAGATGGCTGTTCTCCTGCTCTTTGCACCTCCCTGGCTAGGCCAGCGCCTGCTTCACAGACACCCTCCTCACAGGACTGACTTCCCACATACTTGCCCCAGGCCCCAGCCAGTGACTATCCCTCGAAGCAGAGGTGAGGGACGCACCCCTCTGCCACTTTCCCGAGGAACCTGATGAGCCTGCCTGACATCAGTTCCACCTATCACCTCTGTCTCCCCTAGAGCAAAGACTGCTATCACCTTCTCACTGTTCTCAGCACACGGTGGGGAGTCACTCTGGGACCTTATTTCAGACATGTCAGATTCCTCATCCATCAAACCCTTGTTGCTGACTCTAGGCTCTCTCTTCAGTCTTGAAGGTGGGCAAGTATAGGCCTTGTGGGCGTGCAGGGTGCAGCCCAACATCCAGTCTCAAGTTTTCTGCCATTGCCGTAAAATGAGACCAAAATAGCTTTCTGAGAAATGTGAGTGTTTTTGGACAATTGTGTGTCTACATCTATAGCAGAAAAATTTTCCTCCAAATTAAATTCAATTTGAGAATAATATTTTTTTGCAGAACAGAATTACACTGCATAGAAACTTTAGCAGTTGACAAATTGATTATATTAATGTCAAATCACGAGAGAACTTTTCAAATTTTGTGTTTTTTCCTGGACTGCTTTTGTTTCTGTTCTTGTCTAATGTGAAAGAATTACCTTTAAAAAGCTGCTAACAGTCTCTATTTTGAAAGATGTAGAAATTAAATCACACTTTTCATAGATTTTATTTGTTCAGTGATTGTCAACAAATAGTCCTTTTAGTGTCCAAAAAAAAAAAAAAAAAAGATTAAGGCAGATGTCCTAAAGATAAGAGAATGAAAGAGTGCTTTTGCAAGGATCTGGGCTATAAATGCTGGTGGTGAAATTAATTGCATTCCATAAGTGTCATTTCAAACTTTTGGCTTTATTTGGGGGCCAAAGAACCATTGAAAGGAAAAGGTGCAGATTCCAAAGCTTCTCCTTGAAAGTTGAGAGTAGTTTGAGACTCTCTGATGGACAGTGCTCCTGAGAGAGGTGGTTGGTCTCCAAGGTGAATAATATCCCAGAGAAGAAATTCATCACAGCAAAGTGCCTTGTCCTGACCAACTTGAGTTCAATCTAAAGGCTTTGGGCCCAGAGAGGAGGCCTGGAAGTGAGCCTTGGCTTCAGCGGCTCAGCCTGCCTGGAAAGAAAGTGACTGTGTTTGAAGTCCAAGAGCTGAGCACTAAGAGCAATTCCATGTGGGAATTACCTCGGAAATGAAATATCATAGTTCAAGTGTCACTTTGGACTTGAGAGTAATATCATAGTTTTGACATGAAATATCATAGTCCCAGTATTACTTTGGGCTTAGAGGACCCACATGTGCCCGGAGAAGGTATTGTGACCTTAGAAGCAGATGTTGGCTAGTGGGTTGACCATAGTTTCTTTGTTTTTCGAAACTGTTGAATTGGACCCTTTGATCTCAGTAAGAACTTCGGAAGAGAAGATATGTATGTGTTGCTCAAAGAGATGCCTGGTCCAATTTTGGATTAAAACTTGTTATTTTTCCAAAGTACCCCTGGTGCAGCTGTGGTTATAGCTGATTGAGTCAGTTCCTCATAAACCAAGACGGCATCGTGTCGTTTTCACGCTTGTCTTTTCTCTACAAACCATCAAATCCTTCTCAAGTGCTGGATGAACTATGGGCTTTGTCAATAGTTATGTACTGAGTATTTAACTTCCTTCATTTATGTGTTTACATTCCCTTACCTTTTTGTGGAACAGTCAGTGCAGATGAGTGTTTATCCTAAAACCTCCAATTCGATGCTTAACATAGAGTGACAGCCAGAATACAGTCTCTCGTCCTCCCGGAGCCAAGTGGGTTTCTTTTTTTTTTTCTCTTTTTTGAAATTTTATATTATTATTTTTCATTTAGTTTTATTAGTTGGAGGCTAATTACTTTACAATATTGTAGTGGTTTTTGCCATACATTGACATGAATCAGCCATGGATTTACATGTATTCCCCAACCCGATCCCCACTCCCGCCTCCCTCCCCATCCCATCCCTCTGGATCTTCCAGTGCCAAGTGGGTTTCTTAATCCACCACCACTGCTGGATGGAGCCAAATGCCATTCATTTCCTTCAAACTAATGGACTCAGTTATCTCAGCGTTGTGTGTAACTCTAAAAAGAAAGTCCATGGATATCAAGTTTATTCCCCAGGGCTTTTTCTTCAACAAATATAACTGATTTCCCATGAGAGTACCAGCATTTCCTGTGTCAGCCAAGCTCAGAGAAGCTTGAACTCAGATGATCTTTGTGTTCCGGTGTATTCTCATTTATTCACGTCAGTTCAGAAGAACCAGAAAGACAAACAGGGGGATAAAAAGGCATGTTTTATTCACATTTTCTCCAATCTAAGAAAGTATTGAGACTAAGTTTCTTTATGAAAAAACCAGCTCACTGTTCTTTGTCAAGCAACTAAATTTTCTTATTTATATTTAGGACCCAAAAAGGTGGAGAAATGGTTCCCAGAGCTTTTGGTTTAGAAGCTATTGTTTGCAGGTGATTTTAAAATGTATTTTTAAAAGCCCCATTATGTTTCACTAAGGATAGTTTTCCTGGTTTCCATAGTGATATCCAAAATGTGTGTAGGTGTAATCAAAGAGAGTCATTGCATTAATAGGTGGTTTACCGTTTCTGTTGAATATGAAAGTTATCCAATGTTTTAATATAACTGAGCTATTTTTTAAGTCCTCATTCCTTAATGAATGCATTTAACATCAGATGTCTTCTTATGAAATGAGTAATAAAGCTCACTTTACCTGAAATTTAAAGCAGTTACAAAGGGGAAAAAAAAATCTTACTAACGTTTCAAAGATACTAGAAGTTATTCTCATCATATTTTGCTTTTATTAAGATTATAAGAAGAAATTTCTTTAGTCAATTACTCTGAAAGCATTTTTTAAATAATCGTCAATGCCACATAAAGAGAGCTGGAGAAAAAATATGTAAGCAGCTACAAAATGTGTTGATTCTTTCTCTCAAAGAGCTTACATCATTTTCTATTAAGGACCCTAGCCTAGTTCTGTCCAGAAATTAATTTTCACTATGGTAACAACTGAAATCAAAGTTTTTTATACAATGAGAGGGCAAAAAATAGTTGACATAGCTCACAGAAAGCTCTTAGGATGCTCTTTTTTTTTTTTTGGCCTTGTACTATTTAGAACTATCTAGAGAAGGAAATGGCAACACACTCCAGTATTCTTGCCTGGAGAATTCCATGAACAGAGGAGCCTGGCAGGCTACAGTCCATGCAGTCACAAAGAGTCAGACACGACTGAGCAACTATCACTCATTCAATATTTAGAACTGATTCACTTAGAAACCAGATAGCTATTGGGTCTAATAACTAATTATCAAATCATTTTAAAAGCAAAGAGAATAGCAAGATGTTTTGTGACCTTTATTCAACAAACAATTATTTTCCCATTATTCTGAATTCTCATGAACTATACATGAATGATGGAACTTATGGGAAATTTTTAAAAAACAATCAAACAAACAAAAAGCCAAAACCTGACATCCTATATTAGCCAACTGCAAGGACAAAGTGTAGCAGATTATAAGAAGAATCTAATTTAAGTTTGGAGGTAAGACCCTCCAAAGTGTTCTGGTGGTATGTTAATAACATTAATTAGCTGTTACATAGATGTTGATAGCAATCTTTAAATGTTCTGGATTGAGCATTTAGTTACAAAGTGTGTTCAAGGAAGATTAAGAATGGCTCATCAGTGAACAAAGTCACACAGAGAAAAACAAATGATATTGCTTATATGTGGAATCTAAAAAAAATGATTGAAGTGAACTTACTTGCAACATGGAAATGGAGTCACAGATGTAGAAAACACACTTTTGGTTACCAGAGGAGAGAGGAGTGCGGAGGGATAAATTTGGAAGATGGAAATTGACATATACACATTACTGTATGTAAAATAATTAATAAAGATCTACCATATAGCACAGGGAACTTTTCTCAATACTCTATAATGACCTATATGGGAAGGACATCTAACTGAGAGGACATATGTATGTGTATAGCTGATTCACTTTGCTGTGCCACAGAAATTAATAATTTTTAGACTAATTATACTCCAATAAAAATATTTTTTAAAAAGACTGGAGCATTAGTATGATTCTCAAGGGTGAAAGGGTCTCAGTGTCCTTTTAAAGATATATCTATTTATCTCTATCTACTAATATATACTCACCTATCTAATTATTCAGTTGAATATTCACTGAGTGCAATATTTATTGCATATTGTGTGTTTTAGCTGTGTTTAGAATCATGGAGAAGAAAAAAATATTCCATTCATATCTCATGGAGCAATAGACCTAAATCATATAACTCAAATCACTTTGAAAGTCCGCTGCAAGGGGGAGTAGGTATTAATAGTGGTGATGAGACTATGATAGTGAGGAATTTTAACAGGACAGAAGATTGAGAAGACTCTCAGAAGAAGGAATATGTAAGATAAGATCTAAAAGAGGAAAAAGAGGTAACTGGAAAGATGGCCAGTTTCTCAAAAGGGCGAGGGGACCCAAATTAAGGTGCAGAGAAAGCTAGTGGCCCAGCCTGCAAGTCGTGTGGTCTGTATTAAGTCCTGTGGTCCATATTAAGAAGTTCTATCTGGTCTCAAGAGCCATCAGTATTAAGGGCCACTGAAAAGTCTACAGGGATGTCAGTGGATATTGTTAGATTTTTGTGTCAAAGAGTTACAGTTGTGACAGTGGGTGAGAGTTGAGTTTCTTTTCTTTAGAAGTAGCAGATAAATAGCACAGAAAGTCAGGTTTTTATCTTTGTTAACTCTAATTGGGTTATCTAAAATTAGCAGTTCAGAGCCCTATAAAAATGCATTATTCAGCCCATTGCATGTACTTATTTGATACCTAATAGGTGTTTGAACAGGATTTTCCTGGTGGCTCAAGCAGTAAAGAATCTGCCTGCAACACAGGAAATCCACATTCAGTCCCTGGATTGGGAAGATCACCTGGAGGTCTTTACTTTTTAGTGTAAAGTCTGCTTTTGACGAGTAGTCAGCCAACCTTGTCTGTAAAAGACCAGTGAGTAAATATTTCAGGTTTACAGGCCACACAACTGCTGTTTCAACTACCTGACTCTACCACTGTAAAATGAAGGGAGCCATAAGCAATAGATAAAGAAATGAGCACAGATGTTTTCCAATAAAATATTATTTGCAAAAACATTTGGGGAGCCAGATGTTGTCTGAAGGTGTAATTTGCTGACCCTTGCTCTAGACCTTCTATAACAAGGCTGAAAATATTAGAAAGGTCAGTTTTCATTCTAATTCCAAAGAAGGCCAATGCCAAAGAATGTTCATACCTCAGATATGCAGATGACATCACCCTTATGGCAGAAAGTGAAGAAGAATTAAAGAACCTCTTGATGAAAGTGAAAGAGGAGCATGAAAAAGTTGGCTTAAAACTCAACATTCAGAAAACTAAGATCATGGCATATGGTCCCATCACTTCACAACAAATAGATGAGGAAACAGTGGAAACAGTGAAAGACTTTATTTTGGGAGGCTCCAAAATCACTGCAGATGGTGACTGCAGCCATGAAATTAAAAGACACTTGCTCCTTGGAAGAAAAGCTATGACCAACCTAGACAGCATATTAAAAAGCAGAGACATTACTTTGGCAACAAAGGTCTGTTTAGTCAGATCTATGGTTTTTCCAGTAGTCATGTATGGATGTGAGAGTTGGACTATAAGGAAAACAGAGTTCCAAAAATTTATGCTTTTGAACTGTGGTGTTGGAGAAGACTCTTGAGAGTCCTTTGAACAGCACAGAGATTCAACCAGTCCATGCTAAAGGAAATCAGTCCTGGGTGTTCATTGGAAGGACTGATGCTGAAGCTCAAACTCCAATATTGTGGCCACCTGATGTGAAGAACTAACTCACTGGAAAACACCCTGATGCTGGGAAAGATTGAAGGCAGGAGGAGAAGGGGACAACAGAGGATGAGATGGTTGGATGGCATCACCAACTCAATGGACATGAGTCTGAGTAAGCTCTGGGAGTTGATGATGGACAGGGAGGCCTGCCATGCTGCAGTCCAAGGGGTGGCAAAGAGTCAGACATGACGGAGAGACTGAACTGAACTGAACTGAATTGACAGAATTCTCTGATGACTCAGTGGATAAAGAATCCACCTTAAACGTAGGAGGCACAGGGGATACAGACTTGATCCTTGGGTCAGGAAGATCCCCTGGAGGAGGAAATGACAATCACTCCAGCAATCTTGTCTGGAAAACTCCATGGACAGAGGAGCCTGGCAGGCACATCCACAGGGTCACGAGTTGGGCATGACTGAGCACATGGTACACACCGCATTAACAGGCTAAAGAAGAAACTCACGTGGCCATGTCAATAGACTCAGAAAAAGCCTTTAACAAAATCCAAAGCCTCTTTATGATAAAAACTCTCAGAAAATTGGAAATAGAAAGACACTCGAACTTGATAAACAGTATCTGCAAAACACCTACAGCTAGCATCATACTTAATGGTGAGAAATTTCCCACTAAGACCAGGCTCAAGGCAGGAATATCTCCTATCACCAGTGCTTTTCAACACTGTATTGAAAGTCTCAACTAAAGCAGTAAGGCAAGAAAAGGAAATTGAACAAATATAGATTGGGAAGGAAGAAATAAAACTGCTTTTGTTTGCATATGACATGATTGTCTCTTTAGAAAATTCAAAAAAATTGATTTTTAAAACTCCTGGATTAATAAGTATTATAGCAAGGTTTCAGGAGACTTGGTTAATAAATAAAAGTCGTGTTCAGCAATAAAGAAGTGAAATTATATACTCAGTACCACTTGCATTAGACTTCAGAAAAATGAAATAGGTACAAATTTAACAAAATATGTACAAATCTGTATAAGGAAAACCACAGAACCCTGAAGAATGAAATTTTTTTTGAAAAAAAGCTAAATAGATGGAGAAAGATTTGATGTTCATGGATAGGAAGACTCAATATTGTCAAGATATCAGTTCATCTCAACATGATTCAACACAATTTCAGTTGAAATCCCAGAAAGTTATTTTGTGGATATTGACAAGCTGAGTCTAAAGTTTATTAGGAAAGTCAAAAGACCCAGAACAGCCAGCACAATATTGAAGGAAAAGAACAGTTGAAGGACTGACACTGCCTGACTCCAAGACATACTATAAAGCTACAGTAATCAAGACCCTGTGGTACCGGTAAAAGAATAGTACAAGATGGTACAAATAGACATTGATGGTACAAAATGGAGAGCCCAGAAACAGACCCACATAAAGTCAACTAGGCTTTGACAAAGGAGCAAAGGCCAGAAAATGGAAAAGAAATAGACTTCTCAAGAAACAGCTTAAAAATATTCATATACAACACCAAAGGCATGGTCTTTGAATGAAAGAATTGATAAACTGGACTTAACGCTAAGCATTTCTGCTTTGTGAAAGACACTGTCAAGAAAATGAAAAGACAAGCCACAGACTGGGAGAAAATATTTGAATTAAAAAAATCAAAGACCTTAACAGACACCTTCCCAAAGAAGGTATACATGTGGCAGGTAAGCCTATGAAAAGATGCTCCACATCACATCCACACAAATACTGCACACAGGTTATAGACAGATGCTTATAGCAGTTCTATTCGTAAATCCCCTAAATAAACTTAAAACTCTTTTAGAGTAGTGGAAATAACGCAAAAATAAACAAAGAGGACCTAATCAAGCTTAAAAGATTTTGCAAAGCAAAGGAAACCATAAATAAGTGCAGACAACCTACAGACTGGGAGAAAAATATTTGCAAATGTGCTACCCGTGAGGAATTAATTTTCAAAACACACAAACAGCTCATAGCTTAATATCAAAACAGCAAACAGTTGAATTGAAAAATGGTCTGAAGACCTAAATAGACATTTTTCCAAAGAAGACATACAGATGGCCGACAGGCACATGAAAAGATGCTCAATCTTGTTAATTATTAAAGAGTTAGCTATGACTTCCCAACATTCAGAATGGCCATAGTTAAAAAGTCTAGAAATACTAAATGCTGGCAAAGGTATGGGGAAAAAAGGGACACTTCTACACTGTTGGTGGAAATGTAAATTGGTATAGCCACTATGGAGAACATTATGGAGATTTCTTAAATAGCTAAAAAGTAGAATTACCTTATTTTCCTGCAATCCCACTCTGGGGCATATATCTGGAAAAGCTCCAATTCAAAAAGATATATGCACCCCAATGTTCATAATTATACCTGTTTATCATAGTCAAGACATGGAAGCAACTTAAATGCCCATAAACAGATTAATGGATAAAGAAGATGTGGTATGTGTACCGACCATGGAGTATTACTCAGCCATAAAAAGAATGAAACAATGCTATTTGCAGCAACAATGGATCTCCCTAGAGATTATCATGGTAAGTGAAGTCAGAGAAAGACAAATATCCTATAGTGTTATTTATATAAAGAATCTAAAACATGATAAATGAACCTATTTACAAGACAGAAATAGACACACATAGACTTAGAAAACAAATTGAGGGAAAGGAAGGGGGAGATAAATTATGAATTTGGAGCTAACATATATATTACTATATGTAAAGTAGATAAACAGCATAGAGAGCAATATTCAATCTTGTAATAACCTACAATGGGAAGAATATATATATATATGTACATATATATATACATAAAACTGAATCACTTTTCTGAAACTAACAAAACATTGTAAATTAACTATACTTCAATAAAAAAATAATTAAAAAACCCCCAAACTTGTGAGCAACCAAGACCCTTGAGTAGGTGAATGGATAGATCACTGTGTTATATTGAGACAATGGACTATTCTTCAGCACTAAAAAGTAATGGGCCATCAGGTCATGAAAAGACAGGAAACTTAAATGCATATCACTAAGTAGAAGAAGCCAATCTGGAAAAATCACATACTGTTTTATCCAACTGTATGATATTCTGGAAAAGGAAAGCTGTGGAGACAATAAAAAGATTCAGGGTGACAGGGGTTTGGGGAAGCGTTGAACTGGTAGAGCACAGAGGATTCTTAGAGCCGTGAAGTCACTCTGTGATACTATAGTGGTGGATATATATCATCATGCATATGTCCAAACCCACAGAATGAACAGCATCGTGAATGAAACTTAGTGTAAACTATGGACACTGAATAATAATGATGTGTCAATGTAGGTTCACACACTGGAGCAAATGCACTATTCTAGTAGTGAATATTTATAATAAGGAGGCTAATCATGTGTAGGGGCAGGAAGTATGTGAAAATCTCTTACCTTCTTCTCAACTTTGCACTGAATCCAAAACTGCTCTTAAAAAAAAAAAAAACTATTAAAAAAAAACCCAAAAGTAAGTAAACCCAAAGTAAGAAAAAAAGAAGTGAATAATAAAGCTGACAAAGCCCTAAAAAGATGTTTTAATATCAATTAAAGTATTAATTATATTAATTAATATATCAACACAATTACTATATTAATATATTATAATATAACAATGAATATATTATATATTATATTAATGTTGTGTATATTTAATATATAATTATAATATAATTTATATAATTAATTATATAATTAATATAATTAATACAATTAATATTATATTATAACATATAAAATATTATAAATGTTAAATATATAATATATAAATATGTTATATATTGTATATTATATATTCATTATTATATAATATATATAATATTGATGTGTATAATTATATTATACATATATTACATATTATATTATATATTAATATATAATATATTGTACATAATATATTATATATGAATATTACATATAATATATATTATATTATGCACAATATAATTATATATTCTATTATATATAGTATATATAATATATAATTTAATATTAATTGATATATTAATATTAATTATTATAAAATAAATTGAAAATATTAGGGTGGCATTTTCATATTTGAATGCTTTAAAAATCTTCAGCTATTTTAATTTCTATGTGTGATGGCTAATTTTTGCTGTCACTTGACTGGAAAAAGGGGTGCCCACGTAGCTGGTAAAACTATTTCTGGTTGTATCTATGAGGGTGTTTCTAAAAGAGATTAACGTTGAATCAGTAGGCTGGGTAAAGAAGTTTACTTTCCCCAATGTAGTTGGGATGGATCACCAAATCCCTTGAGGTCTGGATGGAGGAAGGGTAAATCTGCTCTCTGCTTCAGCTGGATATTGATGCTATTGGTTGTCGGGCCTTTTCAACAAACTGTGCTGAAACAGTTATATATTCACATGCACAGAAGTTGAATTTAGACACCAACTAAAATCTAGATAACTTTGGTTTGGTGATGACTTTGTAGATACAACATCAAAGGCGTGATCTTTGAATGAAAGAATTGATAAGCTGGACTTCATTAAAATTAAAAACTTCTGCTTTGTGAAAGACACTGTCAAGGGAATGAAAAGACAAGCTAAGGACTGGCAGAAAAAAATTTACAAAAGACATGACTGATAAAATATTTACAAAAGACATACCTGATAAAATATTTACATGGCCAAGAGAGATCAGCTCTCTTATGTCTTTTATTTTAAGGGCACAGATCCTATTCAGAGGGCTCCACCTCCATGACCTAATCATCTTCCAAAGGTCCCATCTCCAAACATTATCACACTGGGGGTTAGAGCTTCAACATATGAACTTTGGTGGGGGTGGGTGGGCGTAATCCTTCAGTTCATAGCATACATGATTTCCTGAAAGAGAAGAAAAGGATGGCATCTTAAGGTATACTTTGAGAATTATAATAGCCATAGGTATCTCCATGAGAATGTGTCCTGAGTCTGAACATTGTTTGTCATACTTGTTGAGGTAGGGGAGAAAAAAGTTAAGAATTAATGAACTATGCCAGCTAATGAAGTTTCTACGTTAGAACATGAAAAGTTGTCAAAGCAAAATTACTTGGAATAAAATCACAGAACAATGATCACAGAACATGATCAAAGGATTAAAGAAAGCCAAGAGTCAAGGTCTGTTGGCATTAACACCCATTCCTGTGCTAGAATCCATTAGATCCCATGCCCAAACTTGTAAAAACTTCTTCCTAAAAATAAACTCTGCCTTTTAAGTTGATAGAAACATTATCCGTTTTATGTGAATGTTTCTGAAAACTTCAGATGGCAAATTTAAAAGCCATGTCAAAAATCTTTCAGAGTAATGAAAGTCTGACAAAATTACATTTCTTAAATAAATATTTCCTTTGCTTTATT
Source organism: Odocoileus virginianus (assembly GCF_023699985.2). Classification (NCBI taxonomy): domain Eukaryota; kingdom Metazoa; phylum Chordata; class Mammalia; order Artiodactyla; family Cervidae; genus Odocoileus; species Odocoileus virginianus. Next base: position 61,503,208 of record NC_069688.1, read on the forward strand.
CTGATCATCCTATGTTTATTTCTGGTTTATTCCTTTGAATGAGAAAAGACCAAGAGGATTTTACCTATCCGAGGCAGGAGTATGAAATAAAATAGTCCTATGTCTGGGCAAGGATTTGGTAAAGCATATTACCACTAGAAATCCTCCACCCTTCTAACACTATGCTGCTTTGTAGATCATACACATCTTCTGTTCATTCAACAGCAAATTTGTGTTTGTCATTTAGGCAACATGGATGGATTTGGACAGCATTATGCTAAGTGAAGTAAGTCAGATAGAGAAAGACCAATACTGTATGATATCAGTGATATGTGGAATCTAAAAAAATACAACAAACTAGCGAATATAACAAAGAAGAAGCAGACTCATGGCTATTGAGAACAAACCAGTGGTTACAAGTGGGGAGACAAGGGGAAGGGGCAATAGAGGTTAAGAGAGACACACTATTCATTATAAAATGAACTACGAGGATATATTGTGCAGCATGGGGAATATAGACAATATTTTGCAATAAATGTCAATGGGATACAACCTTTAAAACTGAATCATTATATTGTATAAATACCTGTGACTTATATATTATGCATACAGTAATATTGTATAGCAATTAACACTTCAAAAAAAAAAAAAACAAACCCCACCAAATGTTGAACTACCTACTGTGTGCCACATGCCACTAGATGCTAGGGAGATAAAGACAGTTTTCTCTTGTCTCTACTTGTTGAAATAGAAGCAAGTGGTGCTTGGATTTTAGCACCAAATACGAGTAAAACTTGAATAAGGGTGAAGCAGGACAACGTCACTCAATGCCCCTCTGCCTAGTCACGGGCCATCGTCAGCTATAAATTCCAAGAGAGCAGGCACCGTGCGTGCTGTTCACTTATTTTTTAACCCCCAGCACCTGGACATTTCCTGGTGTATGACTGATGCCCAATTAATAATTGTTGAATGAGTGAATGAAAACTAGCAACAAGACCAAAAATGGTTTTACAAGCATGGTAGTAGAAGATGAAAAAATATTTGACACTGCCCAAGATCCACAGAGAGTGGAAACTTGGAAGCACAGAAATAAAAATGGTAACACAGTGGATGTCTGAGTTTTAAATACTGTTGGATTGCTACCCATCTTTGATCTGAACTGATCCCAAGTTCAGTAAAGCATGGGAAAGAAAATATATTTATTTTAAAGAAGTATCTTGAATCCAGGACCAACAAAAACATGTGTTTTTTCAGATATATTTCCTTTTGTCAGGAAACAAAAATCAGATCCACGTCTCTCTTTTACTTCTTTGCCAAGAAGTAAAACAAGGCTTAGCCCCTAACTCCAGCAGAAGCTCAACTGTACATGCAGGTGCTAATATCTCCCTTGGGGTGTGGGTAAGACCACAAGTGGCTGTGGGGAGTCCCCTGGTGGCCAGGTGGTCAGGGGTCTGGGCTTTCTGTGCCGTGGCCCAGGTTCGATCCCTGGTTGGGAAGTTAAGATCCTGCAAGCCATGAGAGGCAGCCCAAAGCAAAAAGGACTCCATACAATATGTATGATGAGAGCACGGCACAGGCTCAGTTATAAGGAGGAGCTCACGAGAGTGCCAGTCTTAAACATCCCAGAACCTCTTACCGTCCTGGTGTCTAGAGGTAGGGCCAACGTGCTGTATATGTCTGCGTCCTCGTGGTCTGAGTGAAGCGAGTGAAGTCGCTCAGTCGCTCCGACTCTGAGACCCTATGGACTGTAGCCCACCAGGCTCCTCCATCCATGGAATTTTCTAGGCAAGAGAACTGGCGTGGGTTGCCATTTCCTTCTCCAGAGGATCTTCCTGACCCAGGAATCGAACCCAGGTCTCCCACATTGCAGGCAGATGCTTTACCGCAAGTGGCTGAGAACTCTGGAGCCAGAGAGTCTGGTTTCCAATTCTGGTTCTGTCACTTATCATATTTGTTCCCCCATCCATAAATGAGGGATAATATTCATATTTACTTCATAGGATTACTAAAAGGTAATACATAAAAGAGACTGGTGTAATTTCCCCACACATAGTAAGCATCTAGTAAACATTAACTCTTTCAATGTTTTTGGTTATAATCAACACAGTCTTCATTGCCAACACAGCCTAGTGATTAAGACTAAGCTCCTGGGGTAAGGTCACCTGGGTTTATATTTAAGCCTTCTACTTCCTCGCTTCTTTTATGAACTCAAACAAAGTAATGTCTCTGAGTTTACATGTCCTTACTGTTAAAATGAAAATACTGACGGTATCCATGTCATAAGGTTTAGTGAGGAAAATGAAATAACTCATCTTTCACAAAACAAAACCTGGCAGATAACTGAACACTCAATAAGTATTGGCCCTTCTAGAAATGAGGACCTACTTACCCCCTGGAGTTCACAGTCTAATAGGAGTCAAAGCGAGGTGTAACAAGTAATTACAATATACATGGTAAGGGCTGATAGACACGATTATCATGTGTAATGGGAGTGCAGGACAGGCTTGCTCATGTGGGACATTAAATGAATGATCGCCTAACTGATGGAGTTGGCAAATATATTTACTTGGGTGCTCTGCGACCACTTAATTATCTGATTGGAATAACAAATATTGACAAAGAAGAGGAAACCCTACTAGAGAAAATAAGCATTCTCTTAAAGGGGTGGCTTTGTTTTGATCATAAATGAATTAGACACATTTTATTTATTCCAGGTTTCGTAAAAATTCATTCAACTGCGATAATAAAAGCAAATCTAGCTCTTACTTCATAAAGGCAGAAAATATGCTTAATTAAGATGGCAAATCACAACAGTCTCCCTGTAAATGTGCTATTTTCACAGCTTGCCTCGCACCTCTCCTACCAGCACCTAGTAATTCTTTGTGTATTTTTGTCCTCAGAGGAAGTTGCCGCCATTACCTCATACTGAATCTAAGTAGGTTGCGTACACTCAAGGTTTCTGTGCTTTCTTCACATTCACCAACCCCATCTGCCCACCCTGGTCCTTCTGTTCCTTCCATTTTGATTTCTTTTTCTATGACTATACAGAGAAAAATCCAAAACCAGATACCTATTCTTCAGCAGTGAATTATCAGGATGGAAGTCAGGAATGTTTAAACCGAAGTCATCAAATCCAAAGTAGGCTTGATACATGTTGGGGGTCTCACAGTAGTGCTCAGAACTGTCATTACATAAAGTAACAGTTACTGCACTTGGCTCTGTAGATATGATGATTGGTGGGACGTTCTGGTTACGGGAATTCGAAGCATTTGCAACGGTAAAAGAATTGCTTGGTTTTTCTATTATTCTATTTGCTCCTTAGCTTTCTTCTTCTTTTTCAGTTCAGATCTGCTTTGAAATGCTTTTTCCTTGTCCTTTCTTCCTCTTTGAGAGGAATGTAAAAGTTTACAGTCACTGTCCATGTGTATGATAAAGGTATAAACTCCAACCAAGTCAACGGAAGCTTTTCTCTGCGAGGTAACAGATGAGTTTGGACTTCATGTGCTAGAAACATCTTACCAAAACTGAAGGACTGTTCCCACTGCAAATAATGCCCTGAATCTGAGGGAAGAAAAGACTTACTTTCTTAAAGAGCATAACATCAATCAGTTTTGGATCATTCATAAAGAGGTCTTGAGAACACACTTAGTCTTCAGCTTCCCACTGCATGAAAAAGAAGCCACGTGGTAGTGATTTTTCTCTGGTGCTAGCTGGAGCCTTTCCATCCCGCTGCACTTCTCTCCACCAGCCTCAATATCAGGGTCCACGTGGTAATGTGACAGCTGCCAGCAGCGGCAGCCCTTCCTCCTCGCAAGTCCAGTCTCCTCACTGACCCGAGTTAAGTCATGTGGTTAGGCTGGGAGAATGCCCACCTAGGCACAGACGATGTGCTCTTCTCTGAGCCGTAAATATTGACAACTGGGGAAGGATGGCTTATACAGGAAATGTATGGCTTTATTAACAAATGAGCAAAAAAGATGAAACGGGATAGTAGGAACTCATCACAAAACAAATCCCACCTATTGATAAGTGATAAAGTGAAAGTGAAAGCCACTCAGTCATGTCTGACTCTTTGCAACCCCATAGATTATACAGTCCATGAAATTCTCCAGGCCAGAATACTGGAGTGGGTAGCCTATCCCTTCTCCAGGGGATCTTCCCGACCCAGGGATCGAACTGGTGTCTGCTGCATTGCAGGCAGATTCTTTACCAACTGAGCTATCAGGGAAGCCCTGATAAGTGATAACCTGTCACTTAACGATCAGTTAACGTGTTGAGCATTTACTAGTTGCCAAGTAATGTTCTATGAGTGCACTCGCTCTCAAAAGAAAGTAATTTTCTGTTTCTCTCTGTTTCAGTAACCAATATAATTAAACACTTTTTTTTCTCCCACTCTTAATTCAGACTGATACTTAAAACTCAGTATACTTGACCAAAAATTAGAATAATAAGATACTAGAGCCTGAAAGATTCTGGAACTTTTTTATAGAGATAGCTACCATGGTGCAGAATTATCCAAACCATTTTGATCAAGGTCTTCTATAGATAAAAAACTGTTGAATCTGTGTGTATTACTAATGAGCTATAATTCTCTACTACTGTTTTAATACATTGTACATCTTATATTAAATGTACATCAACACTAGAATCACAGAACATTTGGAAGATGAAGTAGATAATATTTTATAATGTCTTACCAACCATGACTGCTTCATGTTATCATTTGCACAACAGTCACTTTGCAAGAATCATCACTAACAATAGTGGATGAAAATCCATAGTCCAGATGTACTTCTAATAATTTCCCATATTTGGCCAGCTTATTCCCAGTATTTCTTAAATAGACTTTAGAAAAATCATATAATATTGCTAATAGAAAGCTAGTAATAATTCAGAGAAAAGGTCATTTCTGCTATTTTCTTGTTTGTAAGAAATAAGTATTAATTTATTATTAGTTTTAATACTGGATTATTTGTATTTGCTTCAGTCTGCTAGAGCAAACTGTTCTGTTTCTCACAGAAATCTTTATAAACTACTGTTCTTTCTGTATTACTTTCTGTTAAATAAGACAATGACAAATCCATGAAACATGGCTGGGCACTTACCCTCTGTGCTGAGAGCAGCAGTCCTCTGTTGAGGACCACCAACTCTTCCTTCAGGCCCATCTCATATCCTAAGTGGTTCAATGAAGGGCACACGTTCATCTATGTATTAAATATTTTTAAAGATAATATTCTTCATTTTTTAGATGAAGATAAAGAATAAATAACAATGCTTTTGCCCCCCTGATCTGGGAACCTCCTGGGTAGTCCCTATATTACACCAGTCCTTCACGGGAGTCCAGTGGCTAGGGGCACAGACAGAGAAGACACAGCCATGGTACGTATTCTGTTCATGAAAAGTGAAGGTTATGAGGTTGTCCTCATGGAATTTTTGTGAGGATTACTTGAAATAATTATTTCAGTGCTAAGAAACCTTTTCTGAAGGTGTAATAATGTATCATGATTAGGATCTGGCCTGCTAAGTCGCTTCAGTCACGTCTGACCCTTGCAACCCTATGGACTGTAGCCCACCAGGCTCCTCTATCCGTGGGGTTTTCCAGACAGGAATACTGGAGTGGGTTGCCATGTCCTCCTCCAGGGAAATTCCAGGCTGTAGCATAAGGTTAAGCCAAGTTCACGGCCGGGTGAGGTGGCTCTGGGATGCCGTGTAAAGCACTGAGCATATTGCCCAGTTAGGACAGGGATCTGCAAAAGACATATTGTACCGCAGAATCATGCTGGCTGAAAAGTGACACATTTATCAAATATCCTGCTTCGGGTTACAGGCTGTTAGAGATGGAGACAGAATACTAAGTGGAATGTTCATTCCTCCTCTAAATTTTTATCTGAAGGTGAGATTTCAGATAACAAAGATTTCAGATTCTTAAGATTCTATTCCTGTTTTGCAATTCTTCTGAGATGCAGTGGAAGTGATAGAAAAAAAAAATCATATGAAACATTTGCTTATTAAATTGCAATTTCATTTGAATCTTGCTGTGCTTCTCATTTACCATCATCCATTTATCTAGATCTACCAAACAGAGGCACATTATTGACTTCCTATTTGTAAACTGTGTGACTTAAGGACATCATGATTTGTCATATTTTATAGATCCTCTTATAGAACTGCTCAACCTAGAGTCTGGATTTTCCCATACAATGTTTTATACAAATGTCACATTGAAAATATTTGGGTGTCGTTTCAGGGGCTCCAAAGAGCTCCAATAGCGTAGTCCTGTATGTCTTAGCACAGAAAAAAATTCAGTGAGAGGCAAGGTGATAGATAAGAAGTGACTTATTAGAACAGGATGCCTGTGAGGCTTACAAGCAGATGGGTGAGAGGTGCCCCACCCTGAGAAATTACTGGGCTACAGTTTTACAGTCAAAGTAGTAATGGGGAGGGGGAGAAAAATTCCTTTGTCTTTCCTGAGTAGGCCTCATGACTTCATCATTAGCTCCTCTTCCCAAGAGTGAGGGACTTTGAGCTCTGGGAAAAACTGGCAGAAAAGGTTTTCAGTTAGATATTTTCAGGAGGAGATTTTATGAGCCCAATTCTTGCATCTCCTCATATCTAGAAAAGCACTAAAATCTATATATTTATATATATATTTATATATTATATACATATATATATATATATATATATATAAATATATATAATATATATAGCAGCAGCTTTCTGCAAATATATATATTTATATTTTTATATATTATATAATTTAAAAATATATAAATATATATTTATATAAAATATATATTATATATTTTAAAAATATATAAAATATTTATTTTATAAAATATATTTTATAAAATTTATTTTATAAAATATTATAAAATATTTTATATTTCTAAAATATAAATATATAAATAAAAATATATTATATATTTAATATATATTTTTATATATTTATATATATATATATAAATGTGCTTGATTCCATGTACTCACCCATCACCAAAATCACATATATACTGATCTTTCCTCCTCCCTCTTTGGAGCAATTTCTCAGAGCTGTCTGAAAGGTGTTTCCTGGAATACAAGTCTCATTTTGCCCCAAATAGAACTTAATTCACCACTCTTACATTGTGTGTTTTTTCAGTCAATGATATTTAGGTTTCTAATTTATTTGAGAGAGAGAGGTTGTTAAATACATGCACACAGGAGCAAGGTCACATTTGTTCCTTTCTTCATCTCGCACGTCAGGTTATTGAAGCTGACTGTGACCCATCAACTGTGAAACTTAACAGCTAAGGAGTCTCCACTCCGATTGTTATCTCGACATGTTAAAAATGCAAGCTGGGGAGTCACAATTCTGTTTGAAAAAATCAGCATTTCAAGGTGATATGGGACTGGGTCTTATTCAAGTTGGTGGGGAGTGGGGAATAATTTGTTTATTTTAGTCTTTTTTTATTAAGAGTAGTAGAAACCACATTCGAGTTTTCACTGCTGCCTTTAGCTCCCATGAATTCTAAGGATATTCAAATAATAATGGCTGTCCGAGTGTCATAGGAAATTTTGAGGCAGTTTAATTCTTTGCCAGTACAGGCAGTTCTAAAGCAGCGAATAATTTAATCATGTTTTTGTCTTGCAAAAGTGGTCTGTAAGATTAATTTGCTTGCAGCCACAGAAGGTGAATGCTTTCATTTGTACCCTGTAGCTTTCCTCCAGATTATAGTTGCTGCAATGATTTATAGAAAATATGTTTTAAGAAGTAGGTTCCATCTGGTGTGCTTTATGCTGAAAGTCTCAGAGAACTGACTCATTGGAAAAGACCCTGATGCTGGGAAAGATTGCAGGCAGGAGGAGAAGGGGACGACAGAGGATGAGAGGGTTGGATGGCATCACCGACTCAATGGACATGAGCTTGAGTAAACTCCGGGAGTTGCTGATGGACAGGGAGGCCTGGTGCGCTGCAGTCCATGGGGTCACAAACAGTCGGACACGACTGAGCAACTGAACTGAACTGAACTGAACTCAGAGACAAAAGTATGGTTTGTGAGACAGGAAAAATAATTTTCTGTTCCGTCTTCCCAGTTTGGGGGTGAGCATCCCTCTGTAATAAAAGACAAATTAACAGGAGGAAAAAAATGTAATAATGCACAGATATATGGGAGCCCCACAAGATATGACACACAGAAGGTAGCCAGATATTTGAGGCTAACACACCATCCAGGGCTTCCCTGGTGCCACTAGTAGTAAAGAACCCGCCTGCCGATGCGGCAGACATGAGACGCGGGCTGGATCCCTGGGTCAGGAAGATCCCCTGGAGGAGGGCATGGTAACCCACTCCTGTATTCTAGCCTGGCGAACCCCGCAGAGAGAGGAGCCTGGCGGGCTGTGGGCCACAGACAGGCGAAAATTCAGGCAGGGCTGAGCAGCTGAGCACAGACGCGCGGATACCGTGCGGAGCGAAGGAAGCGATGGGGCCGGAGCCGCAGGGCGAGGGAGGTGAGCGGCCGGGAGGGGAGAAGCGGACTCACTGGGCCAACCAGGTTTTCCCTGGAGAAGTCCCCCAGGGTAAACTGACCTCTGATAATGGCTTGCTTCTGGTACGGCCCCCTTTCTAACATAAATGTTTTTTACAAATGTAAATTTCCTTTAGGGAAAGCTAGGCTTTACTCTGCTTTCAGAGCTCCTCGGGGTCAGCAGCTTCTTAACAGTCATCGGAGAAAAAGAATCCTTACGCCCAGAAGCATATTCGCGGGGAGCTCGCCCTGCCCCCCGCTCGGCGAGGGCAGCCCAGCAGAGCGGCAGGCTGGCCATGGGTCAGCCAGGCCCGCGTGGTCTGTCCCGCTGGCCTCCTGCAGTCCTGGCTGGTGACCGCTGCCCTTGAACTGCAAACTATAAATTAGGCCCGTGACTCGTTCCTGCGCGCTTTGCCGTGGAGGTTTGCTAACACCTAGTGCCGTTTTCGACACCTAATAGCACTACGTACACATTCACCACTTTTATAATTTGGGAATTAGCACCACTGTTCCAACTTAGCATGCCAATTTAGCCTCTGAGATTATACTCACATACCTCTCTGATTGCTCTTCTAGCTGAATGGGCAGTGGAACTTGCCCATGTTTAAATTCTTAGTTATAAAACGGCTCATTTTCTTTCGCCTCTCTTAAATAATGCATATGGTTCAGAGTTCTACCAGCTGGCTGTAAACAGCGATGGGTTGAATTACAAACGGGAGCAACTGCTGTGTAAAACCAGATAGGCTGGCTTCTCACTGTCATCTGAGTGCCTGAAAGATAACACAAGGAAAGCCTTATTGGGGATTAGAAAACCCTCCGGGAAAACTTATTTTTCCTGGGGGGAAAAAAACAGTGAAGGGAATCAAAATGTCTTCTGTGAAAACCTGAAGTAAAGCAATAGACAGACATTTTTCAGTGATGAATAAACTAGGATCCCTTTTGTCACCTCAGGCACTTTTTAAAGGAAGGGAGGTCCAAAAATATTCATGCTTTTTCATGAACCATTGGCATATTTTGTTTGGCTCAAACTCTAAGAAAGTAACTTAAGGTCAAGAAGATATGGTAAATATACCAACTCTGGCTAAGAAGTTACCCAGTAACGTGTCAATGCTTATACTGTACGTGTCTCTACTCAGATTTAGTCATGCTTACAGAGACATTTACATGGACTGATTCCATTCTGATTTTGGCCTAATAGGGCTTTTAAAATCCCTTCATGTATGATTATGAACCATCCACTCACTCATTCAACAAATATTTATTGAGTTGCCTACCCTGTGCCCAATGCTATTCCATGTGTATTGAATTATGCACCCCAGATATCACCAACACAAACCTGCTGGCATGACCAAACTAAGTGTATTTAGTTTATTGGGAAGAGGCATCACCGCTTGACCAAACTGCAGCTGTGCCTCTGATGAGGAAGGAAAGGTTGGGGTTTATGAAGAATTGGAAGCTTGGTTTAAAGCAGATATATCGGGGTAGGGGGGCGGGGGAGGGGCCCTTGACTAGGATTGGGTAAGGATTGTGATGTAACAATTTAGAATTGGTGGAAAGCATAAGGTGAGGATTTCTGAGGCAAGAGATTCAAAGAATCTCCAGTAGTTAACTGTGTTTTCTAGTGAAGAGTTTGTAGGGGTTCAAAATACATCATCCTAAAGTACGACACTTTGGCATATTGATTAAATTATTAAATTAAAGATACTTGAAAAACAGTGAATGCAAAAATAACACTCTGACCCCTAGGAAGCCAGGGATAAATCTGCCATGTGAAAGGTACCTTCCCTGGACCAGGGGAGTAGAAGGCACCCTTATCACCGAAGACAGGGAATCGAAGACCAAGGAGACCACATAAACAAAACTTGCTACTCCTTCACCATTTTACTACCCCAAGCCCAAACCCCCTTGTTCAATCAACCTTTCACAGTTATTGCATCTTTGTTTAAAGAAATTTATCTAAATAAGTTTCCTTCTCTGCTCACTTTGAGTCTCATTTTTGTGGGGCTCCTGCATGAATGCAAGTAACTGAATTTGTTTTGCTCCTGTTAACCTGTTTTTAAAAAAATTACAGAAAGGTCTCAACCAAGAACATAGACATGTAGAGAAAAAAAATTATTTTTCCTCCCTACAATTTAGAGGTCTTTCTGGAAGTTAATAGTATGATGAATTTGGTTGTGTGCTTGGACAAAAGTCTCCTTGAATGGGAGGACAATGAAGAAAATGGGATGGTGAGGTCCAGTGACTATGGTCTGGAAGCCTGGGAGTGAAGGTGGGATAGGTAATTCCTGGCACTTGGGATCTACCAGCAGACAAAGAGATAGTACTCCTTGCATTTGTGGAGTTTGTGCTCTAGAAATTTCAGTCAACTTCAGATTGTGAACAAAACCCAGCAGTTTAAATTGTGTGGCAGTTGCTGATTTATTCTTTCACAGTTCAGATTTAGAATTAGCCAGACACTCTTTCTTCTTTATTGGAGTACAATTACTTTACAGTATTGTGTTAGCTCCTACCGTCCAGCAAAGTGAATTGGCTGGACGTGTACATACATCCCTTCTTTTCTGGATTTCCGTCCCATTTATGTCACCACAGAGCACGGAGAAGAGTTCCCTGAGCTAGACAAGTAGGTTCTCATTGTTTTATCTATTTTATTCATACTATCAATAATGCATATATGTCAATCCCAAACATCAGGTCACTCAACAAGTGTTTACAGATTCTTCCGAAAGCCTGGCCTTGGACTAGGTGTGATGGAGAAACTGTCCTCAAAAATGTCTTTGTCTAGTGGGTGACACCCACTTACAGATAGATGCCTATGAAAATAAGCTAGTAAGTGAGGTCTAAGAAAGAGTTCTCTGATAAAATGAATATTTGTCGGAGTATGGCGTTCTACTTCGAAAAGTATTCACTTACAATGGCGATGCATGAAAGGAAGTGAATAGATTGGAAAGTACATCCACAGGCTGACTTTATAACCTGGTCTAAGGTTGGTAAATCTGCTTTGAATAAGACCCAGGGTAGTTGCATTTACTTGTTCTTATGACTAAGCTTGAAGAAATCGCTGCTCTCTCTCTTCTTCCATTTCCCCACCCTGCTCTGTTATTCTGCAAGCGGTTTTAACTCCTAAAGGAGTCACAAGGACTTCTACAACCTGACAGACAGGGAGATAAGCAGAGTGACTAGCCCGCCAGCCAGCCAGCCTAGGGCAACAATAGGTGGGAGCTGAGCCTAATTAAAGAGTACAGGCAAATCCTGCTGGAGGGGACTCACGTCACCCTGAGAGGGAATGTGCAGACCTGCTCTACCAAAGGAAGATCTGTAGTCCTGATTTCTGCCTGCCCGTGATCAGCTTCTTAGCCCTGATCAATCATTAAAAAAAATGTCAAAGGGCTTCCCACTCAGTGCCCTGGGATCTCCCAGTAGATCACGAAGGCGATCTTGGTAGATGGAAGCTGCTGCACACTTCTCTGCCTCACCAGGGACTTGACCATTTGCCGTCATTCCATCTTTTTCAGAAATTTCCCCCATGCTGGGAGATCTCAAAATATAAGACAAGTAAAGGTATTATAGGTTTTGATTTTACGTAAAAGTTTATGCAGTAATTACTTTACCAGGAACAATTCATCTAGAGAATAAAGAGAAAACAACCCTTTTGGTTTTAAATATTGGTCACCAGGCTATCATTAACATACATTTAATGCTTATGCATGTTGTTTAATGTACTTCTTCCAAACATCATTCTAACTTCAAAATTGTGTTTGTGCATATCATAAAACCTAAAATTAAAAAGATCTGTGTTCATTACAATATTAAAACTGAAATAGATGTTAATGACCATACAGCTCTAACCCCCCATTTTCAGATGAATGAACAAAGGCAGACCGATAGATCTATTTAATCCAAGTCGTCAAGCATGTTAGAGCTGAAACCAAAGTCAAATTTAGAGATCTTTGCCCAATATATACTTTCCTGCCTAAGGAATTTTTCTTCTAAGGAGACAGTGTGACAAAATAGAGCTGTTTTCTTTTTAAAATTGCTTTAACCAACTAACAAAGAAATATGCAAAAATCTCTAAGGTAAAATACAAAAGCTCTAAGCTTCCCTTTCCTCACTCTTACAGCCATTTTTTCATGCATGTATACAGCTTACCTGGTGGCTTAGTCGGTAAAGAGTCTACCTGTAATGCAAGAGACCCAGGTTCGATCGCTGGGATCCCAAAGAGTCGGACACAACTGAGTGACTAAACTTATATAGTATATACGTGTATACTTATTTCATTTGTTTTTTGTTACCAAAATGGGATTATACTTTTGTAATTTTATTTTTTTTCCAATAATATAACAGGAATTTTTCTATATACATACAACTTATTATATATCTGCAGAGCATTCCATGTGGGCAGGCCATGACTTATTGTCAACATTCCCTTTTTTATGGAGAGTTAGATTGTCATCAATTCTGGGCTAGTATAAAAAAATGTTTCAGTAGGCATGTTTTTCATACATCCTTTAAGAGGGTTGCTAATATTTCTATAGAAGTGAAGTTGCTCAGTCGTGTGTGACTCTTGGCAATCCCACGGACTGCAGCCCACCGGGCTCCTCCATCCATGGGATTCTCCAGACAAGAATACTGGAGTGGGTTGCCATTTCCTTCTCCAGGGGATCTTCATGACCCGAGGATCAAACCCAGGTCTCCCGGTTTAACCCTCTGAGCCACCAGGGAAGCCCTAATTTCTATAGAAGAGATTCCTAAGTATGGGAATTTCTGACACAAGGTTTTACCATTGTAAATTTTGGTTTTAATAAAAGCCTACACCCAACAGCAGCGAACGTGAGAATTGAGAATTCTCTCCAACACTGTCAAGGCTAGCATTTGCACTACTCTGTATTTACAGGAAGTTCCTGAATCTTAATAAGAACTAAAATAAGCCTAAAGGGAGGAACTTACTGAACCATCTGAGAAAGACAGGGGTGCCCTGGCTTTAGGGAGATCTGTAACCGGGGTTTTCCTGTCACCAGAGTGCACTCGCGCCCTGCACCCCCGCACCCCGCGGCCTTCCGCTTGAAACCCCTAGTTCAGCCCTTCTCCCCGAGCCCGCCCCTCGGTGGCTAAGAAACAACATACTTCTGACTTCATATTCTAATAGTTTCATCAGCTGGGAGCAAAGAGGCTTCTTTCTCATAACTTCAGCTTGAAAAGCCTTACGGAAGATCCAGGTTGGCTGACAGAACACCGCTCCCGACTTGGGTGGTTGGGGCGGGCAGGAAGCGCTGTGCCGGGATCACCCGGAAGGACCTGCCGCGCCCTGATCGCTTCCGGGGGTGGAATAAGTGTCGGACACACAGTACCGTCTGTATGTCTGCGCGCACACTGGTGTAATTTTAGTCACCAGGCTATCGTCAAGCTACATTTAATGCTTATGCTTGTTGTTTAATGCACTTCTTCCAAACGTCATTCTAACTTGAAAATTGTGTTTGTGCGTACCCCTGTATACAGGTATGGATGTGTACACACATTTACACAGGATACACACGTGTCACATAACTGAACTTAAGGGATGCCTTTAATTAATTTATACCTGTTTGAGATCATGGTTCACATTTTTACATGTAAAATAATTCTCAAGTTTAAACAACTGCCATGGACAACATCTCTTAGCTCAGAGTGTCTGTTCCCTAAAGGTTTGCTGTAACAAGAACTGCTGATTCCTATCAAAATACTTTTTGTTCCATCTCCACAGAACGCATGTGAGCTATAAAAAAATATAAAATCCAAGTCATAGTAAAATTAATCATAAAAACCTTGCTGTTTTTGGCCTTACTTCAGTATCTTAAAACTTGTCTGACGAGAGGAAAGCCAGGTTTTACTAAGTGATTGTTTCTGATACAGTTCATCAAAATTTGTCAGTGTCTAATCCATGGACAGAGGAGCCTGGCAGGCTACAGTCCCTGAGGTCGCAAAGAGTTAGACACGACTGAGTGACTAACACACTAATCCTACCGTGTGCAAAATGGATAACTAGCGGAAAGCAGCGGTGTTGCACAAGGAACTCAGCTGGGTGCTCTCTGACAACCTAGAGGAGTAGGTTGGGGGAGGGGGAGGGAGGCTCACAAAGGAGTGGATATATGTACACTTATCACTGATTCCCATTTGGTGCTAGTGGTAAAAAAAAACCCGCCTGCCAAGGCAGATGTAAGAGATGCAGGTTCAACCCCTGAGTCGGAAAGATCTCCTGGAGGAGGGCATGGCAACCCACTCCAGTATTCTTTCCTGGAGAATCCTATGGACAGAGGAGACTGGTTGGCTACAGGCCATGGGGTGAAAACGAGTTGGACACAACCGAAGTGATTTAGCATGTTGCTCGCATAGCGTATTCACATTGTTGTACAGAGAAAAGTAACACATTTTAAAGCAGTTATCCTCCAATTAAAAATAAATAAAATTACCAAAAAAAAGATATATTAGTGTCTAACCATTCAGTAAAGACTCACAAAATAGGAACATGGATGCGTAGAGTCATGATGGTTACTTCTCTTTTGGACCCCAGTTTGCTGACTGTTCTGACAGTGTAATTGCTGGATCTGCATGGGAGCATCCTCTTCGTATTATTGTCTATGCCTCAGGGAAGTCAGATAGGGCTGTGAATACAATAGTTGTCTATGCTTGAGGGAAGTCAGACAGGGCTGTGAATACAGTAGGTGTCTATGCTTGAGGGAAGTCAGATAGGGCTGTGAATACAGTAGGTGCCTATGCTTGAAGGAAGTCAGATAGGGCTGTGAATACAGTAGGTGTCTATGCTTGAGGGAAGTCAGATAGGGCTGTGAATATAGTAGGGGCTCCCAATCCAGATTGTCTGGATTTACATTCTGGCTATGATTACTCATTTGTTATGTGACCTTGACTAAAATATTTAACTTTTGCCTCACTTTCCCAATCTGTAAAATGGGTATAAGAATATTGTCATCCCTATAGATATTGTGAAGTCTGAAAGGGTTAACATTTGTAAAGTACCAAGTACATAGTAAGTAAGAAACTGGTGCTTGCTATTATCATTATTATTATTATTTACAGCAAGTTAAGTCACAGTTTCTTTAGGCATAAAATTGAGTTTTAAAATTTGTCTACAGAGGTATTGTTAAGATTAGCGAGATGGTATTTGTGAATTTCATTGTAAGCTATTATAAAAAGAAATAGACAACATTAATTGAACGTTAATTGAACCATGTATCTAGTATTTTTCCAAGACTTCCGTGTGTTGTTTCATTCATTTCCCCCTACGACCCTATGATCCTATTTTAAATGGAAGCACAGAAAGTTTAGCTTACTTGCCTAATGTTAAGTTAAATGGTAGAACTTGAATTTGAACTCAGATATCTAACTCCAGAGCATAAGTGCTTAATCTACCTCACTGTGCTACCTACACAGAAAAACACAGCCAAGGGTGCAGTCCTAAGCAAAGGCATTCCAGTGATATTTGCAGTTGCCTAGGCAACCTCCAGATGCCCTCATCCAGTACCACAGAGGAACAGGGGGCGGAGATGAGCAGCCTGACTTTGTCTCCTCGTGACCCTGCCTCTTGCTTGCTGTGCCGCCGTGAGTCAGTTGTATGAACCTTCCTCCAGATGACCTGTGAGGATGCCCTCACAAACCCCAAAACTGAGTATGATTCCCCTTCTAAGATTCCTTCACACAACACTGGGCACTTAATAGAATGATGCACAGAGATGGCTGTGCTGCGTGGTAGGCAGGATGGCCGTGAGGGGCAGAGGAGAGGAAACGAGCGTGCTGGGGCTAAGAAGGGGAGTGGGGACAAGGCTGGCCCTCAGTCACCTGAGGTTTTGTTTCATTAAATCCATTTAAGATGCCTACGAGGAAGATTTCTTTGCTCTGGAATTACAAATGGAGGAACAGGTACCTCTAAAAACAAATGCAACATTTTCAGATTGGAATAGCTTTAAATCCACACATGAATTTGGGAGAGTCTTTTTGCCATAAGGCTCCCTGGCAACCCACTCCAGTGCTCTTGCCTGGAGAATCCCACGGACAGTGGAGCCTGACCGGCTATAGGCAGGAGTCCAGAGCATCCAAAGAACCGAACACAACTGAGCGACTAAGCACGCACCTTATATCTTACCATAAACAGCACTCTAAAATTGCTTTGCAGAGCAAATGGGTTACGTGTGTCCAACGGGAACAAATGGAAAGAAAATCTGTTCCTTGATAGCGTGCTGCCATCCGTGATGAGGGTGTGCAGCGTGCTGTTTCTCCCTCTGCACTTTTGCAGTCAGCTTCCCCACACTTAGCCCGGTTACCCCAGCTCGGTGCTTCCCTCCAAGTCTTTTTCGGGTGACCAGGCTGTCTCGAAGCCCCGCCTCTGGTGTGCCGGGGGTCCCGTCGACTGGCCACACCAACGTCAGTAACCCTGGTGGACGGCTGCCCACACCTGGGGGGCCGGCAGCCAGCAAGGTAAGACCCCCGCCCACTCTTTCCACCAGGCCTTCCTCCCCTGGAGTGGCCCTCTTCCCTCCTTATCTGAACCTAAGAAATGATGGTAGTATTTTTCAAACATCTCTTTCCCTGGATGGTTTCTACCAACATTCCGCCCTTCGGATGTCAGCAGAAACATTTGGTCACTCTATTCTGAGATGGTGAACTACCTATAGGAACTTACAGGTATATTTGAAAATAAAAAATGGTTTATATCACTTTATCTTGTGAAATGTAGAGTTCCTAGCTTAGTGCTTCTTTGTATTTTATTTTTAAATAGGTGATCACAAAATCCAAGAGTCTCGAAGAGTGTGTGTAAGAGATGTGCACGTTCTCACCATGTGCTGGATGACCAAGGTCTCTGCCCTCAAGGTTCTCAGAGTTTTCAGTTTATCAAATATTAGTCTAAACTTATTTTATATTTGTAAAAGCAAGTAGCTAATGTATTCCCACACTCAAAGAGAATTATGCTGTGCCTTTTCAAGGGAAGATGGTCAAAGAATTTGTCTATAAACTTCCTAATCCTCCTATATATACAATCTATTTTTATTAACACAAATTTAGTACAAAAATACTCTTCTTTTTAATCTATTATACTTAACATAGTCTAGAGATAATTCCAAGTCTACACGTCTAGAGTTCCCTTTGTTTTGTTTTCGTAACACAGTATTTTCTTATAAGGATGGATAGACCATAATTTATTCAAACCTGTTTCTTACTGATGGGCAATTAAATTGCTTCTATTTTTTTGTTCCCCAAAATATTATCATTTCACACATGTACAGATCTACCTAGAATAAATTACTTGAAGGAGAATTACTAGATCAAAAGAACTGTGCATCTGTGACTCTGATATATACTGCAAAATTTTCCTTCGTAGAGGATTGTCTGAGTTGTATCCCCATAAGCAGTATATGGTAGAAAAAGCCTCATTTCGATGAAAAAACTTTTCTCTGCCTCTCAGTTCAAAGGATCTGAAATTGCAGTCATTATCTTCCTCTGTAATGGCGATGGAGTGAAAATGCAAGATGATAAATGGCCTTCATGTACTTTTCTGTCATAAGCAGAGCCTAGAGTTAGATCTAGGCAAAGAAATCATTGTGAGGAGTCGTAGATGAGTAAATTCCCCTGTGCTGGAGGAATTTGTGCATCTAACGCCTCACCAGCTCCCACACTCCTTCCATGCTACCAGCTCTGAGAGCAGCACCATCGCTCAGAGGCCGAGATGGAATATGCCACCACGCATTCATCTATGCGTCTCAGAGATGCCTGCTTCATACCTGCCGTGTGCCTGGTGAGACACACCCGCAGGCAGCTTGGAATGAGTTTACTATACCTACAGACCAAGGCCAAAGTCAAGTCAAACCTCTCCATGGGCGATGGGAGCAGGACCCTGCTATGCAAAGACATTATGTTCTTGGAACCCCAGTGATGCTGGCAGAATGAAACTGCTTTTTATTTTGTCTGTGCAGTCTTGCAACACAGTGGTTCAGAGCATGGTCTTTAAATTCAAATCCTGCTTCTGTATATTTCAATTGGAGAAGGAAATGGCAACCCACTCCAGTATTCTTGCCTGGAGAATCCCATGGACAGAGGAACCTAGTGGGCTACAGTCTATGGGGTCGCAAAGAGTTGGACACGACTAAGCGACTAACACACACACACATAGATCTCAGTACTTCTGTTTCCTCATCTTATAAAATGCAAATAAATGTATTAACGCTCTCATGGGTTATGAGATTGTTTAATCTCATAACATGCTATGAAATAGAATAATATGCTAACTATTCTTAAGTAGTGATTTCAACATATGATTTCAACTCACTAGTAATAAGGTTTTTAATATTATAATTTACATTGTATTCTTTTATATCATTGTTCAGTTCAGTTCAGTTCAGTCACTCAGTTGTGTCCGCCTCTTTGTGACCCCATGGACTGCAGCATGCCAGTCCTCCCTGTCCATCACCAACTCTGGGAGCTTGCTCAAACTCATGTCCATCGAGTTGGTGATGCAATCTAATCATCTCATCCTCTGTCGTCCCTTTCTCCTCTTGCTTTCAATCTTTTCCAGAATATAATTTTAATAGTTTAAATTATTAATATTTTATCAATATATTATATTAATAATTGATTATAATATTATTTACTATCATTACCCATTTTCTTATTTGTTGTAATAGTTATTCATTGCTACATAACAGATTACCCCAACAACCTTTATTGCCTCCACTTCCATAGATCAGGGATCTGAATATGGTTTAGCTGGGTGCTCCACTTCAGGGTGTCTCTCAAGGCTAAAACTGGGGTGTTAGCTGGGGCTACAGTCATCTCAGGGTTGAACGGGGCTCAGATCGTTTCCAAGCTCACTCACGTGCTTGTTGGCAGATTCAGTTCCCCGTGACGTGTCGTCCGAAGGCTGCTCATTTCTTTCTGGCATAGGCTTTTGCAGCATGGCAGCTGGCCTCGCCAAGATGGGCGAGACGAGGCCGCGAGAGAAAGAGCAGCGCGCCAGGCAGACCGAAGCCTCAGCTTCTGTCTCAGAACTAGCACACCATCTCTTCTGCCGCACGCGTTCACCAGGAGAGTGACTGGCGCAGCCCACACCTAAGAGAGGCCAACAGCAGCAGGAGGCGCCTTAGGAGTGACTTTAGGAGTAGCCTTCCACGATTGTTCTCCCGTGCTCTGTGCTTGGGAGATGGAGACAAAACAGAGACATTCCCAAGCACTGTCATCTGAGTTAAAGACCATGCTGGTTATAGACTGTGTTATAGTTTGACACGAAGATAAATGTCTTGTTTGCCTAATTTTCTTTACAGAAAAAAAATAAAGGTCACAATAACAATAAAGCAGAGCACACTTGAGACTGATTCAGATGAGTGTGACGCCTATGACACTGATGTCAGCTTAGCTGGAAATGACAACCACAAAATTTCACAAGCAATTTCCCTTCTCAAGAGCAGTATGATTTGGTTAATTGCTAGCACCATGTGGGTGGATCATTCCTGGGAGTAAGGAAAGAAAACATTTTATAAAAGTTAATAATGCTTTCCATCTGGGTAAGTCAATGGCAACACGACTAAGTCAACTTTAGTGACTACTTGGCACTCTTTTGGAAATCTGCTGAAGTTCAGAGAGCATCCATTTATTCAGTAAGGGATGGATCAATTAATGCTTTTGATACAGTGAAAACTTCTGGAGAAAATAAAATAAAATTCCTACTTTCTTTCTTATACCAAAGTGAAATTTTAAATGTTTCAATGGAAACAAAATTAATAAACTCACCAAGGGAAATAATTTTTTGGCTTTGGAGTAGAGAATGCATTTCTGTGGGCTAACCAAACTAGGAAATCAGAAAATAAAAGAATCATTGGTTTCAATATGTAAAAAGTGAAAATTTATTATTAGCAAAAACTTGGTAAAATAAGATCATAATGCTAAATAATATAAAACAAGCTGAAATGAATATTTGAAACATATATTATTGCCAAGTTGATAACTTCCTGTATATATAAACTCTTCAGTAATCAATAAGAAAAAGTTCAAAAAAGACAAAAAGTATATTCCAAGATATTCACTGAAACATTATTTGAAACACAAAATATTAGAAATAACCATAAATAAGCTCTTAAATCAATAAGATTCATGAAAAATTTACAGTGTGTAACTGCAATAGAATGTCATTTGGCCACTAAAAGGAATGAGGTAAAACTCAATAAATAAATCATGAATGATTGCCAAGGCATATTGTTAACTTAAAACTAAGATGCAGAGCAGTATGCGGAGCATGATGTCATTTGTGTTTACAAAGTAATACAAAAGATACAGAAGCACATATAAACATGTAAATATATACCTGTATGTGCATAGACTGTCTCTGGCACAATACAAAGAAGCAGGTAGCAGTGATTTGCTTTTTACTATACACTTTTATGCTTTTAAAAAAATTATTTGTATGCCTCTCCTATTCGAAATACAAAAATCATTTCAAAAAAAACCTTTAAATATGATACCAGCAACGACAATCAATAGCACAGGAAAGACTATCCAATACCAAAACTGCTTAGCGTGGCTTAGGCACCTTTTAAAGAGCAGTGATTTAGATACAGAGTCTCATGTTTAGCTTTGTTGGAATTTGGTGGTGAATTCTGAAACAAATTAAATAATTAAAAGTCAGAAAAATTTGGTGGAATCATTTAATCCTACTACTAGACCTAATTTGGTGCATCAGTTTTAATTCACTTTTTTTTTAAAACTAACATCTGTTGCTCACCCAGCATGGGTCAGGCAGGGTGCTAAAGGATAAAACAAATGGAAGCACAGTGCTCTTCAAGGAGAATGATTATGCTGGAGAGACCTGGCAGACAACGTCATGACCGAAGGACTCAGGTCAGCATCCCCAGTAAGAAGCCTTGTCAGCATTCCGCACCTGCTGATACGACGCAGGAGGAAGCACACAGCACCACTTCTATAATGATACTGCCCACAGTACATCTTGCTGTGGTTCAGTCGCCAAGTCGTGTCTGACTCTTCCCGACCCCATGGACTGCAGCACGCCAGGCCTCCCCGGCCCTCACCATCTCCCAGAGTTTGCCCAAAGCTCATGGTCATTGAAAAGACACAACCTCCATCTAATCAAGAAAAGCTCAGACAAATCCAGCTCGGAGGTTATGCTACAACATAAAGACTCAGTGCCTTTCTTAAAACGGTCGGAGTCATCAGAGACAAGCCGACGCTGTCGCAGTTTGACGTGCCCAAGCAGACGTGATGACTGATGCAGCGCGTGGATTGGATTCTGGGGCAGAAACGGAGCATAATCGTGGAAGCTGGGGAACTTCTGATCCATCTGTGGATGAGTTAACTGTGTTGTGTTATGTCAAGAGCATTCATTTTCTGGTTTTCGTCATTGTAGGGGCTTTCCCAGTGGCTTAGATGGTAAAGCATCTGCCTGCCATGTAAGAGACACAGGTTTGATCCCTGGGTTGGGAAGATCCCCTGGAGAAGGAAATAACAACCCACTCGTGTTTTGTCTGGAAAACCCCAGGGACAGAGGAGCCTGGCGGGCTGCAGTCCATAGGGATCGCAGAGTCAGACACGACTGAGCGACTAGCACTTTCACCTCACGGTGTTCACGTAAGATGCTAACATTTGAAGAAACTGGGTGAAGGTTATGCAAGAACATTCTATTTTTGAAACTTTTGTGTTAGTCTAAAATTATTTCAAATTAAAAAAAAAAACAACCTTGGGGAATGCCACTCCTTACCCTAGATTTGGACAGTTGAGAGCACTTTAGTATTTGTCAGAGCAACCTGGCTGTTTCTCTCACAGGGAAAAAATTCAGCTTTGCTTATTTCATGGCAAATAGGCTGAGACCAATTCATGAAAAGAAATGCTTCAACTGCAGTAAGGACTTCCCTTGTGGCTCAGCTGGTAAAGAATCCGCCTGCAATACGGGAGACCTGGGTTTGACCCCTGGGTTTGGACAATCCCCTGGAGAAGGGAAAGGCTGCCCACTCCAGCACTCTGGTTCATTTCCTCATGTAATGTTTGATGTATTAGAGAGCTTTATCGAATAACCAGCAGAACCTGGAGATACAGATATACCCAGAAACGAACACTTCGAAGACAAAGACTAATGTAGAAAGAAAAACTGTTAATGTGTATTGTTTCCATATCCCCAGATTTCTCTCTCTCTTAGATCACAACTGGCTACCATCTCACTGCAATCCCTGGCCAGTTTACAATGACATGGAAGGGCCAGCCCTGGAGACCAAGGGGGAAAGAGTCACAGGTGGTGCAGAAAAATGACATCTCTGGAGTTACTGTCTAGGGTAAAATACAGTATTAAACATTGACTCTTTTAGCACTAGGCTGTGAACACTTCTAGCATCTAAGAGCCCCTAGAGAATATGAAAAAAAAAAATTGAAGTCTTTGTGATTTTGATCACATATTAGATTGGTTCAAAAGTAATTGCTGTTTTGCATTATTGAAATTTGCTATTTCATACTGGAATACATTCTTAAATAAATATGGTTATGTTATATATCATTTTAATGCACATTTCTCGCTTTCTTTCATTTTCTTTTTGCTAATGACATTACTTGCTGTTTATTTTATATTTGTTTTAGACTAGGGAAATGATGTTAGGTAAAAAGCAAATTTGAATGATTTTCTTCTTCAAGTTCAAACTGGGTCGTAAAGCAGTGGAAACAATTCGCAACATCAACAATGCATTTAGCCCAGGAACTGCTAATGAATGTACAGTGCAGTGGTGTTTCAAGAAGTTTTGCAAAAAAGACAAGAGCCTTGAAATGAGGAGCATGGAGGCCTGCCATCGGAAGTGGACAATGACCAGTTGAGCAGGTCATCAAAGCTGATCCTCTTACAGCTACAGGAGAAGTTGCCCCAGGAACTCAACACCAACCATTCTATGGTCATTTGGCATTGGAAACAAATTGGAAAGGTGAAAAAGCGCAGTAAGCGGGTGCTTCATGCGTCAACAGCAGATCAAAAAAGTCGTCATTTGGAATGATGCCTTCTCTTGTTCTGTGCAACAACAGTGAACCATTCCTCAGTCGAATTGTCATGTGTGATGAAAAGTGAAATTTATGTCACAACTGGTGATGACCAGTTCAGTGACTGGACTGAGAGGAAGCTCCAAAGCACTTCCCAAGCCAGACTTGCACGGAAAAAGGTCATGGTCACTGTTGGTGGTCTGCTGCTGGTCTGACCCACTACAGCTTCCTGAATCCCAGTGAAACCATTACCTCTTCTGGGAAGAATGCTCAACAAATCAGTGAGATGCATCAAAAACTGCAACATCTGCAGGTCATATTGCTCAACAGAAAGGAACAGATTCTTTTCCACGACAACACCCAACTGCATGTCTCATAGCCAATGCGTCAAAGGTTGAACAAATTGGATTACAAAGTTTTGCCTCATCCACCATATTCACCTGAAGTGACATTGTTAATCTCTCAGTCGTGTCCTACTCTTTGAGACCCCAGGGACTGCAGCCCACCATGCTCCCCTGTCCATGGAGTTCTCCAGGAAAGAATCCTGGAGTGGGTTGCCACTTCCTTCTCTGGGAGAAGGGTCAGTGGTCTCCAGCCCTGCAGGCAAACTCTTTACCACTGATCCACCTGACCTCTGGCCAATTGACTACCACTTCTTCAAGCATCTCCACAATTTTTTTGCAGGGAAACACTTCCACAGACAGCAGGAGGCAGAAAATGCTTTCCAAAAGTTCACTGAATCCTGAACCACAGATTTTTATGCTACAGGAATAAACATTTCTTGTTGGCAAAAATGTGTTGATTGTAATGGTTCCTATTTTGATTAATAAAGATGTGTTTGAGTCTAGTTATAATGATTTAAAACTCACAGTCTGAAACCATGATTACTTTTTCACCAACCTAACATTGTCTACTGATGTTGAAGCTGAAACTCCAATACTTTGGCCACCTGATGGTGAAGAACTGACTCATTGGAAAACACCCTGATGCTGGGGAAGATTGAAGGCAGAAGGAGAAGGGGATGACAGAGGATGAGACGGTTGGATGGCATCACTGACTCAAGGGACATGGGTTTGGGTAAACTCCGGGAATTGGTGATGGACAGGGAGGCCTGGCATGCTACAGTCCATGGGGTCGCAAACAGTCAGACACAACTGAGTGACTGAACTGAACTGAACATTGTCTAATTGGGGCAAGAAAAATAACCCTTGTGAAAGGACTTAAGAATGAAATACAGGACAATATATTATAGTTCCACCTCAAATAAATGGAATTTAGCTCATCAGAACCCTTAATTAGCATTTTCCCTTTCCAGTTTCTTCTTATAGGAGAATGACAACAGGAGTACCCAACGGGAGAGTTAGAGAGAGAGAAAAGGTACTTGGGACTCGCATAGCACAAACCACTCAAGACCCTTCTGGATCCGTCCCTGCCCACACCAGGCTTCCGGTCGCCTCTCTCCCGGCCCCCACCCCAGCACCACCAGGGAGCTCCAGAAGCTCGGAGGACTTTGCATCCTAGGACGTCTGCTTCTCTTCCCTCCTCCTGGGTTGGTCTTCCCTCTCACAGGCTCGCATCCCTCACTTCGGGTCTCTCTGCTCAAACAACACCATCCCCCAGGTCTTCCCTGACCATCCAGTGTCAGCAACCAGCTCACTCCCACCCCACAGCCCCTGTTTCTCTTCCTCGGCTCTGTTTTTCTTCAGAGCTTACTTAACGTCTGAGCATTTAGGTAATATTTTGTTGATGGGCTATCCCCTGCCTCTGTAGAAAGTCATCCCCATGATAGCAGAAACACTATTTTTTTCACTGCTGTGTCTCAGGGCTTGAAAGTTCTGACATATAGCAAATGCTCAGTTACTGTTTGATGAGTGAATGGATGGACATGGTTTATTAGTTATCTCCATACCCTATAACCTCTGAGGCTCCTATACTTAGGACTATCTCATTTCTCGGCTAAGGCACATAGTGCATTCTGTCCCATGAGTGTTACTCTATTCAGCATTATGTTCCCCTGATGGGCTCTAGGATTTCTTAAGGCAGAACCTATTCATCGTTATTGGCATGGTCCATAGTAAATACTGAAAGAATATGTTAGACCTTAATGATCCAGTGCCTCAAAGCAAGGCAAGAACCAAAATCCCCCAAACAAGAGTCGATCCATTCTTTATTCTGTGAAAGTGGAGGTGTTCGACGCTCAGTCGTGTCCAACTCTTTGCGACCCCGTGGACTGTAGCCCACCAGGCTCCTCTGTCCATGGGATTCTCCAGGCAAGAATGCTGGAGTGGGTTGCCATTTCCTCTGCCAGGGGATCTTCCCACCCTAGGGATCAAACCTGAGTCTCCTGCATTGCAGGCAGATGCTTTATCATCTGAACTACCAGGGAAATACTGTTATAATGTAGTTTCTCCTTATTCATGAGAATATGTTCCAAGATCCCCAGCAGATGCTTGAAACTTCAGTTATACCTAACCCTACATATATATATATATATATATATATATTTTTTTTTTTTTTTCCTATACTAATGGGCAGGTGGTATATACAGGGTAGATATACTGGGCAAAAGAATGATTCACATCCCTGGCAGGACCCAGCAGGAGGGCACAGGAGGACATGGGATTTCATCACATTAGTCAGAGCAGCCAGGAGGCATGCACTTCAAAACTTATGAATTGCTTATTTCTGGAATTTTCTATTTAATACTTTGTGCTTCATATGACTAAGAGTAACTGAAACTGCAGGTAAAGAGGGACTACTATATTTTGTTTGCTGAGGCAAAAAATGTCTATTATACCTTACAAATGTTTCTACAAGGGGACAACTAAAAGGGTGATTTCTTTTTTCAGCCCTCCTCTCACTATGAAATCCAATTACCTGAAATAATGCATTTTTTGAACATTCTTGACTTAGCTGAGACAAAGGCTCATTGGGAAAAAAAAAAACAAAAGAAAGAAATGAATCTTACTTTCATTAAACTAGGGAAATGAAACAAAACATACAAATGAGCGCAAGCATATTAAAGATATTCAATTGAAAATAATATCCACCTCCCCTGGGTGCAGAAGGAAACATTGCTTCACTTGGCAGGGCAGTGTGTCTGCATTATGATTTTTAGTTTCCTGTAAAATTTGTGACTGTATTTCTACTGATTTATAGAACCATGAGCATGATAGATACAGCCACCACTAGGGACTTGAATGAGGCCTTTCTGACCTTAAAGTGGACAGAGCCAGGAAAGTCAGACTGGAGCTAAGAGATCCTAGCAGCAGAAGGTCCAGATAGGCAGCTGATGCCTAGAGGAGTCTGACAGAAGGACAAATGAAGCCATCTGGGGAACAGAGCTTCAGAAATCCAAACGAAGATGAATGTTTCTGGGCTTACTGCTGAGATGGGCAGGGCACAGAAGCAAGCCATTCAGACTCAGCATTCAGGAACAGAACTTTTGTCCCTGAGAGGATTGTTTCATTCTTTAAACTGTACAGCAAGGCATTAATCACAGAGAAGATTAATCTGCGACTTGGTAATCCAGCCCGTGCCCCAGGCGTGGAGAAACTAGGCGTTTGAACACGGGCAGGGAGCTGCGGCAAAGCAATTGCACCTAAGAGCAGATTTGACTTGATGTCTCAAGGCCTCTAAGTGAGAAGAGGGATTGATCTCAGGGGACAGAAGACTATTAAGAGGTAGACGGTGTGGAGCTGGCAATCTGTCCTTCCATGAGCGAGCAGAGAAAAGCCAGGCTGGACTGAAGGTCTTCCTCCTCGTCTCCATGCATCTTTCCACCACAGAGATTATTTTAGGCTTTGAGGCATTTCATTTATCTTGTATACCAATCTTTGTGACTGTCTTTGGTGGGGAAAAAAAAACGGGACAGGAGCCTGGATGCTGGAATTCACTTTCCTAGCATTTGGTTTCTTCATTTTTAATGGCAAGCATTAGAATCCAAATGGAGAACCCGCTAATTCAGGAAATGAAAGATTTGGGGCGGAATTATTTAGATAGACTGTGCTTTTAGATAATTATACAAGGCTCTGCTCTACTTAAGCATTGCCCACACAGACTATGTAATGTCATCTGCTATGAGAAACTGTCCCTTCTCCCACAACAGGGTGATTACAGCGTTCTGGAAATAAACTCTGTATCAATGTGAGGAAGGGGGGAGGAAAGGAAAGCAGAGACATTGAGATCAGTTGCAAACATAAGATCATAGGCATGCAATTTTTTTTTTTTAATAAAGGGGCTATTTGCAGTCCACTGGGTCACAAAGAGTCGGACACGACTGAGCGACTGAACTGAACTGATTATGATGAATGAAGTTATCTGCAGATGTGGATCTAGCTAGAATTCTGCTTCTGATTCAGGAGCAACTGAAGTAGGAATGTTAGAGGATTTCAAGAACAGAGGATCAAAATCAAGGTAAAGGTGAAGGAAAACCGTGGGTGGGGGGGGGGACCCAAACCAAAAGCAAGCCAGAAAACTAAACAAACAAACAAAGCAATAGCAGCAAAGCGAGGCAGAGAGAGTCTCGGGGAGTCGACTGGGGCGAGACCGAGCGGGTAGAAGAGGCCGTGACAGAGCAAGGGCCCTGCCGAGCCGGCCGGGGAGCAGGCTGCCCAGAGCAGGACCGAGCTCCGCTCACACGGAACATGAGGCGATAGCCTGCGGGTGAGACACACCGGCCAGGGATGCTCTGAGCGCCCCTCTCTCTGCAGCACCCCTAAACTGTGTGGGAAGCCGTGCCGGGGTCCCGGGTCAGCGTGGACCCAAGTTGAGTGGAGATTTTATGCGCCCCCCCAATAACAATGACTATTTCTGTTCAAAATTATAAGCACAAGGAATTTACTGCAACTATTTCCATTTTTTTTCCTTTTGTCTTTCATAATACCTGAATCTTTTTCTTTCTCAAAGCACGCTGGAGGAAATGAGAGAGGTGATTATCCATCGAAACTACTGCCATATTTGCAAGATCCGTGAGACCAAATCTGTGTTTTACTCCCTTCTGTCATACTCACGCGTCTCCCTCGGTGCTAGGCACGTGTGTGCGTGCTCATTTGCACAGTCCTGTCCGTCTCTCTGCACCCCTGTGGATGGTAGCTCACCAGGCTTCTCTCTCCATGGAACTCTACAGGCAAGAATACGGGAGTGGGTTGTTATTTTCTACTCCAGGGGATCTTCCCGACCCAGGAATCGAACTTGCATCTCCTGCATTGGCAGGTGGATTCTTTACCGCTGAGCCACCTGGGAAGCCTCTTCTAGGCACACAGGGGGACTTAACCATTACTGACTAATTTCCTTTTTGTTGAAGAAACTGAAATTGTGTTGTGTCCAAGTTGTAGTGTTCTCAGAGAGCTAATTGATGACTCTTTGCCAAAGTCACTGGATCCATACTTTTCTTGAATTCATGGAATATTGCAATCCTGAATTGAAATATTTCTTATAATAGTTTTCAATAAATAGATTGGTGCTAAAATTTTGAGCTATTTTACAATTAAAGTTTTATTTTTAGCTCCTTATATTCATATTAAGAACAAGAACTAAGTCCTACTGCTTAAATAATTTTAAAAAGTACACTTTCAAAACCATAAGAAATCTGGGTTTGTAGTTTTTAAGGCTTTAATCTCATTCCTCCTTCCATCATATTCTGGTTATTTTGTTAGTGCTGTTCTCAGCACCACCAACTCCCAGCTCTATCTCTTCCATTCAAATACTTCTTTTATTTCTAAAATTTTGTATCATGTGATTTTTCTTTTTTATACCATCCTTTTTTCTTCCCAAAACTGGCCTTTGGCAAATCAATTGGTCTTTATTAACTGCTAATTTATAAAAACAAGTCTTGCTTTTCTCCAAAAATCTTACATACTAAAAGTATAACCTTTAATTTCCTTAATTTCCTGATTCATGGAGCTATGTTTTATGTCCTGTTTCTTCACAAGGATGAACATGTTTTGAAATAGTTGCTCCTTGGAATCTCACTTTATAAGGTAATGGGAATCACCTGTAGTTTTCTTTGACTTGTATCTGGCTCATTAAACTCACTGATTCCTCTACATCTAAAAATACCTCTATTGATCAAGTTAGTATCTTCCTAATTCTGAAGCCATAAGTTTCCATTTTAAAAATTTATTTTACAAATAAAAAATTAATTTATTCTACAAAAAAAGCAGGTAGTTACAATCCTGAGATTTATCTTTGCAAATGGAGCATAAAATGTAGAAAATGGAATGATGAATCATGAGCTGCTTGTTCTTATGAAATCATTTATGTGAACAATAAAAATACTGGCTTCTCAGTCCAGGGACTTGCCAACACTCGAGAATGTTCTCGTTTAAAGTCCTTAGTTTATAAACTCTTATAATCTAATTTATATATTTTTTGAATTTGAGTAAAGTATGGATAGATAGGTAGGTAGGTAGATGGGAGATACATCTTGAGTGTTTGGAATAATTTAATATTGATTTTTGACATAAAACAATATGCTTGATAAAAGTATAAATTTTTATATGAAGTTACTTATAATTAAGTGGTGACAGATAAGTGTTTTCATCAAATATACTGCATTATTTCTTACATTTGTCTAGTTCTGAGACAGTTTTGCTACTAACTGATGCAATTTCAATCTATTTGCTATTGAAAATGTCTGAGT
Organism: Odocoileus virginianus; assembly: GCF_023699985.2. Lineage (NCBI taxonomy): Eukaryota > Metazoa > Chordata > Mammalia > Artiodactyla > Cervidae > Odocoileus > Odocoileus virginianus. Next base: position 61,533,334 of record NC_069688.1, read on the forward strand.
TTTAATAGTACCTTGGAAGATGAGAGCTTTTCCGAGTTGATGTTAAGGCAGGATGCTCTAGCAACTCTGGCACCCTGTCTAAATTCTTCCTCCATCTTACAAGCTGTGTGACTTTAAATGTGCTTCATCTTTCTGTGATTCAGCTTCCTCATTTTTAACCCGGGATGACAATAGTATTACCTCATTGGGTCATTAACGGTATTAAGATGAGTCAGTGATTGGTTTGATATATAACAAAGACTCAGTAAGTGATTGAGGAAGTCCGTTCATAACCAGCAGAGATTTATGTTACATATTCTAACAAACATTCAACCCGCAGAAGAGATCCTTCATGTTATACTCCTTTGGAACACCATCAGGAACTCACTGCAGAACTTCTCTCTCTTTTTTTTAAACAAACATGACTTGCCATATTTTCAAATGTATATTATTAGTTTTCACTTTCAAAGTTTGTTTGCTTGTAAGCACAAGTAAACCCTTCATCTCCTGGAGATCATTAAGCAATTCTCATAAAGCAATTCCTGTAATAAATACGCATGTTGGTTATAAGGGGAGGGGAGGGAAGGGGAGGTGGACATGTGAATCCTAGGGTATAAGAAAGTTCATAATTCTTAAGTATTAAGGACCAGGGTGGATTGAGTCCTAACTCCTAAATAGTGAACTCTCTCCTCCTTCTTATATGAAGTATTAGTCTCATAAATGGCAAAATTTTTCATTTTTAAAATTCGTCCGTGATCTTTTCTTTCTTTCCCTAGGCAAATAACAAATTTTTTTTTATTATTAAAGATTTTCTTAATTTAAGACATTTGAAAATTTAACAAAATATTTTTCTAAATTCAAAGAAACCTCTATATATAAATAATTTTTTTTCCTGGTTCTCCACTTCCATTATCAAATGGGGCAGAGAAGAAGTTTGCTTAATTCTGTCCTTGAACTTCTCCTTCCCAGAAGTGGAAGTGAGTTAAGCTAGAGGCCCAACAGTTAGGTTTTGCCTGGGGGAGAAAAATTCACAGAATAGGTGATACTTGTGGTAGAACTTTTTATTATCCTTAAGGATATTAACTTATCCCTTAGATAAGAGGAAAACAGAACTATCTCGTGAAGCTCACTGAAATAGTTCAGAACTTCAGGGAAGAAAATCCGTCTTGAAAACTATCTAAGTGTTCCCAGTGCTGGGTGCCTGTAGGGGTGGACGACAGGAGGAAGAAAGGCTTTCATTGTTTTCCCTTCAAGAAATGGGCTTGCTCAAAGACGTTCTGGGCCTGGAACTCAGAGTGATGCTTAGACTATCTCTCCAGTGGAGAAAGCAATCTGGAGGCAACTGCTTTCCACAAATGTAAATTCTGGAACTCTGGGCCCAAGTGGTCTTCGGGTCTCAGTCAATATTGAGTCAGTAAGAGAAGAAAAGTCTTGAAATTCTCAAATCCTAAATGTTGAATAAGCAAATGTCAACACATCTCAAATGACATCTGAAGGGTAACCCTTTACAATGGACATTTTGGATTCATAGACATGCTCTTTCTGAAAATAAAAATACACGAATGTGTATTTCTGAATGAACATTATTTTACTGTTAGACCAAGCCTTCAGATCAGCCTAGACCATGGGAAAAATTAAGTAGAGAGAGAATGTGTGCATGCAGGTAGAGAATCTATCAGTCATGTTAAGACTTGGAAAAAACAAAATTAATATTTAGAATGCTAGGTGTATTCTAACCTCATGCTTGGACTCATTGACCAGGAAAAAACAAATTGTTATTCCAAAAGCCAGAAATAATGTCTGTCTGCTGACCTCATTAACCAGCGGATTCAAATGAGGTCATGGTATTATTTAGACTTACATTTCCGCTCAGGGACACCATTCAGACGAATCCCGAGTCCCCTCTCCCTCCCTCTTTCCTGTGAGCATCCCCAGGGATGATCCCCATGGGCTCTGAGCAGGTCTGGACGCATCACCCCCACGATGTACAGTGGCCAGGACTCAACTTCAGCAGAGAGCCGTTGCAGCCTTGCAGTGTCCAGGACCATCACGCTCCTGAACGCCACTTGCTTACCACGGGTCATCACCTGATGGCTCTCTGGAGAGGCGCGGCCTCTTCCTGTTTGGGGTTGGCTCTGTCTGCACAGGTGGTCAGCAGAGACGTGTGCGACCCCACTGTGCGAACTCACGGAGCTCCAGTCCAAACCTTCATCCCCGCAGTGTGAGGAGGGCTTCGGGCTGTCTGCTGTGATGGGGGGCCCCCGGACAGCCCGCCCTAGACCAGGTCTGCTCCTCCCCTCCAGCGCTCAGGTTGGGTCAGTTCTCTCAAGGACCCCTTCGCCTCCTCCGTAGAGTTTGTCTTCTGCTATTTCCCCCTCTCCTGGGGGGTTTGGGATCCCCTGGGGGCTCAGACAGTAAAGCATCTGCCCACAATGAGGGAGACCCGGGTTCGATCCCTGGGTCGGGAAGATCCCCTGGAGAAGGAAATGGCAACCCACGCCAGTACTCTTGCCTGGAAAATCCCATGGACAGAAGGAGCCTGGTGAGTTACAGTCCATGGAGTCACAAAGAGTCGGACACGACTGAGCGACTTCACTTTCTTTTCTTTATTTCCCCATCTCCTAGTTAATCAGGCACAGACCCTCATTGGGTCCCCATCCGAGACAACTTTCTCACAAGTTTCTTCTTGATCAGGACAAACTTTAAAAAGCTAGTGAAACTTGAATTATTGCTGTTAAAATAACCCCATCTGTACCATAGATGTACTTGGAAAATTAATTACATATATTCAGATATGTTTATATAGCTCAGAAATACATATTAGATATGTTTTACATTTACCACCCTAACAGATACAGAAGGTAAACATCCCCTAAGAAATGATCCCTTGTGTTTCATTACTTTATACAATTTTGGCTGAGATTAATGAAAATTATAGTTTCCATTTCTTTATCTTTGATCTACAAAAATATAGGAAAATACCAGGTTTAGTTGGTCTCCAGAAAATGGTTTAGGCAATTATAATTAACAATGAGTTGCTACTTTAAAGTAGATCTTATATAAGAGAAATGCTCTTTCCTTTTTGGTAGCTGCTTATCAACTAAGATGAGTCACTAGTAATGTTTACTTCTTTGTGAATTGACAGGAAAACCATAAACAAATCTCAAAGGAGACAGATGAATAAGGTTTCAAGGACATTACTGCTCTTGCCTGAAACTTTAACCAACTGAAAGCCTGAAAATATGAACTCAGAATTTCACTGCTTCCTCAAATTGCAAGTGGACACATGTGAAAGATATTAGGACTTTTTAGCCTGACTGCTCACAAAACAACTTGAAGCAATCACAGTAAGTCAGTATATAATGAATCATGAAAGCAAAACTAACATCTAGAGATGTTAGAGTTAGAGATGACAGTCCCTATTATGGACTGAATTGTCCCCCCATTCACATGTTAAATCCTAACACCCATATCTCAGGATGTGACTGAATTTGTACCTAAACCCTAACCCTTTAAGAGGTAATTGAGGTAAGTTGGTGCTAGTGGTAAAGAACCCACCTGCCAATGCAGGAGACAGGAGAGACGTGGGTTTGATCCCTGGGTTGGGAAGATCCCCTGGAGGAGGGAATGATAACCTGCTCCAGTATCCCTGCCTGGAGAATCCCATGGACAGAGGGGCCTGGGGGGCTACAGTCCATGGGGTCACAGTCAGACATGACTGAAGCAACTTAGCACAGAAAGTAAATGAGGTCGCTGGGGTGAGGCCAAATCCAATGCGACTGGTGTCCTTACAAGAAAATGAGAATATGGCACAGACAGGCACAGAGGGAAGATGGTACAAAGACAAAGGACAAAGACGGCCATCTGCGAGCCAAGGAGAGAAGTCACACGAGGAAACCAACCCTGCTGACACCTTCTCTTGGGATTCTGGCCTCCAGAATCATGAAGAAATACATTTCTGTTGTTTAAGTCCCTCGGTCTGTAGTATTTTTTATGACAGCACTTGCAAATGAATACAGCCCCACACCAAAAACTTTCCCCCAAAGCTCATACAAAGGTGGGAGATCCAGGACTCTTTCTCTTGGAATCATGTATTCTATTCATATTGGGCTTATAATGTTCAAAGCATCTTCATGTCTATCAGCGCCTGCGTGCCTCATAACAATTCCATTGAATGGAATTGAGGCTGAGAGGAGAGCCTAGTTTTGCTAGAAAGTGAAAGTGAAAGTGAAGTCGCTCAGTTGTGCCTGACTCTTTGTGATCCCATGGACCATTGCCCACTGGGCTCCTCCATCCATGGAATTTTCCAGGCAAGAGTACTGGAGTGGTTTGCCATTTCCTTCTCCAGGGGATCTTCTGACCCAGGCAGGGATCGAACCCAGGTCTCCCGCATTGCAGGCAGACGCTTTACTGTCTGAGACATCAGGGAAGCCCCACATTTGCTAGATGGCAGACTAAACCGGCCCCAAGCCTCTTGATTCAGTCACGAGGCAACCGCTAAGGTCGAAGGGCATGGGTAGACCAGTACTCCACGTTCCTGAAGCCCGAGGGAGCGTAAGGCATGAGGTGACCTGCCCAAGGGATGCCCAGCAGGAGTAGCCTGCCGGGGACCAAAGGCAGGTCTTCAGACTTGACCCAGTGACGCTCCCACTGCCCCATGAGAGAAAGGTATGCACTTCCTGTGCAGTCCCCAGGGTTTCCTAACTCCCTTCCTCCAGCTTGCCGAGGAGATGCTAGCTCTCAGGACTACAGGGAAGACAGCCAACCAGGCATACACCTGACAACTTGTGAAAGAAATCCCTAACGCCACAAGACAAGTGTGTACACTGAGACATCCTTAACTTCTGTTCCTAAAGAAAAAGAAAGGGCCAATCTCTATATGATAAAATAAAAATAAGTAGTAATAACAAAGAACACTCCCCTCCCTAAACACATACATGCTGTTATGACATTTCAGGGAGGAAATGCATTACTCTACATATAAAAAGTCATCTAAAAAGCTTATTGTGGGGTTGGGGGTATACAGAGATTTGAATAACCACAGAGAATTTGCAGGAGAGGAAAGGATATCTAATAATCAATTTTAAGTCTAGATTAGAATGCATATATGAGTCTAGTATATAAACTCCACTGTGTAATTCTAACCTGGATGTCTTCATGTAATTTTCAGTAGGGAGCGGCATTACTTTCCAATGACTTAGGAGTTGGAATTGCCTTCCTTTCATTTTTCTTCCTTTCCTTTCTCTCACATGTAATATCAGACTAGTACTGGTCGTAAAATGGGCCAGTTTTATTTGAATCACAATTATTTTCCATTAGGTTCACTGAGGAGTAAGTGAGGGTAAGGATTACATATGCGAACTACTGGTAACCAATATGAAAAATTTGAAACTGTTCAGATCACAAAATGCGACTCTTGCACAAAGTCTTCTGGATCAGCTAATACTTCTTAACAAAAGCCCCTCCTAGGATTAAAAAGAAGTACTAGTCTGTCTTTCTGATTCTCTCTGTTTGTCTCTTTCCTTTGTCTTTTAACATGTATCACTCCATCCATCCATCCGTCTGCTTTCGTATCTATCTATGTAGTCTATTAAGACATTTCTCTTCATTGACCTTTGGCTTACAAAATTTTCCCCTGGGAAAGCTTCAAATGAGAAAAATTGTCCCTGATTAAAACAAAACAGAGTGAAAATCAGAGCTCCTGTTTATAGCTTAACTTTCCCTGTGAGCTGGTGAGTGACTCACTGTCTCTCACCTACATGAAATAGAGCCAAGGGGTGAAGGAGCTAAGGATAACACAATCTTTAACCTAAAAGGGGGAAAAAAATCTTTATAAAGCGGGTCCCAATTACCCTAAATGTTTTATCAGAATCCTCTCTTAGTCTTTTTAGTATAGGTCAGTTCCCAGGTATAAAAATGAAACCATCCAGAAGGCCATCATATCCAGCCAGGGATTCCTAGAGAGGAAGTCAGGGTCTTGGTTAAAAGGATGCTCTTGGAGACTCCTTCAGCAAGTCCCTAGGTAATTGTCTGAGAGTCTAGAGAATTGGTGGCTGTTTGCATGAAACTCACAGGGATTCCAGGTGACCTCCAGAGACTCTCCTGAGATGCCATGTGACTTCATTAGCTAAGGAATCCAGCAAGAAGGCCAGAGCCTGGGAACGGAATGCACGTGCATGATAATGCTTAGTCAGTGACAGGCAGGACACTGATGTCACTAGTCAGCAGGACTTTCAAAGTAAGAAGGGGACCTGAAGAGGAGTCAGAATCCCCAGCCCGCGCCCGGTGCTCAGATGAGGACGTTCTCCTGTTGTGTAAATGTGACCAGACAGAGATCCCCCTCGGAGCATGGTAGGGAGGCTCGCCTTTCCAGCAAGGTCACTCATTCCAGCTAGACCGAGAGCTGTGGGCACCTGTTCGTTCTTTATTTAGTAAGAGTCCACTCTGCAGTTGACTTGCTATTCTGCACTGTCTCCTCTATTTTTATCCCTGACATAAACTGGATTCCCTGGCTCATGTGCCACCTCCATTCTGACCCTCTCATCTGCCCCACCCTACCCCAAACATACCTCCATCAATAAATAGAAATATTTTAGTAGAAAGGCTGTTTGTCCTTGGCTGAATTCTCCTCTTGCTTAGACCATGGGGCTACCCTTGAGTTTCTCCCCTGTTTGACTTAATCACATGAAGGACTTTCTAGAGCACTTTCCTCATATACATTCCTCTTTGGAGAATATTATCCTTAAAATAATTCCCAGTTCTTTTTTCTAAAATAGGCTTCCCTGGAGGTTCAGACAGTAAAGAATCTCCCTGCAATGCAGGAGACCCAGGTTTGATCCCTGGGTCAGGAAGATCCCCTGAAGAAGGGAATGGCAACCCACTCCAGTATTCCTGCCTGGAGAATTCCATGGACAGAGGAGCCTGGTGGGCTACAGTCCATGGGGTCATAAAGAGTCGGGCATGACTAAGAGTCTGACTTAGTTATACCTTCACTTTCCTAAAATAGATCCTCTTCTAGGTCTTTAATGTTTGCTTACTTTTTGGGGGCGGGGTCTTTAAAAGAATCAAATTAAAATGCAAAATGTTCTGAAAAATATGAAGCTTTATTAGCAAACATTTTAAACAGCAAGCAGTTGAGACAAGACCCTATTGATGCTTGATGACAAATAATGGGCTCATGACACTCACATCAGCATTTTCAGCTCATAGTTCTCTCTTGAGCTTCAGACCTAAATACAACATGGAGACAAGGAGGTATTCTCTCCTAATTGTTGACCACACCCTTCATACTCCACATGTCCCAAGCCCACCTCCTTTTTTTCTTCCAAGTCTTTCAATATTCCTTCCTGTTCTCATGGAAGTTTTATATTCTGTTTTTTTTTTAATTGAAGGATAATTGCTTTACAGAATTTTGTTGTTTTCTGTAAAACCTCCCCATGAATCAGCCATAGGTACACATATATCCCCTCCCTTCTGAACCTACCTCCCATCTCCCTCCCCGTCCCACCCTCTAGGCTGATACAGAGCCCCTGTTTGAGTTTCCTGAGCCACACAGCAGAATCCCTTTGGCTGTCTATTTTACATGCGGTAATGTAAGTTTCCTTGTTACTCTTTCCATACATCTCACCCTCTCCTCCCCTCGCCCCATGTCCGTAATATTCTTTTTTTTTTACAGTTCAGTTTAGATGATGGGTAATGAACCTGCAAATCCATTGTATCAGGTGGTGAGAAGCACCAAGAAAGCGGCGCATGGTCCCAGGAGAAAGGGGAGCTGGCTGTGGTGGAAGGCCTCACTGCTGACTGACATTTGAGCAGACCCGGGGACTTGAGAGCCAGGTGGCTGTTGGGAAAAGAGAGTGCTTCATGCAGCAAGAAAAGCAAGCGCAAATGACCTGAGAAAAGAGATGGAACCTAAGAGGACTGGGGAAGTCAGATACGGACTTTGGTGGGGAGGTCAGTTATTATATAATATTAGAGATCATGGCCAATAGTATAAAATAAGAGAAAGAATACATTGTGCAAGAATGGAAAAGTAGGAAATAATCTTATTAGAACTAATAAGGCTTTAGAATGACGGCAGAATACGGGATCAATGTTTCTCTCTACCCTATGAATTTGCACACTTTTCTTGTAAAAAGCAAGTTAGTAAATGCTTTCAACTTTGCAGGCCTTAAAGTCAGTACACATTTGTGGTGTGAAAGCAATAGACAGTATGTAAATGAGTGGACATGGCAGCATTTCAATAAACTTTACTTCCAAGAACAGGTGGTGGGTCAGATTTGGCCCCTATATAGTTTGCCAACCTCTGCGCTACATCAACAACTACCAAGCAGAAAATGGTATAGAAAATGAAATACTTTTCACAATAATAGCAAAGGTATAAAATATCTAAGAGTTAACTTAGCTGATACAGTATAATACCTTCACAGAGAACATTTTAAAATGCTCCTGAGAACATTAAGAATGATGTGAATAAGTGGAGAAATATATCATGTCGCAAATGGGTAACTTCCATAGTAAGGTTGTCAGTATGCCTCCAGAATAACCTCTGAATTTATTATAAACCAAATAAGAAATTTAGCAACATTTTTTGAAATATATAAACACTTACTCTAGAGTTAATATGGGATGTAAAACCCATGAACAGCTCAGCAAGACTAAAATAAGAGCAACGACAGGAGCCATTTCCGCTAGATATTAAAATTACAACGCCTTAATAATAAAAAGAGAATGGCAGTGGTGGAAAACAGACAAATAAACCACTGTAGGTGTAAAGAAAGCTAATATATATGCATATATATTTCATATATATATAGTTTTACATGTATGTAAACTCATAAAAACCAATGAGGGACAATTCGTTGTTCAAGAGGTTATGTTGGGAAATCTCAATCAGAATGTGCAGATTAATAAACTGGATCTTATATAAAGAAAAATACCAGATTAAAGGTATACATATAAACTTATGAAGTCAATATAATAAGTGTAGGGGTGATGTTTATGGCCTTGTGGTAGAAAATACATGCATTTAAGCAAGAGAAAGACATATATGCCTGTCAAACTTATAAATTTGACTATATCAAAATTAAGGATTTCTTTTTTACAAAGATGCTATGGGCAAAGTTAATATATGACAGAATGGCCGAAGACACCAATAATATCTAAAACTGCCAAAGGATTAATATCTTAAAAATAGGAAACTTTTGCAAATCAAAGAAAAAGAAAATGGACAAGCACTAGAATAAGAATCACACGAAAAATGAAAGTGAATGCATAAGAAGTCCTCAAACTCATTAGTAACCAAAGAAACGCAGATTAAACAATAAGACATCACTTTAGAGTCATCAAATGAGAAAATTTTAAAAATTTGGATACTGCCCAGTACTGATGAGGGCATATAAAAACTGGAAGCCTCATGCATTATTGATGAGAGCAGAAGATTCAAGTCACTTTGAAGAAAAATCTGATAGGACTTAGTGATAGCCATCAGCAAAAAGCCTAGAGACCCAGCAATCCCACTGTTGGCTATAAATCTCAGGGAAATGCTCTCAAAGTTCATTTTGTAACATTTGCAAGGGTATTCATTGCAGCATTATTTGTTTCCTGGAAATCAGATATTATTTGTTTGCAACAAAATGCCATTATGTACTTTTAGTTCAGTTCAGTTCAGTTACAGTCGTGTGCGACTCTTTGCGATCCCATGGACTGCAGCGTGCCAGGCCTCCCTGTCCATCACCAATTCCTGGAGCTTGCTTAAACTCATGTCCATCGAGTCGGTGATGCCATCCAACCATCTCATCCTCTGTCGTCCTCTTCTCCTTCCACCTTCAATCTTTCCCAGCATCAGGGTCTTTTCAAATGAGTCAGTTCTTCTAATCAGGTGGCCAAAGTATTGGAGTTTCAACTTCAGCATCAGTCCTTCCAATGAATATTCAGTACTGATTTCCTTCAGGATTGACTGGTGGCCTGGTATTCCCACCTCTTGAAGAATTTTCCACAGCTTGTTGTGATCTGCACAGTCAAAGGCTTTGGCATAATCAATAAAGCAGAAGTGGATGTTTTTCTGGAATTCTCTTGCTTTTTCTATGATCCTGCAGATGTTGGCAATGTGATGTACATTCAAAACTCTTACAAGTATTGTGTACAACCTAGTCAAAAATTAGGTGTCTGTCAGAGAGGAGGACGTCCTCAGGGGATCAGGAAAAGTGTGGATGAGGGAAAGGGGACTGGAAAGGTCTTGATCACAGAGCATGAGGGAGTGCCCTAGAGTGAGGACATGATCAGCTCTCCACATGAGCTTCAAGAAGAGCAAACGCACCGTGACATTTCTGTGCTACAGCAAAGAACAAAATCACGGGTAAGCATGACACAGAAATGCAGGCACGCCAAAGACAATGTAGAAAAAAGTAGAGACTGAGTGATAAAAGTAAGGGAAAAGGCTTCCTTTTATTATTTTATGCTGTTCGTGTTAAGGAGACTTTTATTTTAAAAGTAAACATAATATGAGAGACATTCTAACTGATAATTTTTATAAGTGCTTAAAACTTTCACTTAAGCTTTCTACTTTCAGTAAACAAGCAAAACTGATCGTCTGAGTATAATGACTGCTTTTTAAAATATAACTTAAGATTACTGTATTTACTTATAAGAGGAACATTTTAATATATTTTACAAGTGTCAATCAACCCTTGTTCCAATTGGGCATACATCAAATCTAACATTATGGTAGTTTTATTTGGAAGTGAACTTTTAACTCTCAATACAAATGCCAAGAGTACTGTACAAAACATCCACAGGAACTTTTTTCATCTATTTTTGAAATGTTTGCAGATATTTCCTACATAACCCAACATACAACAGAGAAATGGTACATCTTTTTTTTTTTTAATTTTAATTTACATTTGGGAAAAAACAAAGTTTAATGAATGGACACCAACAAGCTGACAATTCATAGGTGGGAAATTCATAGGTGAGGTCACTTCCATAACCAAGAATTATTCTGATTAATAAAGCTTGCTGCCATTGGCTTCTTCCATCCGCTGTGTTGCTCCCCACCTTGGTTCTTCACAATTACAAACAGAAAATCATTGCAAAGTAGGGGCAAGCATTTGCAAAAACAAACACAACTCCCCAGGTTATTATAAGCATGAACGTGTAGTGGAATTTTCTCCCGAGCAGTGAACTTTCAAATCATTAAGAAAACACCAGAACTGAATGTGTCAAGATATTTTGCCTAAGTCCAAGAAGAGACACATTTGTTTATATCCAACAGAGGGCTAAAAATTAAACTTCAGGTCCAGTTTAGGGGAACTGAGCCATTTGAAAAATGACCATCTTAAAAAAAAATGACCACCAAAAATAGTTTCACTAAATTTATTCTACAAATCCTAAGACATCTCTTACAAAAGTGCACTAAACTCTGCACACCACTTGGAATAGAAGCCAAGGACATGTGGACTGCTAGAATTTTTTCTCCCTGTCCCGCTCTCCAAATGTTACAGTGACCACAAAGCAAAGTGTTCACAATAATTACCTGGGGGGATTTTTTTGGCCCTTCTTAAATGTTTTGCTTCATAATATTTATCATGAGAGGTTTTTCGGCTCTTTCTAAGATGACATCATGATTTTATTTATTTCATTTATTTGACAACCTTTTATTCACTTTTCAATGCTGAGCGTGGTAGCTCCCGGTCATGAACCTTGAGACAGGAGGAACCTGGGCTCCGCTTCAGCACCTACTGCTGGCAGTGTGAAGGCTAAAAATCTTTCATGCAGCCCCCTAAGTCCTGCATCAAGAGTTGCAAAGCCCTCGCCTTAGTTTTTCTTGAGAACCCACAAAAGCTAAATTGACTCACTCCAGACAACCAAGGCCCATTTTTCTTGTTTCGCGCACATGGAATGATCTTGCTTGTCCTTGGCCATCTCTGTCTGCGAACGGTTGCCTCACTCTCTGTCGCGTTCTTTGTTCTTTTTTCCTGTCCAACCTCAGTTCCTGTAACACATAAAATCTCTGTTCACACCAGCCAGGGCTGCCCCACTTTCAGAATGCCATTCCTGCTGACAGCAAAGGAAATGGTAACTGGTAGCTGCTGTACTTTGACGGCCTCGAGTTCAGGCCCTTTCTGAAGTTAGGGCTTTAGAGTCCGTTGTGTACTTGGGGGCATCATACACGCAGTGGGCACACTTTCACAAAGTCCTGACATCTGCTCTCAGGACCAGTGGACTTACTACCACTGAGTCTTCCCTGGGGCTTCGCTGGGGGCTCAGATGGTAAAGAATCTGCCTGCAACGAGGGAGGCCCAGGTTCGATCCCTGGGTTGGGAAGATCCCCTGGGTTAGGAAATGGCAGCCCACTCCAGTATTCTTGCCTGGAGAATTCCATGGACCGAGGGGCCTGGGGGGTTTAGTCCATGGGGTCGCAAAAAGTCAGACATGACTGAGTGACTAACACTACGCCCAAGTCTCCCATGTGCTTCCCAGGTGGCTTAGGTGAGGAATCCACCTGCCAAGCAGGAGACGTGGGTTTGATCCCTGGGTCGGGAAGATTCCCTGGAGAAGGAAATGACAACCCACTCCAGTATGCTTGCCCGGGAAATCCATGGACAGGGGAGTCTGGCGCGCTGCAGTCCATGGGGTGGCAGAGAGTTGGACCTGACTTAGCGACTAAACCACCACCAACTCCACCAGCACACCTGCTGTTCTCTGGCCTTCAGACTTGAAGGGAGGGAATGTGATCCGCGAGCCCATAGCTTCCTTCATTCCTTCACTCTCCTCCCTTCTAGATTAATGGGTGTGCATAAGCCTGAAGCCAGATGCCTCAGTTGGAATACCATCTCCATTTCTTGCCATCTGTGTCCCCTTGGGCAAGCTATTTAACCTTTTTGTGTCTGTTTCCTCATCTGTAAACTGGGAGAAATACCAGCCACAATCTGATAGATTTGATGTGAAGATTAATTGGAAAGCTTATCAAGCTTGCTGCTGTCGGCCCCTGAAGGCTCTGTGCCTGGGTTGTCAGCTGAACCAGACAGACAGAATCCCTGCCTTCAGGTCGCACCTGGCTTACTGAGAGCCAACCATCTGAAATCTGACATCCAAGTTACAAACACTAAACGCAAAGTCCCAGATCCGCGTGCCAAACACTAGGGCTCTTGACGCCTTCAACCATGCTCTCCGCTCTCTCAGATGGCACCAAGGCTTTCACAGATCCCCCCTCCCTAATTTCTCACGTCTCTGTTCTCAAACCCCTGAGCTCTGGATGTTGTTTAATATCACAGCCATCTGTTTTGATATCCCCTCTCTCCAGAAGTGCAAACACAGGGGTACAAGAAAGAGAATACCTAGCAGGAAGTTGTGAGTCCAGTTGTAAACAGAGCAAAAACAATACACTTATAAGCCCCTGGGATGGTCAGGGAACAACTGATATAAGTGGAGTCTTTTCCATTGGATTTTTAGTAATATATCAATGAGGAAAGACATCACATGTAGTACCACTGGTTAAAGGAACTGTGGGAAAGTTTTATGAGAAGTTACAAAACTAAATTTGGCTCAAGAAAAGCTGAAAGACGATTCATCCACAATGTATAGCCTGTGTAAGGACCCACCTGGTTTATGTGCATCCAGGTGTAAATCTGATAACTGATAAGAAATCAGCCTCATCACAGGTGAGGTGTAGAAAAGAAAATAGACCATTTGAAGGAAGACACTGGCTAATTCCAGTGAAGACTTGATTGCTGCAAATGATGATGTAATTAATCCCTTCTGGATTCAGGCATACTATTAACAGTTCAACCCAAATGGACTTGGCCTACCTGCTGTTCACCAACCCTCAAAAACTGTACAAAACAGGTGTAATATGAATGTGAGAGTTGTGTGTATATAAACCAAGTAATGAAACAGTAAAGCAATCAAAGTGGTACAATCAAGACTTTAACATTTGGAACTTGGATCTCTTGGTGAGTCATATTAAACTTCATCCACCCTTGATGTCTTAAGTTTAAAGATAAAATTTGCCTTTTACTTTCCAAGTTTGTAGCTAAGTCTCAGCCATCATCAGTCCTTTGTCACCTGATGTTGAAGACAATGAAATATGGGATATTAGGTTCCCTTATGCAGAGAGGGAGTTGAGAAGGTCTGGATAGACTGAGAGGTTGACCTGTCCTTAAGGGAGGACTCAGGTCCTGAGATTAGAAATTTATTTTCAGTAGTCCAGGTTCTGGAACAAATCTGACCTAAAGCATAAAAATAGTTGGTATCATTTGGGTCTTGAATCTTCCAGGTAGGTAGGTCTGGTGGAATGGGAGAAGGATCAAAGTATGCAATTCCTTTGCTTTATTAATGGTGTACTGACAACTGAATGCTATCCTACAATCATGGGTCTCCAGTCTTGCCTGGAGACTAGCTAGGTTTTTAGAGGCTAATGTACACTACTCCCTCATGTCTGCATTCACTGTCCAGCCAACAACCAAACCAAACTGCTAGATTTAAATATGAATACACACTGACACTCAAATGTTTGTTATTAATAATAAATTATAAAATCTGGGCCAGTGACTAGAGCGATTTTGTTTATTCAGAGAGATTCTAAGAGAATGTCACTGAACCTCTTACAAATATATGTGTTTCTTTACATTGGCGATCAATTGGATCAGGAATTTTAGGTTCCACAACTGTGATCTCTTTGGCCAGGCCAAATTTCCTTTTACTGACAAAAATGTTGGCTCACAAAGGAAAAGCATAGGAAACGTAATTACGTGGTCCTAAAGATGGCTCAAAAAAAGAGATAGTTCCACCTGAACCAATACCACTAATGTAGCTTAACTATACCAAGAGGGCAAGGATTTGTATCTGGAGATACTAATATAGATTTTTTTTTTGCATGAATGGATTCCAGTTTTTTAAAATACTTTTTCATTTAAAAGTTTAAACTCTACATCTCATTTTCTAACATTTTACTTTCTCTTTTTCTTAGTCTTCCTCTGGTATCACTCTAACAATATCTTTGTCTGCCCCCAAGATATACACTGACCAACAGCCTGATATGCTGAAAATGCATCACATAAGACTTTTCAAAAGACAGAGAAAGAAAGACTTTGGGGTCCTGGAGGATGAAACCTTGTCCTTCAGAAACAAAAACTATATAGATGAAAATATATCCACAAAAATCATATACTATAGAATCATTTACTACCCTGGAAGGTAGCAGGGAACAAGCATTGAGCAAAGACGTTTGCATCTTTTATTTAACCAGTAATTTTGCAATCATTAAAATAAAAACAACATCAAGCAATGATCTTGTGAACATGAATTAACTCCCCGGAAAAGCCCATAATTTTTAATTAGCTCAGAGACATAGATAGAAAATGTGTCCATCTAAAACTCTTTACTGGGAGGAAATGTATTTCATAACAGCAAGCTCAAACACTAATGAAACTGCCAGTCTATCAAGATGACCTTTTGGAGTGTGCCCATGTTGACAAAATCAGGGAACTCTTGAAAACCTGGAAAGGACAAGCAAATAAGAAACTCCAAGAAATCATACAACATACTGAAGTCAACCAAACCAACCTTGTTTATACCTTGACAAAATTCCTATGCATCCAAAATTATGATACCTTTTAAAAAGAGTTTTAATGTTAATTTTTTTAGTGATCTTCTGAAATTATTTTATGCTATTTTTAAGAAATCACCATAGAACAGTTATTAGCTCAACTAGTAATTTAATAAACGTACATTCAAGCTATTCAAGAATAAAATTCTCTGAATGATTTAATTATGTTGAAGCCACTTCCAGTATTTGCCTAGAAGTCATGAAATTACATCGGAGAAGGCAATGGCACCCCACTCCGGTACTGTTGCCTGGAAAACCCCATGGACAGAGGAGCCTGGTGGGCTGCAGTCCATGAGGTCTCAAAGAGTCGGACATGACTGAGCGACTTCACTTTCACTTTTCACTTTCTTGCATTGGAGAAGGAAATGGCAATCCACTCCAGTGTTCTTGCCTAGAGAATCCCAGCGACGGGGGAGCTTGGTGGGCTGCCGTCTACGGGGTCTCACAGAGTCGGAAACGACTGAAGTGACTTAGCAGCAGTAGCAGCATGGAATTACATATATATTTTTTCATTTATGTGTGTATATATATGAATATGTGTGTCAGTGTACAGGTATATTTATGTGGGTATGTATATACATGTGTGTATACACATTTAATATTTGAAAATATCATTAACTACAAAAACAACAAAAAAATCAAATCCAGTGTTTGTTTAGGTAAAAATTACATCCTGACTCCGAAACTTTAGCATATTAATTCTTTCCAGCTAGAAAGATCACACGTCTGAATAATTAAGTCTCCATGACGCTTGCAGCTGTACTAAGGCAAAATGAAACAGGAATTCCTACTGTTGGCTGTGTTGGATGCCTCTCCTTATTGCAAGCCTTTTTCAGGCAACTGTCCCTCAGCTCATTATTTAGATTTGCCACCTAAGAGACTTCTTTCCCCCTCGTCAAGTGTCTGATTGCACCTGTTCTAGCAACTTCACTGCAGCGTCATTCTTACATGATTCCTCACATAGCTGAGGGTCAAACACGCTTTAACGTCAACGGCAGGTTCCAGCTCTGCAGGGGGCATCATAAGAGACAAACAGACAAACGTGCTATCAATTTTTCTTTTTTTTTAATTTATGAAGAAATGGTAGGAGCTCTTGGCTTTCTCTGAGTGCTTCTGAGAGAATGTGGTTTTTAAACAAGGGAGCCATTTTGCAACCAAAGTCTAATTTTAATTCAGAGTGTGCCACTCAGGGTTCCCTCTCTGTGCTACTTCTGCTGGTGTGTAATTCCTGCAGAAATTTCTAGGTGAAGGACATCGTTGTCTTTGTCTCTGGAAAGTGCTCAGAAGACTGTTTCCTCCCTGGCAGCCTGCATCTGACAGCTCAATAGCATACACTTGAGGAAGCCAGAGGCATGAAAGAGGACTACAATGTCACTGTTTGGGGAGTGAAGCATATTTTTAAGGAAGCTGTGATGAAAAAGAATAGGGTGTATCTAGGGTGCAATCATTACTTGAAAAGATTTAGACAACATCACAAAGGTAGGTCTCTTGCTTTAGTATTAAAAATGGAGGACATTTCTCAGCCCTTCTAGACAACAGCCAGCCTTCAGTTCCTCGGCAATGCTAATGAGTCCTTCCTTATTCACAGTGAATGCACCTCGTGGTCCTTATCAGATCTTTTCTAATTCCCACTTCTTCTCTCCCGTTCATCAGGATAGCCTCTCCTCATTCCACAGGTCTAGCCTTAGCTGTCTCTTCCCACAAAAATCTTCCTGGTTCCAACCTCTCCCAGCTGCGTTTCTCCACTGCAAAGTGTCGTAGGTAGTTCAGATCAACACACACAGATCAGAGGCCCCCACGGGCTGCGAAACCTGTTCATGGACGTCCTGTGCTCCCCGCCTCAGTGGGCGACTCCACAGCAGGCCGTGGCCCTAGACGGACACGAGGGTGCCATGGCGGGCTCTGCTGTTCCTGTTCCCGGCGTCAGTTTGATCACCAAGTTTAAGTCACACTCAGCCCCTCACGAACCTTCTGCCGCATGTGGTCATCATCAGGATGATGTCACCAGCCTCTCTCACTTGCTCGACGACAGTCTCATATCACCTCCCATTCTTGGTTCCCTCACATCCATCTTCTCCTCTCTAATGCCAGTCTTTCTCACATGTGATAGAGCCATTTATTCTCAAGTTTTAAGCCCTCCAGTAGTCTCCATTGCTTCGGGATCCAACCCAGCCTTCTTATCACGATTTGGGGCTTCCCTGTTGGCTCAGAGGGTAAAAACATATGCCTGCAGTGCTGGAGATCTGGGTTCGATCCCTGGGTCAAGAAGATCTCCTGGAGAAGGGAATGGCTACCCACTCCAATATTCTTGGCTGGAGAATCCCATGGACAGAGGAGCCTGGTGGGCTATAGTTCACGAGGTCACATAGAGTTGGACACAACTGAGCGACTCAAACTTTCACTTTCACTTCGACATAGTAAATCATGATGACAGTATATTGATTTACAACATACTTCATGATCTCTTCCACAGATTCTCCTCTTGAATTCCACTCTCTGAGGTAGATTTTATCACACTTAATGTAGAGATAATCAAGTTAAGTTTCCATGAGGATGGAAGCCCTGGTTTGGGTCACAGAGTCAGGAGTGAATGGTGTTGGAGCTGAATTCACATTAGAAGTCTGAATAAAGCCTTTAAAGATTTGATTTGGTTTGACTGTTTTTCCTCAGGAGAGGAAAGTCTAGGGTTCCATTTAGCATACCTGTGATTTCATCCACAGACGATGGGCCAATCCCATGAGAATGTTACTTGTGTATGAATTACTAGTTGGGTTCACCTGAAAGCAGTCCTGGTGAAGAATCTGTGTGCAGGCGACTTCTGTGGGAGGTGAACCCAGGGAGCAGGGCGCAGAGAGAGGACTAGTCAGCAGAGGCATCCATTAACATTCTCCACGCAAGGACAACGAGGCTCGGCTCTCCAGGAGCAGGAACTGAGAACCTCCGAGGATTGCTGCCTGAGGGGCCAAAGACAGAGGAAACTTTCCACTAGCTTCTGGCCCCCTGGGTTGGGAGTTGTCCTCAGGCATGTTAATTGCCCCCAAGTTTCTGAGTTGTAACGTATGTAATAACCAAGCAAAGCCCTGCCAGCACCTGGGCAGGGCCCCAGGGCAGCAAGCAGGAAGAGGCAACACGCATGCCAAGCTTCCCCTTCCCCGCTGTGAGTCAGAGCCCGCATAGACCTGGTGGAACAGCCACAGAGGAAATCCGAGATGCTGGGAGCAGGGGTGACTCTGGGCACCTGAGGCTCCTAAGGCGCCCCGTGTCAGGAAGTGAAATAACTGAGAAATAGAAGGCCATTCTGTCCACAAACATTTTTAGACACACGAATTTCAAGCAATAGGTTATAGATTAGCACAAATACATTTTTCACTGATTTTTCTCTGTGGAAAACAAAGACAACTGCATTATGTGTAGGTGGTTCTATTAAGTGACTCATTTGCTGCAAATAAGTACCAGGTGCTGAGTTGCAAAGCGAGGGCTAATCAATAAATAATTCTCTCTGAGAAGAGACAGAATCCTCTGTTTCTATAACAGTCCGTTTATAGATATGTTAAATATTAAAATCTCTGAATCCAAAATTAATCATACACAAAATAATTTTCAGTCGTGTCCGACTCTTTGCGACCCCATGGACTGTAGTCTACCAGACTCCTCCATCCATGGGATTTTCCAGGCAAGATACTGGAGTGGGTTGCCATTTCCTTCTCCATAAATATTAAAAACTCTGAGTCAAAAATTAATCATACACAAAATAATTTTAGCCATAGTTTTAGGACTTTGGAAATCATCTGACTGATTTTCCACTACTCTTTATTCTATGTCAGATCTTGAGCTTCTTTACTTATTTAAGTATTAGGGCACAAGAAATATGCCAGGGTAAGCTGCAACTTTCAAAAATGAAATCCTTCATATGTTCTTGGACCATGAATTCATCTATTTCATCTCATTCTAAAATGTATGTTAATATATCTACAAACCAAAGATATAGTCAAAATACTAACAGTGGTTATTGCCTTGGGATGAAATTAAAGGAGTTTTTATTTTCTTCTTTGTGGTTTTTGGAACTTGCCAAATTTTCTACAGTTCTTTCATGTCATTTTTGTGATAACAAATAGTCCTACACTATACATCATTTTTTAAAGGTCAAATTAAAAAGAAAGCACTTTGGTAACCATTTTTAACTCAAATGTGGTGCAATATAGTTTTTATGAAAAATTGTTACAACATAGCTCATGCCTGTAGAGAATTTTCCACCACAATGAAAAGGAATCAACCATTATATTTTATCCTAAGCTAGCTTCCTTCTAGGGATAGCAACGCCTTAGGTTAAGAAGCCATGTATGGAGATCCCAGGAGGTGATGAACTACATGAACAAAGAAAGGGGAAAAAGTCTACACTTTCCTTTTTCCAAGATAGATTCATGGCGGGAATTTGGCATGACTCTACAGGGACAAAGATAGTACTTGTCAATTCATGTCTGAATTGGTGATGACCTCTGGAGAGATTTATACCATATTCTCCAGTGAGTAACATTTTTCCGGCTCTGTTCCTCCACACTTCTCCTGTACAGAAGGATAACTCCAGAAAGGCACCAGAGAAGTCTTGCATAAGGGAGCTGGTCAATTCACTAACCATTAACTACTACAATCTTACCAAACCAGCTAGAAAGAGACAAGGCTGATAGGCTGATGGGCTCACTGCTTCCCACGGGCAAATCCTGGGTGGATCTCTGTGTAGTTAGCCATGGGTGGATTCCCATTCTCCTGTCCCAGAAACTCCTGGTGTTGGTCAGCTGTCACGTACCCATAGAACCACTCTTCTCCAGCACTGGCCGCAGAGCGGAGCTCAGCGTGCCCGGCTCCCCTGTGCCCGGCCGTCTTCATCGCCAATCACACCATGTAGGCTCTTTTGGTCTGTCACTGTTTAGGGAGAGAGGTGATTTGTGCTTTTGCTTTGTGTTGTTGTGCTTCTAATCTTGAGAAAATTGGGAACAAGAGAATTAAATATGAAGCAAAATCAAATTTCTTATCATCACATTTCTTACCCTGATTATATTACTGAGATGATCTCGTTCCATCCTCTGCTTTCATTCCTCAAGATGCGGCTCTGCTAACACATCTCATTTCCTGACTCTTCCATTAGAGAAGGGAAGGCGCGCCATCCCTATTTGAAGCCTACACTGCTGTGTTTGTTGCTGCTGCTGCTAAGTCGCTTCAGTCATGTCTGACTCTGTGCAACCCCATAGATGGCAGCCCACCAGGCTCCCCTGTCCCTGGGATTCTCCAGGCAAGAACACTGGAGTGGGTTGCCATTTCCTTCCCCAATGCATTAAAGTGAAAAGTGAGAGTGAAGTCGCTCAGTCGTGTCCGACTCTTCGAGACCCCATGGACTGCAGTCCACCAGGCTTCTCCATCCATGGGATTTTCCAGGCAAGACGCTGAAGTGGGTTGCCATTGCCTTCTCCGGCTGTGTTTGTTGACAAGTAAAGAAATCAGGATAGGACAAGTATGGCTTTTGTCTTTGGTGGGTAATTTGCCTCTCTGTGAACTTCCATATGGATGGCAGACAGGCCTCACCTAAATTCTTAACCCCCTCATCATTTCACTGCCAAACCCTCTGCGTCTTTCTTTTTAGTAGGGTTCCTCAACCTTGCATTATTGACATTTCAGACTCTAGTGTGTGGGAGGGGACTGTCCTGAATATTGTTGGGTGCTGAGAAGCCATCCTACCCACTAGATGCCAAGAGCACCCTTGTTATTTATGACAACAGTGTCCCCAGACATTACCAAATGTCTTCTGCAGAATACAGTCACCCCTGATTGAGACTGTAAGCCACTTCTCTAGAGAACTCAATTAATTTGTGTTAAGGTCTATTTGTGTGATTGTTACATACTTAGAATAGGAAAAAGGAGTCCGAAATGGTGGTGGCTAAAAGACAAAGAAAGGAAAAAGCCCGTGAAGATGGAACAAAAGAAAATCTGCAGGCTGGAGTGAGAACCTCAGGTGAAGCAAACAGCCCTCCTGGCTAGCCCAGTTTACAAAGGGCAGGCTCAGGGGGAGGAGAAAAAACATACAAAAAGAGGAGCCAAGACTGAGCCTCTCCTTTGGGGTCGGCCCACCCTCACACTTCCAGGGTGTACTATCCTTTGCTTGCCAAATAAAACTGAGCTGTAGCCGAGCTGTAACATTGGCCTGCCATTTCAAATCTTTGCTGCGGTGAGACAGGACCGAGGAAATTGCATACTCCCCTTCCCACCCCCAACATGATTATAAATATTGCCTCTTCCACTAGAAAGTAAATTCCACAGGAGCAGGATCATCTCTAATCTAAAATCTGCCAACTCTAGTTCCTGGCATATAGTAGCCAGTCACTAAATACATATTGACTTAATTAACATCTAATTTTATAAGATATTACAACTATTTTAAGAATTCCAGGGTAATTAGTGTCAGGAGAAAAATGATTATTCTGGCTACACAACAAGGAATATTTATAAACTCTAATGATATCTCAAAGACATGACACTTTGGAAAATATGTCATAATTTTTTCTTATAACAAAAACTTAGAACTTAGATATATAATATTTTTATATTATTCCAAAAATTGATTCAAACCTTAATCTTTGCTTTATCTCTCCATAAACTATATCTGAATGTCTGTGGATATGAAGGTATATTTATTTATTAATACAGATTTCATATTGAAATTCTCTTAAGGCATTTTTATCCTTAACTTTAATATAATTTTTAAAAATTATTGCAAAATTAATATTTACTCACTGTGAAAAATAAAGAATTGAAATCAAACAAAATAAAGCTCCTAACTTTTTCACAAGTTTCTCTCCTGATTTCTTTAGAGTTCACCTACATATATTCATGAATAACTAAAGAGAGATATACATATATTTGTCTTGCTTTTTCATTTGAAAATGTTTCTATTTAAATAGTATGGTACCATACTTATTTTTCCACAACATACTTCTTAACAATTTTTCCAAGATTCACATCGAATTACCTCACTTTTCTTACCTGATGCCTACTAGTTTATAGTAGGCTCATTGTCGTTTATTTTTTTTTAAACAGCAAAAAAATCAAATATTAAGATAGTAATAAACATATTTCCCCTACAGACATTTATCCCCTGAGACTTGCTTCTGTTTAGTTAGCAGCATTCCTTGCTTCAGAGGAGTATTAACACTCCCAATGACTTAGTCAATTTCTTAACTTTTAAGTTTCTAAGTAAGCTTTGGGGAATCCTGGCCAAAAAAGTCTTAAAAGTCACTTTTTTCTTTTGGCAAAATGTTGGTTTTTGCTTTTGTGTTTAGTTTTGATACTAAAGGCTTCCTTGGCGGCGCAGATGCAGAAGAGTCTGCTTGCGATGCAGGAGACACACATTCCATCTCTGGGTCAGGAAGATCCCCTGGAGAAGGGAATGGCAACCCACTCCAGTATTCTTGCCTGGAAAATCCCATGGATGGAGGAGCCTGGCGGGCTGTAGTCCATGGGGTCGCAAAGAATCAGACACCACTCAGCGACTAACGCTTTCACTTTCACGTGATACTCAAACATAAAATTTGGGCAGAGCTAAGAGAATAAAAACACATCAACGATAGGTTGTAAAGAGAGCAGCTGACGAGGCAGAATAACTAACTCCTCCATCCCCGGCTCCACCAGCACAGCCGTTAACGTTGATCCTGCTGGGAGTGGAAGGGATTGAAAGGTCAAGCACCCCTGAGGGCCTTGGGGGACGGGACACTGACCGGGTGCTAGTCAGTTAACACAGGGAAGAAAGTTGGAAGTGAAACCTCTCGGTCGTGACCGACTCTTTGTGATATCATGGACTGTAGCCTACCACAGCCCTCCATCCATGGGATTTTCTGGGCAAGAATACTGGAGTGTGTTGCCATTTCTTTCCAATTATCTGTTATCTCATAACCAGTTACTGCAAAGCTTCAGTGGCTTCAAACAAAACCAGCTCTTTTATTATCTCTGACAGTTTCTGCAAGTCAGAAATTTGAGACAGGTCTGGCTGGTCCTGGCCCGGGATCCTCCCTTCCAGGGGCTTGAGGGGAACAGAAACTGCAGCCGCTGGGGCGGCGGCGGGCACCTGCCCCTCTTCAGGAAGCCTCAGGGCCACACTGTGGTCTCTGCCACGCTCACGCTGCTTTGGGATTCCTCACGGCAGAGCGGCCTCCGTCCAGTCAGACCCCTTACATTCCAGCTCAGAGCGCCACGGGCAAGTGTCTCAGAGAGCAAGGCCGAGTGCGTGACTTTTTCACCACCTTGCTGGGAGGTCGCACGGAGCTGTTCCTACCACACTCCACCAGCTGAGGCTGTCACCATGCCCTTTCCAGGTTCAAGGGGAGACGACACGGGCCCTGCAGACCTCTCAGTGAACAGAATGTCAAAGTCTCACTGGAAGAAAAGCAAGCACGTTGGGAGACAGGCCTGTGGCTATCTTCTGCAAAGACAGTCTGCCTCGGAGAAGAGGAGTACAAACCGTCAGATAAGCTTTGTGTCCTCAGAGCCTGGAGACGACTCTTTCCCCGCCTCCTGTCTGGGCCTGGCGGGCAGTAGGCCTCTCAGGGCTCTCTTCTCTATCTCAGCGAAGGCGGGAGCAGTTGGTGGAAGGTGACAAGGGTGGTTCCAGGAAGGGTGGGGCCCCAAAGCAGCCTGTCAGACCTCCTGCTGCCCAGGGTGGGGGAAGACCCCGTGGACTGTAGCCCACCAGGCTCCTCTGTCCATGGGATTCTCTAGGCAAGAACACTGGAGTGGGCTGCCAAGCCCTTCTCCATGGGATCTTCCCGACCCAGGGATTGAACCTGGGTCTCCTGCATTGCATGCAGATTCTTTACCACTGAGCCACCAGGGGAAGCCCTCTGGGAAGGGCACCTAGAGGCGAAAATTCAAATACTTCTTTGTGCTTTTCTGCAAGGAGCTGTCCCACCCAACCATTGACCTCAAACAAACTTTATCAAATTACTAGAATGAGTTTCTTAAAGGCAGGGATTTTGCTTGTTCCATGTTATTTGCACAATACATATTTGTTGAACAAACAATTTATGTTTCTGTATCAAATAACTGTGTTCTCTTTTTAAAATGTTTATCTTTGAGATAATCTCGTGAGCCACTTTTTTTCAAGACAGTTTCCTATTTTCTGAATAAAACTAATGCCAGAAGCAGACAGTGCGCCAACTAAGAAAGTTTGAGTAGGAATTTGAGTGGGAAGCGGGGCAAGGATTCCTGTTGAAGAATATCACTTCGATCACCGATGAAACTGCAATTTTTACAACATGTTTGCTGGGAGTCTTGGAGAGGTTTGGTTTTTTCAATAAATGCTGTCAGTAGGTAACATAGCTGCCTTCCCTACCCATCACCGCAACTGAATTTTGGTAGTTGTCACTGATCATTTAAATGACGATTGGCAGGAACAACCACCATCCATTTTAATTGACATCTAGAGGAGTAAGGAGGCCAGAAGGAAGAAGGGACACCAAAGACAAAGTCTCCCCCTAACTTCAGTTTGCCTGGGGCACAGTTTGCCTGAGATTAGAGAGGATAGAGTTTAGATTTATAGAGCTTTAGCTCTTTGACAATTAGAGCTCATCTGTGAACATCACTGACTACTTCTCAGATTTCAGTTCACCAATCTATCAGTCCAGGAGAGACAAATCTACCAGACAAGAGGTCTGCCTACTTTTATGCAATATATAAAACCTGCTACATTATTAGATGTCAGTAATATTTAAGCAATAGCACGATGTTGTCATTTAAATGTTCAGTTTTCCCTTCTTTTTTAATTCAGGTTACCCCAAGTGATTAGAACAATGTTTGCCCTCTCAGTCACACTGGAACCTGAGTTTTAAAAATCTCCACCAAATGACTAACAAAACAAGGAAAATGCAGACCAGGACTTTTCTCCAGCAAATATTAAAAATCTAGATCATTTTTTCTGTGAATCAGAGATGTAAGCTTTGAACTAAACATAAACATGGAGTAGAAAGACCTTGAGGGGACGAGAGGTAGGAGGGAAAAATAGATTGCAAGAGAACCCCTGAGACTTTTAGGTTTACAAAATGTGTCCTGTTTCTGTAAATCAATAACTAGAGCAAAGGTCTCACACAAATATTCTCAGAGAGGAAAAAAATGCAAGGCTAGAGAAATAAATAAAAGGAAAGTCTATATGAAAACTTAAATAGTTTTTCATTCTTGTTTATTTCACTTTGTTAGTTGACTATCAGTAGTGGATGAGATTATTTCAGCTCTGCACGCAGACTAGTAACTTAATTTTTTTCTGGGTTTGGATTATGTGCGTGGTCCCAGTGAGGGAAGCTCTTAGCATTTCAAAAGGGTATTAATAACAAAAATTTGCCAGATTGAGCAGACCTAACTGATCCTTTCTGTTCACAGGGCTCTCTCTTAGACAATCTCCAGGTCTGTTTAGACATCATTCAATGGTGACTGGATGTCCGTGCATATTGAGCACTCACTCTATGCCTTGAAATTTACATGTGCTATCACATTCTATTCTCATAACAACTTTATGACTTAACCCCATTTTAGAAAGGGGGAAACTGAGGCACAATGTGCTATGTGTCCTGTGGATGAGACTGCAGCTGGCCTGGCTGTAAGGCTTATGCCTAATCATGGTGCAATTAATTCCTCTAAGACACTGATACTGAAGGGCCCTAAAAACAAGACCACCTTGATTCACATCTTGGCACTGATACTTACTGTGTGATTGTAGGCAAGTCATGAAGCTCTCAGTATCTGCTGGCTCAGGAATAACATTAGTACCTGCTTCACTGTGTTGTTGTGCAGACAGAATGCTAGAAGAGGAGAGCCTCAACAGGGCCTGGTGTTTTCAAACAGTTTAATGAGGAATCCAACTCACAGATGTATTTCTTGAATGAAGAAGGCAGTACATCCACATTAAAAAAATGTTTACAAGATTACCTAAAGTCTATTCAGATTCAAAGGAAGATGACATGTTATTGATGAAAGAAAAGAAGGGCACCTTATATAACAGGTGAATATTCTTCACAATTTAGCTATAGTAGAATTTTACATTTTTGATAAATATTATCCTCTACTACACCTTAGGGCTTCCTAGGTGGTCTAGTGGTGAAGAACCCTGCTGCCAATGCAGGAGACATAAGAGATGTGGGTTCAATCCCTGGGTCAGGAAGATCCCCTAGCAGAGCAAATAGCAACCCACTCCCGTATTCTTGCCTGGAGAATCCCATGGACAGAAGAGCCTGGAAGGCTACAGTCCACAGGTTTGCAAAGAGTCGGACATGACAAATGACTTAGCATGCACTACACCTTGCACTTTGGAATCACAATTAATGATGTCAGAAAAAGCTGCCTATAAATATCAAAGTATTACCTCTGACGGTAGCTCCTCAGATTGGCTGAATCACCTGGGAGCTTTTTGTAAACCAAGTATAACTTGGCCTTTATCCTGCAGCCTCTGATTCTTCAGAACTGAAGGATGCTACCAAGGTGTTTGCATTTGGTGTTTGGTTGTGTTGCTTTTTTTTTAATCTGAAAGTCACTGATTTAAGAGCGTTGGACACCACGTAGCTGTGTTTTGCTCCTGTTCCTCCCCTATATTTTGAGAAATTCCGGGGAAAATCAGGCCGCAGCTGAGCGATGACCCTGCTGCTGACTCTGTCTTGGGTTTTACTGATGTCTTTGCTCTTCTGTTCATAGATTTCTCACCAACCTCAGCTGCTTCTGCTGGGAGATTTTTTAAAAAATATTCCATGAGAAACATATTAGGAAATTAATATTTAATTTTATTGGTGATTAAAACTGTGGTTGAGATTACCAACAAAATAAAAGAGAAATCTTTTTGGTAAACATTGTCGTTTTTAAGCAATTAAAGCAGGTAATTTTTATTTCCAATAAATAATGAAGATACTACTCTAGCTTACTTTTTTCCTTATGTTAATTATTTTCTTTCATAAAAATCCTGTGAGATAGGCATCATTTCACCATTTTGTTGATCAGGAAGCTGACATTCATAACTTATTCAAGGTCCCAGCCAGTAAAGGTAGAACTCAGGTTCATGTCCAGACTTCTGAGTCCATGTTCAGAGCTGTTTCCTCCTCACTAGACTAAAAGGGGCTCATTTCTCTCTCTGTGGTGAAAAATACATTGAACTAGGCTTTTTTCTAATGCATGATCAATTTTTCAAAATGTTTTTTGTAACCTTACTTCTCAATAGACAGTCTTTTTTTGTTAGAATTGCTGCACACCCCCCACAATGAGTAGGCAGCGAAAATTGGCAGCACAGTCCAGAGTCTGATTTAGTCAAACATCAATCCACTTGTAAAAGTCCTTGGAAAAGAAAAAAAAAATGTCTTTAACACTTTGCCAAGCAGTGGGGAGGAGGTTGGTTTGAAGGTTATATGAGCTTTCTTCCCACAGTTCAGAACGTTCTACTTCACAGCTTCAAACGTCTCTACATAGTGTCTTTTTTCCCTCGTTTGATTTATTTTCATACACGTGGAGATGAAATTTTCCCTGTAAGACAGGAAAGCTTCCGGGGAGCCCGCCAGGTGTGCCTCAGCCGCGCGGGACCCCGCGTTTTGGGTCGGTGTCCTCTCGCCTTGCTCTCAGAAGGCCGGCGGTCCTGAAGCAGGCGCTTCTTTTCCTGCCGAGGAGCTGAATTCAGCTGCGGGCCCACCAGGGGCTGAAGCAAAGGGCCCTGGCTCCTGCCCCCGTTTGAAAGCAAAAATGTCTCCAGGAGGCAAAGACTGCAGAAACAAAGTTCATTAGAGACGCAGCGCAACTCATGGGAGAGCACACGGGGAGACAGTGTAAGTCAGAATGAGGCAGAAATACACATTGGAGAAGACTGCGTGCGTGCTGGATGAGGAGGGCAGTACTCCTGAGTTTAAACGAGGGGTGTAGGCGGCGAGAGGGATGCCCACGAAGGAAGGGGTGTGCGTACACACACAGCTGGTCCAGGATGTGGCGCAGCAGAGGCGGACACGACATTGTAAAGCAAGTAAGTACGTCCGTGTGTGTGTGCTAAGCGCTTCAGGCGTGTCTGACTTTTTGTGACCCCGTGGACTGTATGTAGCCCACCAGGCTCCTCTGTCCATGGGATTCTCCAGGCAAGAATGCTGCAGTGGGTTGCCATGTCCTCCTCCAGGGGATCTTCCTCACCCAGGGATCAAACTTGCATCTCTTACATCTCCTGAATTACAGGCAGATTTCTTTACTGCTGAATCACCGGGGAAGCCCATACTCCAATTTTTAAAATATCCTACATAAATAAATCATTTATACAGGACAGTCCTTCCGGGTCTTTGTTTACCTTTGACCCATTATATTCTTTTCTTTTTTCACACTTGACTGGTCCCAGGACCCTCCCCAACATGAATGTGCAACTTTTTGCTAAGAGTCCACTGCAGAAGCCTGTGGGGTTGGTGTTAGTGGCTCAGCCATATCTGACTCCATGGGACCCCAGGGACTGTAGCCCACCAGGCTTCTCTGTCCATGGAATTCTCCAAGCAAGACTACTGGAGTGGGCTGCCATGCCTCCTCCAGGGGATCCTCCCGACCCAGGGATGGAACCCGGGTCTCCGGCACTGCCGGCGGACTCTTTACTGCCTGCGCCTCCAGGGAAGCCTGTGGGGGTCTGTCCACACCTAGTCTAGGCTGGTGCCTCCTCCCTTTTTGACCCCCAAGGAGCCTTCCTGTGCAAGTACAGACAGGGAAGCTTTCCTTGACCCCAGCAGTGGTCATCTTACCTCTTTACTTCAACAGAGCTTAGCTTCTGCCACTAGCTCCGTCCTGAGAATGGAAGAAAGCAAAGCTTTAATTTTACTCCACATGACAAACACCAGCTGTCTGGCTCAGGACTCCATCTAACTCTTACCTCAAGCTGACTCGGGACAGTGTTGACCAAAAGGGGAACACTTGTATGTAGTATCTGACCAGGGAGCATCTCTCCTGCCAGCCCCTGCTCCCCATCCTCACTCTAGTCCCTCTGTCTCTGCTCATCCGTGGAGTTTGTTGGCTGAGCAGATGGAAAAATACCCTTAAAATATGTGGCCAATCACTTCTGACCCGTCTAATACAATCTAGGTGTGATAAGGCGGCTGTAGTCAGTTCCCAGCTTCATCCCATTTTCTCTCCTTTATTTATTCACTCATTCATTTATTCAGTATGTGCTGTTTAAGGGGCACTGTGTGCCAAGTACTCTGTTAAGCACCAGGAGTGATTTAGTACCTACCGTCTGCCCTCAGGAAGCTGACCAAGAAACGATTCACAGAAGCAGACTGATAGATCTAGTCACGGAGCCTGCGCAGGGCACTTGGGGGTGGGGGCGTGCACAAAGGAGGCGCCTCTCTCCCAGCCCTCCCAGAGGCCTGCAGGGCGAAGATCCAGGGAGAGGCCACCCCTTAGGTCATCCTGGCGAAATGTTTCCGAGGAACTGGATTGAAGTGAGATAGCAGTGGAACAGGGATCGAGGCACATTCTTGATGATAGAGGTGTTATGAGCAGAGGCTTTGAAGATGGAAAGGCGTGTGTGTGTGTGTGTGTGTGTGTGCACGCATGCATGCATCTGTATGTTTGTAAGTGTGTGTAAGTGCAGCAGTGAAAGCGTGCCTTTGTGTGTATGTGGGTGTGTGTGTGAAATAGTTACTTAAGCCACTTCATTGTATCATCAGGGGGCAGAACAGAAAAATACAGAATGAAGAAACATTCACAGCTACTGTTTACTTCTACTAACTGACTGACCAGAAATCCTGAGATGCACAGAGATCTGCTAACACCTAAAACCTGAAAGTGAAAACCGACGCTACTCAGAAGGCTTGGTAACTCTTCTCCGAAGGTTGCTTCTTTGAGCTGTAGTTTCTTAAGTTGTGAAATGAAAAGCTAGGACTCTGGAGTGAGCAAGCACCAAGACTCAGACTGACTGTCCAAATCGGAATCCTGACTTCAATGGCTAGTTCCAAGCTGAGGCCAATTGCTTACCTCTCTGGAGGGATGGAGAGCTGACTGGTGAGCCATTAGCGATGCCGCCAATCGGAGGGGACGAGATACTTATAAGATCGGATTCGTCTTCGCCTATCTGAAGACTTACACCCTGCTTCCATATGTATTTGATGCTATAAACCAAAGGTTGTTTTCCCTAAATCTGAGCATAATACCTTGTGGGTTGTGGTTATTCATACATTTGTATAGATGACAAGTGTTATGGGTTGAATTGTGTCCCCACCAAAAAGATATGTTGACATTTTAGCCCCGCAATGTGGCTTTACCTGGAAGTAGGATCTTTCCACAGAAGATTAAGCTTAAATGAGGCCATTAAGATGTGGTTCTGATCAAACTTGACTGGTGTCAGTATAAAAGGGGGAAATTTGGATGCAGAAACAGATACACAGGAAGGATGACGATAAGACAGACAAGGAGAATGTCATGTGACCATAGACAGCCTGAGTGATACACCTACAACCAAGGAATGCTAGAGGTGGCCGGCCCACCCTGGAAGCCAGGAAGAGACAAGAAGGATTCTGCCTTCTGGGCGTCAGAGAGAGCGCGGTCCAGCACTGTGAGACAAGACACATCTGTTGTGTCAAGCCACTCAGTTTGTGGTACTTTGCTACGGCAGCCCTAGGAGACAAATATAGCATGGTACAATTTCTTTTATTTAGTAGATTCTTAAGAATGATCAAATGCCAACATGTCATTATTTGCTAAAAATATTTGTAATCAGCAGGAAAGTGTGGAAAGGAGGAGTCAAAATATATCTTTCTTTTTTTTAAACAGAGCTACAAAAATGCAATAGATAGCAACATTTTTTCCTATACTTAATTTCTAATAACTATCATAGGAGGTGCTGATGTAAGTTTGGCTAAATGTCTGTTTCCCACTGGAATGTGATTACACAAAAATAATGCAGGATCTTAAGGGCTATTCCCTCTTTTCCAAGGCAGAAAGTTGATAAGTACTGCAATAGTTAGGGATTGTTTCAAACTTACATAATTGTTACAGGCAAAGAAAGGATCAAAATCATGTAGGATGTTCCAGTGTTCCTGAATCCTGAATGTACCCACCTCTTGGCCCACTGGAGGTAAAATAGTTTGTGAACTGAAAAACTTGTGGACAAAATAAGATGGTTTTCTTTTTAAGGTGTTTGTACCCTAACTCTCAAACACTGTTAAAATCTCCAAAATCAACTCAGAACTCATTAAGCATTTTGATCCTCCAAAAACACACAAAATCTGAGACATATTGTTGCAAATCACAATCAAGCTTTGTATAACTTGAAATACACTCAAAATGTAACATTTCACCTTAACTCAAAGATAACCAATTTTCCCAGTATATGTATCATGATCTATTGATTCATACACTCACCTCTTCAAAATACCAAAGATGAACTGAGCACCAGTTTCTTCTTTTAAAGGAAATATTATCATTCAAATATTTGTTAAGATAACAATTTGCTTAGACTTCCTGAAAAGTACCCTAAGGGGAGACTTTATTTACTAGCTGAAATTTTAAAGTAGAAACTTATTTTAATGTTACATGGAATAAAGCCTCTGTTTTTTAATTCTCTTTTAAAAATAAAACATTATTTGACTTTTTTGAGTGAATCAAAAACATTGTAAGGAATAACTCTCTAAGGGATTTAATAAAATGCTAAATAAAACTTAGTTTGCATTTTAATCTTGAACAAAACAAAAAGTTGCAGACTATGATCTTCTCTACCCAGAGCCCATTATGGCTCTCCTGGGACTTGTCACTATTCACTATTCGGGAAATGAAAGCTTTCATTTTCTGTTTTATTTTTTGCCTAAAAACTCTCCAGTACTTTTTTTGGGTCACTGTTACCTTTGACCCCAAGTCTTTTCTCCATTAACATATTTGCCTTTGCTCCGCAAATCCCTCATGACATGAAAGTCACCTAGGAGTCTTAGATGTGGCTAAAAGGGAACAAAATACTCCATAAAATTTTAACAGGCACTGTCGAAGTCTTCTTGATCCGGAATTGCCCTCTCACTCCCAAAAAGCTCTTCTGCAAAGCTCTTGTTGAGTGACTGAGGCTGTGTGCTCCCGCCCCGCCCTGTGTCTCTCGCAGCTCTGCCAAATGCGACTGCGATGCAGGTGACGGGGTGTCAAGGCCTTTGCTTCCTTCTTATCAGATAGTCTGCAGATCATCCTTCTGCGCTAAACACCTTTCAATGAATGTGGCGAGAGCTGTGCGCAGGCTTGAATCCCAGATGAAATCAGCTTGTCAATTTTCAGCTGTTGCTCAAAAGATGAAAAAATCTCCCAGAGAGACACCCCCCCACCCCCAATTTGAGCACTGGGTTACCTGTGTCATAAAAATACAGAGAACACTTTCAAAGTCAATGACTTGAATTTTTAAAGGCCATTGGATGGGCTTTCATTTTCATGACATTTCAGTTCAGTTCAGTTCAGTCGCTCAGTTGTGTCTGACTCTTTGTGACCCCATGGACTGCAGCACACCAGGCCTCCCTGTCCATCACCAACTCCCGGAGTTTACTGAAACTCATGTCCATTGAGTCGGTGATGCCATCCAGCCATCTCATCCTCTGTCATCCCCTTCTCCTCCTGCCCCCAATCCCTCCCAGTATCAGGGCCTTTTCCAATGAGTCAGCTCTTCACATGAGGTGGCCAAAGTACTGGAGTTTCAGCTTCAGCGTCAGTCCTTCCAGTGAACACCCAGGACTGATCTCCTCTAGGATGGACTGGTTGGATCTCCTTGCAGTCCAAGGGACTCTCAAGAGTCTTTTCCAACACCACAGTTCAGAAGCCTCAATTCTTCGGCACTCAGCTTTCTTCATGACTTTTAAAGTCAGTTAATGGCAGGTAACTCAGATATGTTCCATTCTAAGACTGTTTGGGGTGGGAGGATCCCAGGGACCGTACCCAGGTCTCCCCGATTGCAGGAGGATTCTTTATGAACTGAGCTATCAGGGAAGCCCCCAAGACTATTTACATGTTCAGTAAAATTGAGTCTCCTTCTGGGTTAGATGAGTACTTGCTTTGCTCCTGTGGAAACCAACATTTTGGACTCAATAAGTTTTCTTTCACCTTATTTTCAGAAACTCTGCTATGAAAGAATTGCCTGGTCTGTCCCTGGCCTGAGACTGTGTGTAACACTTGCTTACATTCATCTACCCTAGTGAGGATTAAAGCTGGAATCTGAAACTCCTGTCACTGTTCAAAATGTTGGTTTTCCCCAGAAGCAGACCTTAGAGGCATGGTCTTGGAAAGACTGCACAAATTAGGCAGAGGGCTGGGAATGGTGAATGCCAGGAGGAAAGTCAAAGATCTTATCCAGGGGGCTAAAGTTTTATTCCAACAATTGCCCGGACATGAGGGTAGAGTTGATTGAAAACTGGGATAAAATATTTTTGCCACTTATTCTTTATAAGTGCCTCTCATCTTCAAGCCCTTTATAGACTGGCCATAAGCACAAAAAATATCCAACAAATGAACACTGATTTTTACCCAGCCTGTGTTAGAATGCAATTTAAGATAACCAAAAATTGTCCTGCTGTATTATGACAAAAATGAAATAAATGGATTTTTGAACTCTGCTGAGACAACATTCTAAATAATAGCTCTATTTAGATATAATTCAGGTACCATAAAATTCACTCCTTAAAAGTGTACAATTCAGTGGGTTTTCGTATATTCAAGTGATTTTGTCACTATCAACATTATCTAGTTTTTGAACATTTTTATTAGCCCTAAGGAAACCCCGTGAAGGTGCAAGTGTTAGTCGCTAATTTGTGTTCAACTCTTTGTGTGTGTGTGTGTGTGTGTGTATGCTAAGTTTCTTTGGTCATGTCCAATTCTTTGAGACCCCAGGGACTGTAGCCTGCCAGACTCCTCTGTCCATGGGATTCTCCAGGCAAGAATACTGGAGTGCATTGCCATGCCCTTCTCCAGGTGATCTTCCAAACCCAGGGATCAAACCCAGGTCTCCTACATTGCAGGCAGAGTCTTCACCATCTGACCCACCAGGAAAGTTCAAAAAACCATCTATACTCATTAGCAATTACTCCCCATTCCTCCACCCCCCAAGACCCTGGCAAGCACTTACCTACTTTCTGTCTCTATAGATCTGCCTCTTCTGGACTTTCCATGTAAATGCAGTCATATAATACGTGGATCTTTTGTGATTGGCTTCTTTCACTTAGCATCGTGTTTTCAAGGTTCACTTGTATCCTACTTTATTCTCGGTATCGTTACCTCATTCCTTTTTATTGCCAAGTTGCTAAACTGAGAAGATCAAGCTCAATAGCCTGAGAAAAACTGTTTGTTAGATATTTATCACAGAAAAAAACTCTTTTCACATTAGCCTGATGTGATTTGCTCTAATTCTGACCCAAAGGCCAAGTGTAATCTCACTTCTGCCAGAGTCATGGCTTGAAGCAGAGTCAGGTAACAATTGAGTAATCTAATGAGAGTTTAACAAAAGGCCTCTCCAGAAAGTGCGGGTGAGCTGCGGACTGTCCACGGGGAGGGTGACATCCCAGACCCAGCAGGAGCACGGGGCTCTTACCAAGCCTGGGCTTGCAGGGCACGGAGCCCAACCAGTGATGGGATCCCAGAGAGACGGGGCTGCATGGAGGGGACCAGCTGGCAGGAGCAGGGTGGGAGGAGAGAGCTGTTCCGGAAGTGAACGTGCTGGCAGGTCTGTTTCGCCTGATCTCCTGACCAGTCGTGGTACTTCCTGGGATCTGTGTATGCAGAGAAAGCTCTGCGGAGGGAGCAGACTGTGGAGAGTGAGCTGGGGAGGTAAGAGTGTGTGATTCACCCTCCTGCGATGCTCTAGATCTTCAGGAAACTTATGAACCCCAAGAGAGGCTTGCCAAGAGTGTCTTTTTTACTTTGTCTTTTTCATGGAAACCACATTCAGGCTGGGCTGAGACAGCAGGTTTGGGTGCAGGAATACAGGGAGAAAATAATATAGAAAATCCACAATTATGGAGGAAGGCTTATTTTTTTCCCAAACCCATGTAGATCTTCAAAAAATAAAAGGAACTGAGTGATACAAAGTGGGACCTGGGTCAATTTATATCAAGAAAAGAAAACGATTTTTAGATAAAATTATTCATAATAATAACATTTAGCCTTATTATGATCTTCACAAAAGATGTTCCCTTATGCTTCTTTAATGAAACTAAATTTTAATGCATATATCTTTACTTATTATTCAACATTATTAGCTTTTCTCTTGCTTAGTTATTCCTATACTTTAATATTGTAACAACATTGCCTTATTCTCCATTTTATTGCAAATGAATAGTACCACAACTATGTTAGAAATTAAGTAAACATTTGCTGGCTAATTTAGAAAACCGACCAACAATTTTATAAATTTTATTAGACCCTGTACATAATGATTCCAAGTAACAAACTTTAAAGTAACCTTTCATAATATACCTGTTTTTGAACTGGAAAGTACTGGTCTTAACAGCTGAATGAAAGAGACTTGGCAGAAGAAGAAGGTCAGAGGGAAAGATATGGGGAGACGCAGAAATGAATTTTTTATAGGGGGATAAGAAATTTAGAAAGGCAATAAACCAACGAAGGAATTTCGAGTAGTGTTGCTCAAAAGAGAAACATTGCGTTGAAGGAGGGCAGCATACTAGATTAAAAAGGTTTTGTCAATGAATTTTGAAGTATATATTTTTCATCAAGACATTGAGACAAACTAGATAAAGATTATAGAATGTTTACATTCTTGCAACCTACCAAAGTGAGGCCAGCCAAGTTTACAGGTGAAATTAGTCCAAACGGAGAGAGAATTCAGCTAAATTCATTGTATCTGCACCTTTCTGTTAGTAACGTTACTGAGTCCCTCCTATTCTTAATTATTTTACAGTAAGGCTACACCTTCTCCAAGCCTCCAAAAGCCAAACTGCCTGCAGGGATGTGTCATCTCCCCCAGCATTTTAGGTATCTGAACTATGTCAGTTCTTTGCAAATGGTGTAGCATTATATGTAGAAAATCCTAAAGCCATCAAACAAAAATCTTTTAGAACTAATAAGCGAATTCAGAAATGCTCCAGAACACAAAATCAATATACAAAAATCAATTGTATTTCTCTACATTAACAACTGACTGTATAGAAAAAAAAGAAAACAATCCTATTCACAATAGCATCAAAAAGAGGGGAAAGTCTTATAGACAGAAAACTATGAAACATTGATGAAAGATTAAAGAAAAAACTTAAAGAAAGGAAAAAAGAAATTAAAGAAAAACAAATAAGTGGAAAGACATTTTTGTATTTGTTTGTTAAAAGACTTGTGTGTATGTGTTAATTTCTCAGTCATGTCTGACTCTTTGTGACCACACGCACTGTAGACCACTAAGCTCCTCTGTCCACTGAATTCTTCAGGCAAGAATAAGGGAGTGCGTAGCCTTTCCCTTCTCCAGGGAAATCTTCCTGACTCAGGAATTGAACCTGGGACTCCTGCATTGCAGGCAGACTGTACCACTTGAGTCACCAGGGATGATGCCCATTAGAAGACTTAACATTTTTAAAATGTTGCTATAATCCAAAACAATCTACCAATTCAATACTAGCCCCAACAAAATCCCAAAGGCACTTTTTTTAAAAACAGAAATTAAAAAAAAAAAAGCCCTAAAATTTATATGGAATAACAAAAACTTCAGAATAGCCAAAGTGATCTTGAGAAAGAATAAAACTAAAGACAACACACTTTCAGATTTCAAAATACATTGCAAAGTCATACTAACTATAACAATATGGTACTGGCATAAACATATATAGACCAAGGAAGCAAAATAGAAAAGTCAGAATTAAGCCCATGTAAAATAAACTCGAAATGAATTAAAGACCTAAACATTAGACCTAAAATATAAAACTGTTAATATTAGAAGAAAACGTTGGGTAAAGTCTCCTTTACACTCGTCTTGGAAAGGATTTCTTTGTTATGATACCGAAAGCACAGACGACAAAAGACAAAGTAAACAAATGAGATGAGATCGAATTTTAAAACTTCTGTTCAGCAAAGGAAAGAATCAGCAGGAATAACAGGGCAGCCAAAGGGATGTAATGATAAGGGGTTAATTTCCAAAATATGAAAGAACCTCCCACAACTCAATAGCAAAAATCAAATAACCCAATTTTAAGAAATGAACAAAGGACCTGAAACAACATTCTTCCAAGAAAGATTTACAAATGGCCAACAGGTATGAACATAACCAATCATCAGGGAAAGGCAAATTGAAACCATAGTGCAAGATCATCTCACATCTGTCAGGATGATTATTTTATCAAAAAAAACAAAAAACAAAAGCAAACAAAAGGCAGCAAGTGTTGGGGAGGATGTGGAGAAATTGGAATCCTTCTACACTGGGTGGAAATGTAAAATGGTGAAGTTGCTATGGAAAACAATATGATCTATATGCAACAGTTAAAAATAGAACTACCACATGATTTACCCTAATTTAGCAAGCTTACTTCTGGGTAGATAGCTAAATAATTGAAAACAG
The DNA here is from genome assembly GCF_023699985.2 of Odocoileus virginianus. NCBI lineage: Eukaryota > Metazoa > Chordata > Mammalia > Artiodactyla > Cervidae > Odocoileus > Odocoileus virginianus. The sequence goes on from NC_069688.1 coordinate 61,571,454, forward strand.
AATTTCAAAAGATATCTATATTTCTGTATGTTTTGCAACACGATCCACTAGCTGAGTTACAGAAATAACTCAAATGCCCATTGACAGATAAGCGGACAAAGAAATTGTGCCATATACATATTATACAATGGAATATTATTCAGCATTTAAAAAGAAGGAAAGCATGCCACCTGCAACAACATGGACAAACTTAGAAGACTTTATGCTAAGTGAAATATGCCAGTCATACAACAAATTCTGCATGGTTCTACTTACATGAGGTGCCTCAATTAGACAACTCATAAAAGTAGAGAATATAATAGTGATAAATGGGGGAGGGGTTAATATCCTTATTTTAGTTAAGCTATTAATACAACACACAGTGGCCTTGTAATCTATTTTTTAACTATAACTGGAGAAGGAAATGGCAACCCACTCCAGTATTCTTGCCTGGAGAATCCCAAGGAGAGAGGAGCCTGGTGGGCTACAGTCCATAGGGTTGCAAAGAGTCAGACACAACTGAAACGACTTAGCATGCATGAATATTGTCAGTTTGAACAGTTTTATGCATGAGACATGCAGATCAATTACAACCAAAACACATTCACAAATACAACTATAATAACACAAAACACCAACAGATATTCTTCAGCATCTTTAGAGACATTAATCAATCCTCAAAACTATTTTTCCTTGTCTGTATAATATGCCAAGCATTCCAGGCCAGGGAATAAATTATACTTTATATAATCCCCTTCAAAAATGAATTACAATAACAGAGCCAAAGGCAAGTCAGAGTTGCCTGCTGTGACTAAAATCCAGTTCTACACAGAGAAGAAGAAAGCAGCTAAGAGAGAAGTCAGGATCACCCAGTGCAGACATCTATAATTCAGTTTTGCTATCCTAAGAATTTATCTCACTCACTGATGCTCTGGCTACTTTTGAAAAGATGAATTACTTATTAAACAATTTCTAGAAAGCTGCTTGTCAGCTCTTTCGTCCCACCCCAAGAGCAATGGTGCAAACGAATGAAGTCACAGAATAAGATGCAATTAAAGTTTGAACTGATTTCAGTTATTGGCTATTTCAGCTAAATTAGGAATTTAGGATTAGTTTCCCCAGCTAAATTTAATTTTCTATAAAAGAGAGAGGATAGATGTTTTAAATATTTTGATTGTTTATAACATGCATTGTAATGTTTTTTACACTACAGCAACTATTACTGTTATTTTTCCATAAATAGAGACCCCTCCGATTAATAGATTTATGGATTTTTCAGAGTCATTCTAGAGAAGATTGATACTTAATTCTGTCAAGGAAAAACAAAATTCTTAAAATGTTTCAAGAAAGGACAATGGATGGGAATTCCCTTGATGGTCCAGTGGTTACCATTCAGGGCTTTCACTTCAGTGGCTCCAGTTCAATCCCTGGTCCGGGGCTCCCTGAGTGTCATGCCGCACAGTCAAAAAGAAAAGGTACAATGGAAATTAGAAGCTAGTATTTAGAATTGACTATCAATCTGTGAGTATATTTTCACTCATTTAAAAAATGTCCTGACTATAACTCTGGCTGCCTGATATGATGATTTCAAAATTAAATTCCATGTTTATGTACTAATAAGAAACCTGAGATATACTTACAAGAGGAACCAAATTAAAGTCTTTCTCCTGTTATCAAAGTCATCACATATTTAACTACAACCCTCCTTAGGTTCTACTCAAGGTAAAGTTGACCTTTCAAACCAAAGGATTTCTTTGCATGAATCATTTGTGCAACTCATTCTGATCAATGTTAATAACCAATGAAAATTGTAAGAAGCATTATAATCACAGCTAATACATGTGCCATTTAGACTTTCTCTTTTTGTTGTAAGTCACTGACACCCCTTCACAAACAGGCTTAAACAGCAGCAAGAAGCTGATGGATTCACTGGCTCCTCAGGGCCAGTGCCTTCAACATTTCCATTCCATTTTCCTGTTCTCCTTCAGCTGAGCCGTCCCCTAGACTTTAGTTCTGTCTTCAGGTTTTTTCCTCTTCAGCCTCCTCAGTTCAGTTCAGTCGCTCAGTCCTGTCAGACTCTTTGTGACCCCATGGACTGCAGCATGCCAGGCCTCCCTTCCCAACATCAACTCCCAGAACTTGCTCAAATTCACGTCCATGAGTCGGTGATGCCAACCAACCATCTCATCCCTGTCGTCCCCTTCTCCTCCGGCCTTCTATCTTTCCCAGCATCAGGGTCTTTTCCAGTGAGTCAGCTCTACACATCAGGTGGTCAAAGGATTGGAGTTTCAGCTTCAGCATCAGTCCTTCCAATGAACACCCAGGACTGATCTCCTTTGGGATGGACTGGTTGGATCTCCTTGCAGTCCAAGGGACTCTCAAGAGTCTTCTCCAACACCACAGTTCAAAAGCATCAATTCCTCGGGGCTCAGCTTTCTTTGTAGTCCAGCTCTCACATGCATACATGACTACTGGTAAAGACTTAGCTTTGACTAGACGGACCTTTGTTGACAAAGTGATGTCTCTGCTTTTTAATATGTTGTCTGGGTTGGTCACAGCTCTTCTTCCAAGGAGGCTCATATACTCCAGGTGTCACCTGGTACACCACAATGTCTGGGAAACGATCACTGATCTGAGTTACTCTTTCCGCATGAGAGCGCTCAATAATGTCCCACTCGGTGCGACCCCAGGGACTGTAGCGCACCAGGCTCCTCTGTCCATGAAATGGGTTGCCATTTCCTTCCCCAGGGGGTCTTCCCAACCCAGGGATCCTACGCGAGTCTCCTGCGGCTCCTACATTGGCAGGCAGATTCTTTATCACTGAGCCAGCCACCTGGGAAAGTTCTCTGAAAAGCAACCAAATTTCTTTTCAACGAAAACTCTCACTGAATTGGTTTGAACCCCGCCACGTGCAGAATCAATTCTTGTGGCGAGAAAAATGCCCTGATTGGCTGGTGCCTGAGTGTCTTAGCCAATCACCATGGCCAGAGGATGCCTGACTATTCATGACCAATCACAGCGCCCCTCTGGACCTGGTACCGGGGCGAATCTCACCCGGACCGCAGGCAGCCAACGGGTTAGAAAAGCAATCAGAGCCAGCGAGCCTGCTGCGTGAGCTCTTCAGTTACTCAACTTTTTTCTGGCCTTGTTGCTGCTGCTGTTGAACTATATTCACGGGGGAGGGAGGGGGCACCATAAAGTGAAGCCCAAGCATACTTTACAGCAGTTATAAATAATTGTTGTGGATAAAAGCCTAAAACTTATAGTGAGTTCCAACTTCCCATTTCTGAAGTTTTACCAGAGACTTAAACAGTGACATGTTTGAACTATAGATCAAAAAATAAACGTGGCTTTTTATAGTATGTTCTCGCTCTGTTTTTTTTTTTTTAATTAACATTTTTTATTGAAGGGTAATTGCTTTACAGAATTTTGCTGTTTCGCTGTTTATAAGCAACTTTGCTTTCAAGAGTTTCCCGGCCTCTGGCTCTTAGGCTGCCTGTCATTCCAGAAAAGTCAGCAGGCTCGAGGGTCCCCGCCTCCTTTGCAGAGCCCCGTGAGGCAGCTGCCTCTCGGCCGCGTCACTGTGCGAGAATCCAAGGGCAAAGAAGCAGCTCAGAGGGCTGGAGGCTTCTGTCTGGGACGGTGGGTTCGTTGTCACCAGCCTGGAGACGGAGATACCTGCTAAAGCATCAGCTGTTCGCCTTCCTCCGTCCCGGGAAGTAAGAAACAGATACTCTGAAGAAGGCAGCCAAACAAGTCAGTAAGTCCAGCCCCTGCGTCCACGGGGGTTATTTCTGACACGGGAGCAGAGCTGATTGTACCAGTAGTTGTATTCCTGAGCTGTCCGTCTTTTCGTTGTTAGTCGCTCAGTCGCGTCCGACTCTTTGCGACCCCGTGAACCGTAGCCCGTCAGGCTCCTGTGCCCATGGAATTCTCCAGGCGAGACTCCTGGAGTGGGCTGTCATGCCCTTCACCGGGGGATCTTCCCCATCCAGGGATCAAACCTTGTTCTCCTGCATTTCAGGCAGATTCTTTACCGTCTGAGCTACCAGGAAAGCCCATAGCTGTTAGCAAAGACCATGATAGTACCTGTGAAAGGTATTCTAGTATCTCTCCTGAGAGAAAAAAGGCTTCTTAACCTAACCTAAACACTACATTTAAGAATTTAAGAATACGAGTGGTCGTTATCTATTCAGTATAAGTTATTGTTTTAAAAGGATACAGTTTACAGTGTTTTCTGTTTGAACCTTTTCATTTTCAAGTTGAGAGTCTAAGAAGCCCTGTTAGCTTCACAGAAGTGCAGCATACCCCACTAATCAAAAGTCTTTTAAGTGGCCAAGTGACAAGTCTGGTAGTGCCGAGAGCCGGTCAGAGAAGTGGTCTGTCTTGACTCAGGCAAAGCTGCAGACTCTGCCCTACTTGGCAAGCGTTCCTTTTGCGTGTACTGCGTGCTGGGCACAGTGCTTATCACTGTCCACATTTCCAGCTTCACTCCCAGCAGCACCGACTGAACGTTGCAAGAGAAGAGGGTGAGGAATGGGAGGAACTGGAAAAATTAGAGAGGGAAGAAGGAAGCAAGAACAGAAGACGAAAGGAAAGGCGGGAGAAAAAGAAGAAATATTTGTCTATTGCTGTCCAATCATTGCTGCCGGTTGGCTTCTGTTCTGGCCCTGGTCTCGATTAGTGAGCATGGAGGAGAGGGAAGGGAGGCGGAGGCAGAGACAAAACGGGAAGGAGAGAACGCTCTGCCCCAGAGACCGCCACCGCCTCCCCTCCATCGGTCTCAGGACCGATCTTCATCCTCACACCAGCCACCCCCGCCTGTGTTCAGTGGCTCATCTCTAGGTCTGCTTCCCTCATCCCAGGGTACTGGAAGACAACGTGAATGCCCTGATACCATCAGGGATGAAACAGAAGATATGTTCCTGATTCCCTAACATGTGACTCAGACTTAGGGTCTCAATTACTACATAGGGTAGTTCTACAGAGTCGTTTATGGAATTCCTTCCCTCAGGTGCTGAGGCTCTGCTATTGTCCGTGAATAGTCTAGGCAATGGGAGGTGATGATGAACAAGGTTTTTCTTACAGAGCTTACATAGTAGCCGAGCACATACATAACGTACAAAGAAATTCACAGGAAAGTTTCAAGTGGTAGTTTTTTTGAGCTAGACAAAGAATGAAAACAGGAAAACAGTACAGGTGGCTAATTTATACCAGGTATCAGAGAAGACCTAACAGTTAAGGTTAATTAATCTACTAGGCAGGTGTCCCCAGGGCCATTTTTCTGGATGGTTGAAGGACAAGAAGGAGCCAGCCTTGGTGAAAATCAGAAAGAATGGCACCTAAGTGAGAAAACAGGCCGTGCCAGTGTCCTAAGATGACGTAGTCAAGGATCTCAAGACGACCTGAGTGACCGGAGCACAGAGGGGGGAGGGGAGAGTGGTGTGAGATGAGGACCGTGAGGAGCAAAGGGGCAGCACGAAAGGCATTGTGGGAAACTCCTGGGGTGCAGGGAAGTCACTGAGTTAGAGGACTAGTATTGACCAGTGTTTTCAGCATTCATCCGCTGCCAGCCTTACCAGTGCATATTGCAAACCCATTACATGTTAAAGAAATCTGTGGACTCTTCTGGGATCCAAACCATGATAAGAAAGATTACTTCCATGAGAAAATCTTCTGTGAATTCCAGACAAGATACTAGCACAGTCTCTTCAGACCTGATTGATTTGCAACCTGGGTGGGGAATCTTCCTCGAATATGGCTTGGATATTGTCTCAATATTGCATCACTGTTTACCGTTATTCTTGAAGTCAAATTTGGAGAATGGATAATTGCAGACTACTTGAATCATCTAGGCTTCGAGGAGATTCTGGCTTATCATTTCTCATTTTAGCAATATATTTGAAATCTTACTACTGGAGGGTCATCTCTAGGGCCAGGTCTATAATTCTTAAGTCTTGTTTAATTTGTTTTAAAATGTTTTTTGACAAAGAAGGAAAAAGTTAATTCACACTATTTTCTCCTCAGTTTTAATTAAGATGACTTTCACTTTGAATTTTTTCATAAACCTTTTTGATTTAAAAAGCAATTGTAATAAATCATCACCACTTTGAAAATTGCATTAGTAAGCAAAATATGAAATACAATTATATATTATTTGTAAAAATTATTCTCCAAGATTCAATTATTTTGAGACATATATCCCATTTTCTAGGATAAGAAATCACTCTCGTATATGTCATAGGCCACATCAAGCTGGGATGTACATAAATGTAAATTGTTGTTCTTCAAGAAGTTAATTCCTATTGATGTACAGAAGATTTATTTTTCACTCAAATTATTCAGGTAGAAAATGATAATATTTTTATCATTATCTTTTGTTGAATTTGATTGAATCCTTATTGTAAATTATTTTCTAGGGGGAGGAATTGGGGGACCATTTTCTTAAGACATTAGAGCAATGTAATGTAAGCTTACCATGTGAATTCAATAGACTCACAAATTCAGAAGCCAACTAAATTGACCAAGTAATTTAATACAATTGTTATAGCACTATATCCAGTTTTGGATATTCATTACACATAATACTGCCATAAGGCTTTCAAAAAAGCTTTATATTATGGAAAAACTTCAAACATATAGAGAAAATAGTATACACACTATCTAGCTTCAATAATTTTCAGTATTTCGTCCATTTTGGTTTATTATTCCACCCAATTTCTGATAAGAAATCTAAGAGCTGAAAATATATGTATGCCATAAACTCACAGTTATTTTGAAGTTAATTGCAAGGTCTCTATTTTTCCTAACACTATTTATTTTTTTATAATTTTCTTACTTTTGATCACAAGCATTAGTCTAGATTTCTTAGGATATAGTGAGTGACTCATCATATTTCTTTTTTTTCGCATCTCTCAGTGCTTTTTGGGAATTCAAAAAGAGGTAAGTACTAACTGTGTTGATGTTGCAGGTTTTCTGTTTCAGAACCTTAACTGTAAGAGGGGAGCTTGGTAAGTGAGCAAAGGAGTAAGAGTGGCTCAGATGTAAAGAGTCTGCCTGCAATGTGGGAGACCTGGGTTCGATCCTTGGGTCTGGAAGATCCCCTGGAGAAGTGAATGGCTACCCACTCCAGTACTCTGGCCTGGAGAATTCCGTGGACAAAGGAGCCTGGTGGGCTACACCCCATGGGGTCATAAAGAGTCAGACACGCCTGAACGACTAACCCTTTCACTTCCAGTAGCTGTAAGGGACAAAACAGAACCATTTCATTGCTTGATGATACTCAGTGAGTTCTGACGGAGTCTATGTTTATAATCATCCTGGACTTGTTCCCCCTCAGTAACAGCCAGTCTTAAACTCTCATCCCTACAGCCGTCTTACTGAGGGTTTCTGTTCCCCCCCTCCACCCCACGTATTCTGTGACGGTCTCCTTCCTCTCCCAAGCCCAGCACGTTTCCCACACGACCCCCTCAGCCTGGGAAGTGTCTCTGAAGCTCGGCGCTGAGCATGCTGTCATTCTCGGGGGGTTCCCGCGGGCGTCAGGGCGAGGCTGTCTCTGCAGTGTGACTCGGGTGAACATGTTTCACCTGACCGCCGCCTGCCTCTTTGCCACCATGTCATGTGGAATGCATTGCGTGAACGGGGAAGACTCCCCGAGGCGTCCCTTCCGGGTGGAAACTGGCTCCACGCCCTCCACGTGTTCTGCAGATCACTCTCCGGGGTCCCGATGCCTCCTGGCTGCACAGCGCCCCTCCTCTGCTCCCAGGACCCCAGCCTGTTGGCATCCTCACTTCCCACCTGGACGAAGACGCTCTGAGGCAGGGGCCACGCGGTCCACATCCCTGCATCCTCCGCTGGTGCTCTGTGGCTCAGCGCATAGTACGTGCTCAATAAGAGTGTGTGGTAGAAATGGCCAAGTGAATGAAGGAAAAATGCACGATTCTGGTTTCTTTGTTTTGTTTTTTCAATAAAATAATTCTGCCCACTAAAAGGAAATAAATATTTTTTAAAATTCATTTAATTTTCTAAATTAAAATTTTATAAATTTTACAAAAGGAGATAATCATCATTTGGAGTGTCATTTACTATAATACAGGTTATGGTAGAAAGTTTTTTCTAGTCAAGTATAAGGTTCTAGAGCTATTTTCTTGATATATAGTGATATTCTTAATACCTTATCTACTTTTTAAAGTAGATATATTCTAGATCGATAATCTTACAAATATTATTACTCTTTGTATCAAGTCTGCAGCAACAACATGGCTCATGCAGGTTCACTAGCACATCATTGCTGTGAGCGGGATAGAAGTCCAGCCCACGTGAGTTACTGTACTTATTAACAACGACCCAAAGAGCGCTCACTTCCCTATGAGACTCCTGTGAGAATGGATAAGAGGACGCTGAGTCCATTTTTCCTCAAGAAACCAAGCAAACTTGGCCCAGAGACTGAAAAGCACAGGCTATTTAGGTTTTGATGGAATTTATTGATTTCTTGGTGTTGCATTTCAGTTGTCTTTCGCAACGTTAAGCCATTTGAATTCTGTTCACTGCCTCACCTCCTTTCAGAAACAAATGGGACATAAATCTAAAATTGAGGTCCAGTTTCATCTGTGTAGAAAGGCTACAGAGTTGTCCACACTTATTCACATAATATGTTGGTGTATTTGTTTCATATTTGTGAGACTAAATTGATCAATTTTGTTTCTTACAGCATGAACCCATTGCTTTATTTATAAGACATTTAAACCTTCTTACCCTAAATAGAGAATGTGACGGACTGCTTCATTTAAATAGCTCTGATCTCAGGAATTCCCTGGTGGTCCAGTGGTTAGGACTCTGTGATTTCACTGTTGAGGGCCCAGATCGGGGAACTAAGATCCCACAAGCTGTGTACAAAAAAGAAAAATAAATTAATTAATAGCTTTGATCTTAATGCAATACATAGTAGAGGAAAGATTTGGAAAAAAATGCCACTTTTTAAAGCTCCTCTTAAATACATTTACAAATAACTTGTCTAAAATATTATAATTCAGACTAAAATTTAGTTTTGCTTTCAGATGATTGCTATCATTTTCCTTATTTTATTAATGTTTGCTCTACTGCCAAAAATGAAGCTTGCATATCTCTGATAATATGTACTTTTAATAAAGTTATAGAAGAACTTTCAGCTTCAAAGCACTTAAGATTTGATCAAAGCCCTACAATCTTATTCTAAGAACAATAGTGAAGATTATATGATTCACACTGAGCATTTATTGAAAAGCTACATATTCCAAGTGGTTTCTCATTATATCTCTTGTGATCTTTGTAATGTGTGGTGAGGAACCGAGAATCATGGGGATTGAGTAAATTGCATTACACAAGCAAAATGGAAAATACCTGTGAAGCAGTCTGACACATGGTAGGCATTCAGTAAATACTTGCCAAACCAGAAAATACACTGCCTTTTAAGAGGAATTCTGTTTCTTTTCATCACCCTCAAATCCCACCACACTAAATGAGTAAACATCAGGCTTAGCAAGCATTCTGACTCATTAATGCATGTAATTTTGTAAGTAATCTGCTATTTTATCTGAACAGGATTTTAAACTGTCCACCATTTTTTAAAACTCTTTAAACACATTTGAAGCCAATCTTCCCAAGTTATATTTATTATTAGCCCAATGCATCTCTTTCCTTTATTGTTTTATTGAGGTATCTAAGAGAAATTGTTTCAGCCAGGGTAGTTAGAGACTCTGTCAGTCAGTCTAGAAAAGATTCTCCTATGTTTAATCAATGCTTACCTGTCCTAATATTGAAGTCTGGAATTGCAAATGGGAAATTGCTTTAAAGTCAGTCTTCGTGTCTTACTAATCTTTTCCCCCAAGCTCTTAGCATAGTACCTAATATATCATAGATGTTCAGTAAATACCAGATAAATGAAACTGTGAACAAACAGTTTCAATACTGAATCCACACACATATTGAACAAGTAATTCCTCCCTATAATGTTTCTTTGGGTTGGATTCAATATGGCTAGTTAGGACCATGTTCAAACTCTATTACTTCCTTACTGTGGGAATTTGATCTGTTCATATAAGTCATTAAGCCTCAGTGTTCTTCCTTTAAAAATGGCAACAGTGAATTCTATGCTTTGTAAATTAGGAAGTGACAGAGGTGGTTCTTGAAGTTTATATGTATCATGGATTGAATCACGCCCTTCCACCCCAAATAGTCCTGTGCTCAAGGCCTAAGCCCCACTGCCTCAAAATGTTATCTACTTGAAGGTAAGATAGATTACCTTTACAGAGGTAATCTGGGGGAAATAAGGTTATTACCATGGGCCCACATCCAATATGACAGATGTCCTGATTAAACGGGGAATTTTAAACACACACACACAGCCTGAGATCACCACGTAAAAGCAGAGATCGAATCGATGCTCCCACATGCTAAGGAGCCCTGAAGATGGCCAGCAAACCCCCCGGAAGCTAGGAAGGAGGCGTAGGACAGATTCTTCCTCACAGTCCTGAGAAGAAATCAGCTCTGCTGATACCTTCATTTTGGACTTCCAGCCTCCAGAAGTATGAGGCAATAAATTTTTGTCCATTTAAACCTCTCAGTTTGTGACATTCTGTTATGACAACCCTAGGAAATTAAAACAGTGTCTGGCTGTGATGAGGTCCTAGGTAAGAAGTTAAAGCCATCTTCTGGAGGGAGGAGCTGGCATAGAGCTGAAAGTTTGAGAAGAGAGAGAATTTCTCCGTTCCACCTACAATGATCAAACTCCTCCCATGTTTCAGCTGTTCTTCTTATCACCAGAGATACAGTCAAGGGTAAGACCTTCACACCCACAACCTTCAGACAGCTGAATGTCTAGTAAAGGTCTGGAGGCGTGGTGGGGGGAAAGCAGATATTGGAGGCAACTTTGGATGGATAAGCTGGTTGTCCACAAGTGTAGAGGTCAATCTCTTGATAAATAGGCTCTTTTATGATTTGCATTTTACCTGCCTCTTTGACTTCAACTTCAACCTCCAACCTGTGATTCCTTCCCCACCACTCCCACTGCCCACATATCACACACACACACACACACACACACACACACACACACACACGCGGAGGCTAGGCTACACTTACACCCACTTGCATTTTCTGCAGACTCCCATCTTGTTTTTTATTTGATGACTTTACACATGCCATTCCCTCTATGTGAGAGTCTCTTACTCCTTTTTATTTACTCAGTAGACTCCCAAGTTTTCCTGGAGTCTAAACTCAAGAATTATCTTCACATTTTTCAGCCTTTCCTGACCATGGTCCAAGTTAGAAGTGCCTCCTCTGCTCCCATAGAGCCAGATACTCACTATCACTCTGGACTGTGTTTGGCTGTGGACTTGCTTGAGAGCAGAGACTCTGTCTTTCATCTCATCCCCCTCCCTATGCTGAGCACAGTTCTTAGAATACAGTAGATGGAAGATACATGTTTCTTGGGTCAAATGCATAATTAATTAATGTAGAGAAATGTCATAAGCAAAGATCCTTGGCGACACACAACAAAATGGCCTCAGGGCTGAGTTTTGGTATCACGTCCATCTGTGGCCTGGCCACGCGTCACTCTGTCCTGCAGGACGATGGCTTCCACCTCTGTCATTCACGTCCTCATCCATCATGAAGGTCCCACCCTCTGCCAGCCAGCTTACCATCAGATGCCAAATCTATGTCTCTGTCTTTCACCACTCAGTAGGAAAGTATGGAATGCTGCCTTCATCTCTTGAAAAGCTGTGTAGCACAATCCTAAAATTGTGTAGTATTTTTCAATTACACACATTTTATTTTAACCATGTCTTAAAATGCATAATGTGTGTGATCTGAAAAAGCCATAAAACATTGAGTGATAAATCAGTGTCTTTGGAAATAAATATGTAAAAATAAAAGGAAAATTAAAGAATTGGAAAAGTTTCAATATTCTGCAGCCACACATCTCCGTGGAACAACAGGCTGGTTCCAAATAGGAAAAGGAGTACGTCAAGCCTGTATATTGTCACCCTGCTTATTTAACGTATATGCAGAGTACATCATGAGAAACACTGGGCTGGATGAAGCACAGGCTGGAATCAAGACTGCCGGGAGAAATATCAACAACCTCAGATATGCAGATGACACTACCCTTATGACAGAAAGTGAAGAGGAAGTAAAGAGCCTTTTGATGGAAATGAAAAAGTTGGCTTAAAACTCAACATTCAGAAAACTAAGATCATGGCATCTGGTCCCATCACTCCATGGCAAATAGATGGGGAAACAATGGAAACAGTGACAGACTTTATTTTAGGGGGCTCCAAAATCACTGCAGATGATGACTGAAGCATGAAATGAAAAGATGCTTGTTCTTTGGAAGAAAAGTTATGACCAACCTAGACAGCATATTAAAAAGCAGAGATGTTAGTTTACCAACAAAGGTCTGTCTAGTCAAAGCTATGGTTTTTTCAGTAGTCAAGTATGAATGTGCGAGTTGGGCCATAAAGAAAGCTGAGTGCCAAAGAATTGATGCTTTTGAACTGTGGTGTTGGAGAAGACTCTTGAGAGTCCCTTGGACTGAAAGGAGATCCAACCAGTCCATCCTAAAGGAGATCAGTCTTGGGTATTCATTGGAAGGACTGATACTGATGTTGAAACTCCAATCCTTTGGCCACCTGATGTGAAGAACCAACTCATTGGAAAAGACCCTGATGCTGGGAAAGATTGAAGGAAGGAGGAGAAGGGGACGACAGAGGACGAGATGGTTGGGTGGCATCACTGACTAGATGGACATGAGTTTGGTAAACTCTGGGAGTTGGTGATGGACAGGGAGGCCTGGCGTGCTGCAGTCCATGGGGTCTCAAAGAGTTGGACACAATTGAGCACTGAACTGACTGACTGAACTGATGTGTCTCCAGTGGTAATATATAGATGAGCAAGTACCACTTCAAACAGCTTTACAAGAATTACTAATCATAAATCCTAATTTTAGCTCTGTCTTTGAATTGGCTGTGACTTGGTTTCAATCTCTCATACATTAAGATCTCTCCTGTTTATAAAATGGAATGGATTTAAGTGTATCTAGTACAATGCATGTTCACTTTCAGCAAAATGACACAGTAAAAATAAGAAAACTTACAGAAAGAGTAGGAGGGGAAGATTGTTCAAAAGCTAGGGAACTTTTTCAAGCAAAGCTCTAATAAGTTAACAATCCTAATAGACACATAAGCCCAGTTATATCTCTCTTGGTATTTATTCCCTATCAGTCAGTCTTTGCAAGCTTAACACCTGATGCTGGAGTTTCCCCTGCAAGGTGGAGATCCAGAAGGTAGACCATTCTACTAGACCATGTCCTTAAAAGTCAGATTCGGAGAGTAGCATTTTATATTTTTTCCATTGCTCTAATTCAAAGAAATGTCTTGGCATTTTTGTAATTTAAACTCAGTTTCCCCAGGAACTTAACATAGTAGAAAGCTTAGGAATTCTTGAAGCCACTGAACCAGTCACTGCCTGCAGTTCTGTAGATTTCCAGTTTTCCTAAGGTGTCCACAGATCGCTAAGGTTTTCCCTTTAATTGAGAGAAAACTTGCCGTTGATGGCTTCGAAACATTAACCTGATGATAAAAGTCATGTAAGAGCCAGTACATGACTGACATGTTTTATAGCTGTTGGCCTCCTGTTTACCAAGAGTGAATGGGGTAGTTAGTACAAAGCAGCACACTTTGAGGTAGAACAGCTTGTAGTTCTAGAACTTTATTTAATTCACGAATAAAATAATCAGCTGCTGCCTCACAAGATCACATCAGGAAACTGAAAATTTCATGGGACAACTTTATTATGCAGCAGTATCCACTGTCTCTTTGGAGCCTCACAAGTAATAATCTTGTAATCACTTCCACTTTTACATTTAAAGGAAATATGTTTTTAGTTATGGCAACTCCTAACCTGGCTGCCTTCCCAGAAGTTGTGTGCTAAATATACTCAAGCAAAAACAATGGAGACTTCCTAAATGCTGCAGTTGGAGTTCTTTTGGGCTTTTCAGGGAATACCTTACCGACTGAGAAGGAACCAGCTTTAAACTCTGCAGGTGAAAACGTTTCCATAGTGGTCTACTGATTTATTTCCCTCTGGGTTGAAGATGTTTCGATACCACTGGAAAAGAACTTTGCAGAATCCTGCACAAACATAAATCACTTCTCTCTAAGGCAACCAACTGGACTCAAAGATCACTGGAGGAAACTCCCTGGTAGTGCAGTGGTTAGGACTTCGAACTTTCCGAACTTTCATGCCCAGATCTGATCTCTGGTTGGTAACAATAATCCCACAAGCCACAAGATGTGGCCAAAAAAACAGTTGGAATATAAAGTGTGATCCTGGAGTGCATTGATAAAAGGTAAAAGAGTGTTCCAATACAGCCAGCATATTTTTAATTTTATTTTTTAACCTGAAACTATGTTGCTTTCTGGAAGTTGGAAAATAATTATGTGATAGCTAAGTAGTGCTTTTGTGCAAGGCTACTGTTTCAGAATAGGTATTTAGAATTCATAGCCTTCTGGATTATAGAGTTACAGATTTGCAGGCTGTTAAAACAGACTGAACTTTTGGAAGAAATTTAGGATTCCCAGGTGGTGCGGTGGTAAAGAATCTGCCTGCCAATGCAGGAGATGCAGGAGACACAAGTTCAATCCCTGGGTCAGTAAGATCCCCTGGGGGAGGACATGGCAACTCACTCCAGTATTCTTACCTGGGAAATCCCACTGACAGAGGAGCCTGGTGGGCTCCAGGTCATGGGATCACACAGAGTCAGACACACCTGAGTGACTGAGCACACACACACACACAGGTTCTTTGCAGAGATCGTAAAACTGGTAGAAAAAATGATGATGGGACATCACAGCATAGCTTATAATACATAACTTGTTTCATAACTTGTGAGAATGTGCGCATACTTAGTTGCTCAGTTGTGCACGACTCTGTGACCCCATGGACTGTAGCCCGCCAGCCTCCTCTGTCCGTGGGGATTCTCCAGGAAAGAATGCTGGAGTGGGTTGCCCTGCCCTCCTCCAGGGGATCTTCCCAACCTAGGGTTCAAATCCAGGTCTCCTGCATTGCAGCAGATTCTTTACCAGTTGAGCTACCAGAGAAGCCCACAAATTGCAAACAGAGGAAGCAATCGTGATAACTCTGGCAAAGTGAGAGGGCAATAACGTGTCCTTTCTGGTTTGTGTATTACAACTGTGAGAAAATGCTAGTAGGTATTTGAACTTATAGCACAGTGAGCGTCGAAGGCAATGCCTGCTCATCTTTTTCCAGTCCATTTAAATTGGGAATTGCATAAAGCGTGTGAATCACCCAGAAAGACATAACTTATTGAAAAGGGCAGCGGGCAAGGACAGATACTGGAGAAGCAATAGTTTGAGAAGCAGGAAAAAAAGCTCACGTAAGAAGGAATGAGAAAAGAAGGATGACCGAGAGAGATGATCTTCAAGACAGGTAAGTTTTCACAAGAACTACTTGGGCAACATGGTCAAACTCTACAAAATGGTCAGGAAAGAAGAGACTTGAAGATAACACCCACATCTTGGGGAAAATCAGAGCTGGAATATTGGAGATTATGATCAGGATGGGATAGGAATTAGTCTAGGTTAGTGACAAAGCCCAGAGTGTGAGTCTGATTCTATGTGACTGAGCTGGAAGGAAGGCTATGGTCTTTGGAGATAAAGAAATCCAGGGACTGACCACAAGACTCAATTTCACATGACTCATTCACATAACCATGTCAGTCACCGATAAGTTAGCAGGACATGAGGTATACAGAAAAGTAAATTTCAAAATCTTTTATCATTGGGAAGTGACGCAGTATACTATTAGGGAACAAATACAAAAGACAGTGAAGTTTTCCATAAGGAAGGAAAAGCAATTGGGTTTAGATGCAGCAACTGGGATTGAGGAAAACATTGACTACATTTTTCAACCACAAAGTTCATAAAGCCCAGCTAATCTGTCGCTTTAGGATTGGCCTGGAAAGGAACAGAGGGACAAACAAAGATGGGTCACGAACAGGAGGCACAGAGCAGGATGGGTTGGGATGAGAGAGGAGTCAAGTGACTCTTGAGGTTTACGGATCGGGAGACTGATCAAGAGCCAATCAAAAACCTATGACTTCTAAGACACCAAGGATTGTTGAGGGCAAGCTAACAGTCCCATCCCTGCCTTTGTGGAATCTGTCACGTAATGAAGACAAACAGTATCAAAGACTCAAATAAATGTAAAATTATGCTTCTGATAAGAGTTAAGAAGGAGCCCTGGGAGAGCAGGTCACAGGAGAATTGGTCTACTCTAGGAGGACCAAGAGAGACGATTTTCACAACAGAAAAGAATTTCATAAGAACTAATTGGGCAACATGGTCAAACACTACGAAGGGGTCAGGAAAGAAGAGAGTGGAAGGTAATACCCACATCTTGGCAAAAATCAGAGCTGGAATGTTGGAGATTATGATCAGGCTGATTGTGCTGAGCTCAGAAGCTCTGGGGAGAGAGGATTCGGGGCCAGGGCAGTTGAGCAGAAGGTGGCAGAGATGGCAGGGGAGGCCAAGACCCAGCGGGCCGATGCGTGCCACGCAGACCACAGTGGACGTGGGCACTGGAGCGAGCCGTGGAGCCAAGCCTGCAAGCCTGGGAGGATTTGTTCCTTATTTTAAGGGCATGTTTTGTTCCCTTGACAAGAATCCTGAAGCCATCCCCAGGAGGCGGATGACGACATCTAAACACACCCTTATTCTTCTGCTGAGGATCACTTGGCAAGCGGAGAAGGAATTTATCCCCTGCTCAGTCAAGGCTCTCGTGGTTTGCAGAGTTGACAGTTACTTCTTCAGAAGGATTACTACGACATCCTGCCCGGTGACCTTATGTCTAAGAGCACATCACCATAGGTCAGGATATCCTGTAACAGTTTTTGGAGTAACACTCCCCCGTCCCCACCCTGTGCATCATGCCTCCTTCCCTCTGCGGTGAAGCTGTCCTCCCTGTTTCGCAGTGCAGTGGAGAATGAATTAGCAGATGACAGATACAAACAATCTTTTGATAGAGCAGCTTCAAGGAGATTGTGTGGGTTTAAAATCAAACTGCGGTAGGTAAATACGGAAGTGGGGGTGGTTAGCCAAACAGCTATTTCTAAAAATATCAAGAGAAAAGAAGAGAGATGAGAATAAACCTTGAAAGAGAAAGAGGCTAAAGAAGTCTTTTTTGCTGTTGTTCATGTAGTTTTTTAAAAAACTTTTTCAAGAAAAAATTTCAAACATACACAGAAGTAGGAAGAAGTAAAATGAACCATCAAAATTCAAAGTAAACAATTATCAGTAATTATACTGTATAGTTATTATAATTTTTCTTTATTTTTTCTGAATTATTTTATGACAAATCCAAGATATGCTATTTAATTGCCACATTCTTCACTAAAAATAAGTATTTTTCCTTTATAAATCACTTCAGTTGCTCAGTTGTGTCGACTCTTTGAGACCCCATGGACTGCAGCATGCCAGGCCTCTCTGTCCATCACCATCTCCTGGAGCTTTCTCAAACTCATGTCCTTCGAGTCAGTGATGCTATCCAACCATCTCATCCTCTTTCGTCCCCTTCTCCTCCTTCCTTCAATCTTTCCCAGCATCAGGGTCTTTTCCATTGTCAGTTAATTCCATCAGGTGGCCAAAGTTTTGGAGTTTCAGCTTCAGCATCAGTCCTTCCAATGAATAGTCAGGACTGATTTCCTTTAAGATGGACTGGTTGGATCTTCTTGCAGTCTAAGGGATTCTCAAGAGTCTTCTCCAGCACTCAGTTCAAAAGCATCAATTCTTCGGTGCTCAGCCTTCTTTATAGTCCAACTCTCACATCCATACATGACCACTGGAAAAACCACAGCTTTGAGTATATGGATATATGGATCTTTGTTGGCAAAGTAGTGTCTCTGCTTTTAAACATGCTGTCTAGGTTGGTCATAGCTTTTCTTCCAAGGAGCAAGCATCTTTTAATTTAATGGCTGCAATCACCATCTACAGTGATTTTGAAGTCCAAGACAATAAAGTCTGTCACTGTTTCCGTTGTTTCCCCATCTATTTGCCATGAAGTGATGGGACCAGATGCCGTGATCTTAGCTTTCTGAATGTTGAGTTTTAAGCCAGATTTTTCACTCTCCTCTTTCACCTTTGTCAAGAGACTCTTGATTCCTTTTTGTTTTCTACCATAAAGGTGGTGTCATCTGCATATCTGAGGTTATTGATATTTCTCCCATCAATCTTGATTCCAGTGCTTAATCCAGCCCAGCATTTCTCATGATGTACTCTGCATATAAGTTAAACAAGCAGGGTGACAATATACAGCCTTGACATACTCCTTTCTTGATTTGGAACCTGTTCATTGTTCCATGTCTGGTTCTAACTATTGTTTCTTGACCTGCATACAGGTTTCTCAGCAGGCAGGTAAGATGGTCTGGTATTCCCAACTCTTTAAGAATATTCCACAGTTTATTGTGATCCACACAGTCAAAGGCTTTAGTGTAGTTAATGAATCAGAAGTATTTCTGGAATTCTCTTGCATTTTCTCTGATCCAGTGGATGTTGGCAATTTGATCTCTCTGGTTCCTCTGCCTTTTCTAAATCCAACTTGAACATCTGGAAGTTCTCGGTTCATGTACTGTTGAAGTGTGGCTTGGAGAATTTTGAGCATTACTTTGCTAGGGTGTGAAATGAGTGCAATTGTGCAGCAGTTAGGACCTCCTTGGTAAAGAATCCGCCTGCAATGCAGGAGACCCTGGTTCAATTCCTGGGCCAGGAAGATTCCCTGGAGAAGGGGCAGGCTACCCACTTTAGTATTATTCGGTTTCCCTGTTGGCTCAGTTGATAAAGAGTCTGCCTGCAATGTGGGAGACCTGGGTTCGATCCCTGGGTTGGGAAGATCCCCTGAAGGAGGGCATGGCAATCCAGTCCAGTATTCTTGCCTGAGGAATACCCATGGAAAGAGGAGCCTGGTGGGCTACAGTCCATGGGGTCACAAAGAGTTGGACATGGCTGAGCGACTAAGCATTCACCTTGCATTTGCAGTAGTTTGAACGTTCTTTGGCACTGCCTTTCTTATCTCTCCTTGCTGTTCTTTGGAACTCTGCCATCAGATGGCTATATCTTTCTTTTTCTTCTTTGCCTTTCACTTCTCTTCTTTTCTCAGCTATTTGTAAGGCCCCTTCAGGCAGCCATTTTGCCTTTTTGCATTCCTTTTTCTTGGAGATGGTCTTGATTCCTGCCTCCTGTACAATGTCATGAACCTCCATCCATAGTTCTTCAGGCACTCTGTCTATCAGATCTAATCCTTTGAATATATTTGTCAATTCTACTGTATAATCATAAGGGATTTGATTTACATCATGCCTGAATGGTCTAGTGGTGTTCCCTACTTTCTTCAATTTAAGTCTGAATTTGGCAATGAGGAGTTCATGATCTGAGCCACAGTCAGCTCCCAGTCTTGTTTTTGCTGACTGTATAGAGCTTCTCCATCTTTGGCTGCAAAGATTATAATCAATCTGATTTTGGTACTGACCATCTGGTGATGTCCATGTGTAGAGTCTTCTCTTGTGTTGTTGAAAGAGGGTGTTTGCTACAACCAATGCCTTCTCTTGGCAAAACTCCATTAGCCTTTGCCCTGCTTCATTTTGTACTCCAAGATCAAACTTGTCTGTTACTCCAGGTATCTCTTGTCTTTCTACTTATGCATTCCAGTCTCCTATAATGAAAAGGACATCTTTTTTGGGTGTTAGTTCTAGAAGGTCTTGTACATCCTCATAGAACCATTCAGCTTCTTCAGCATTAATGTTTGGGGCATAGACTTGGATTACTGTGATGTTGAATGGTTTGCCTTGGAAATGAACAGAGATCATTCTGTCGTTTTTGAGATTGCATCCAAGCACTGCATTTCAGACTCTTTTTTTGACTATGAGGGCAACTCCATTTCTTCAGTAGTGAAGATATATCTATGATATATCTACCAATATAGTAGATATATTGGTCATCTGAATTGAATTCGCCAATTCCAGTCCATTTTAGTTCACTGAGTGCTAAAATGTTGATGTTCACTCTTGCCATCTCCTGTTTAACCACTTCCAGTTTGCCTTGATTCATGGACTTGACATTCCAGGTTCCTATGCAGTATTGCTCTTACAGCACCAGACTTTGCTTTCACCACCAGTCACATCCACCATTGGGTGTTGTTTCCACTTTGGCCCAGCCTCTTCATTCCTTCTGGAGCTATTTCTCTGCTTTTCTCCAATATCAACAAAGAAATATGACTTGTGTATTTGCAAACATTTGTCATATAATGTTTTAAATTAGTTACTGAGGAGAAAAGACAAAGCAAAAACAATGAAATATTAACAATTGTTAGAGAATGATTAGAACATGGACATTTAATATTTCTGGTATTTTATATTTTTTCACTATTTAAAAAGTAATTGACAAATGAAGGCTAGATTACTAAATACATAAAGTTGTGATAAAAATGCAGCTTTAATCAGAATTATTATGAACATGTGCTTTTGTTTACTTATCAGATGCTCTGATAAGATGTTTACTCTCAGATGTAATAAAAATTGAAATAAAGTTGGAAATTAGAGAAAAATCACTGCTTATGTATTTTCATTTCCATTTTTCAATGCATGTTTATTTGAGGGGGAGACTCACCATAGTACAAGTTTGAGTAAGTTTTTAATTTAAGAACATGTAAAATTAAAATTCCCATTTCATTGTACAAATTTTATAACCATATTGTATTTAAGTATTACCTTATTGAGGTTGCTTCTAGATTCATACTGTTACAAGTAATGGTAGATACATTTTTAATTAAATTTACCTTATGAAAATATTGAAATAGTTTTCTTTAGATATTTATGAATCAAAGGGTATGAACATAATTGTTGGAGTCTTGCTCCAATAGGTCTCAAAGAGGTTTCCGTTTCCATGAGCAATGTCTGAGAATGTCTGTTTCAACACATCTATTCAGCATCACCAATAACTAACAGATAGCAAATTTTCTAGACCAAAAATGATATCTTAAAGAATTCAGTGGATGTCCGGTGGTTAGGACTCTGCGTCTTCACTGCCAAGGGCCCAGGTTCCATCCTTGGTCAGGGAACTAAGATCCCACAAGCCATGCAACACAGCAGCCCCCAAAATTATATTTCAGAAACAAGAAGGCCAACGTTTACTAAACACTTCTCTGCAAGTCCAGCTGAGCCCTTTATAAACAGTCCTAAAATATGCCTTGTTTCTGTCCCAAGCTAACAGAGAAATTAAAGTATCTAGTCTCCAAACTGACAACCATTAATTGAAGAAGCCCCGGCTCTGTTCTAGGTGCTATTGACCCAGAAAGATCTGTTCTAGAGGCCAGAGAAATACTAGAAGCCAAAACTTATAAATACATGAGATTTTTTTTCAGATTGTAGGAGGTGC
Organism: Odocoileus virginianus; assembly: GCF_023699985.2. Lineage (NCBI taxonomy): Eukaryota > Metazoa > Chordata > Mammalia > Artiodactyla > Cervidae > Odocoileus > Odocoileus virginianus. The sequence continues at coordinate 61,592,915 of NC_069688.1, forward strand.
TTTGCAGAGAACAAAATAAAGTGATTCGCTGGACACTGACAGAGATGTAACCCTGGGGGGCTGTTTGGACTGGAAGATCGAAGTGAGGACTGTTTAATGTGGCATCGTTTCAGTTGAGACCTCAAATGAGAGGAAAGGGTCGTTTGAAAATCTCAGAGAAGAGCATTCCAAGAAGAAGAAGCAAAATATGAAAAGCCCTTGAGGCACAAAAAACAGGAGTATCCCGAAATGCAGTGAAACTGGAAAAGAAGGTGGCAAGTTCAAAGGCGAGGGCTAAAGCCAGAGAGCAGGGCCTGGAGGGCAGGTCTGGGTTTGCTTTTCGATGCTGGCGGAACCCCTCGGAGGGCTTCATGGAGGAGAGCAATGTGATCTGATTTATGCTTTAGGTCTACAGGGCCGGCGTCTGTGGGAACAGCAAAGAGCAGAGGGACCAGAACGGAGGCAGAAAGGCGTGTGGAGATGCTGTTGCGGTCGCGACGTGCCGATGCCTTGCACAGGGTTGCATGGATTGTAAAGGAATGATGTTCCTGTGATCTTTCACTTAATAATCTGATTTAATTTGTGAGAACTGGATGGAGTTTGGCTAATTCTCTGCCCAGGTCATTTCAATACAAGTCGAAGGTTTTGCTTCCTGTCCTAGGAGAGCAAAGGAAATTCTATGAAATATTGATTCAAAAGTCTTTTTTAAAAGGGTCTTATCTGAAATCTAGATGTGCCCAAAGTTTTGACACTTAACAAAGAAGTTTGAAAATGAGTTGTTTCTCCTTTAAGATTCAATGAGTTGACACAAAATCAAATTCATGCACTCCTTACTTTATACAAAATGCATCTTTTCAACTAACAAAGTTATTAGAGCTTTATTTTACCTAAGAGCATAGAAATTTAATACACTGGTAGCAGTAGGTGGTATTCTGATATATATAGAAATAGCTTTGCCCCAACTGTTAAAGAACACGTTTTATAACTAAAACCCTAGAATAACAAACATGCTGGTGAAACATACAATATGGGCAAGAGATTCACTGCTTCCTGAGAAAATGAAGGTTTCTAACAAAGTGCATTTGAAGGCATTAGGGACGTGAGTGTAGCTTGATAAGTGTTTATTTTTCTTCACTTTGGCACATATGCAAATATTCCTTAAAAAGATCTTCCTCTTATGAAAGATGAAAGTTTACATACAAAATAAACACATGGAAACTCTAACTTGTGCTTTCTTTTTTCCTCTCTTCTTTTTAATTTTTTGAAATTTTCTGTTGCAGGGATTAAAACTTGTCATGTATATTCCATTAACTCCTTTAGAAAGAAGTAATATAAATAAGTGTACGTCCAAATGAGGGATATTTAGGAATTTCTGAAGAATATAGTTTCACTTTTTCATTCGACGTAGATATTATTTAAAAGGACATTTAGTAGTTTTATGGGTTAAATTGTGTCTTTCCTCCCACCCGAAAAGAAATATTGGAGTCTTAACCCTGGTACCTCGGAATGTGACCTTGTTTGGAAATCAGGTGGTCTACAGACATGATTAGCTAGGACGAGGCCATACTGGGGTGGTGCGTGCCTGCTCGATCACTCGAGTTCTGTCCCACACTCTCTGACCCCCTGGACTGCAGCCCGCCAGGCTCCTCCGTCCATGGGATTCTCCAGGCAAGAATACTGGAGTGGGTTGCTCTTCCCTCCTCCAGGGGATCGTCCCGACCCAGGGATTCAACCTGCGTCTCCTGCACCGCAGGCAGATTCTTCCCTGCTGAGCCTGCCGGGAAGCCCATGCTGGAGCAGGGTGGGGCCCTAACCCAACATGACTGACGCCCTTATTTAAAGGGGAACTTTGGATCCAGACACGCAGGGGAGCACTAAGAGGGTAAGAGTTAAGCTGCCATGAGTCAAGGAACTCCCAGCAGCTGCAAGAGGCAGCTGGGACAGACTTTCCCTGGTGGTTTCAGAGGCCCTGACCTTGGTCTTGGGACTTCCAGCCTCTAAGACTGTGAGATAATGCAGTGCTACTGAAGCGCTGAGTTTATGGGGACTGAGTTAACAGAAGCCCTAGCAAACTGACAGAGGTGGAAAACTGCTTTTGGAATCCCCTTCATTCAAAGGATGTGTCGGAAGGCTGGGCCTGCATCTCTGGAGGAGCAGAGCCAGACAGCAGCCCACATGCCTACTGGGATGAGTCAATGTACATAAGAGCTGAACATCTGCCCTTGAAAAAGACATGGGAACGCTGACCTCTCTGGGACTGAAGTTAATAAAAACCTGCAAACTGTGTAAGGTAAGGTGAAGTCGCTCAGCTGTGTCCTATTCTTTGTGACCCCATAAATTGTAGCTTAGCAGGCTCTTCCATCCATGGGGATTTCCAGGCAAGAGTACTGGAGTGGGTTGCCATCTCCTTCTCCAGAGGATCTTCCCAACCCAGGGATTGAACCCAGGTCTCCCACATTGTAGGCAGATGCTATACCGTCTGAGCCAGCTGTGTACACGTGACTAAAACCAGAGTGGGCCATGGAAGTGATAAAGCTATCAGGGCAAGGCCGCTGGGCTTGCCCAGAGCATGAAGGTCAAACAGCCCTGATGCTGGGGAAGCCTCTCGGAGACAGTGATGTGAGGAGTGTTGAGAGGAAGCAGAGAGTTCTGTAGTGGGGGGGCAGCCCCGAGTAAGTTTAACACCTCTTTTTTCCCAAGAGCATCACCATCCCTGTGAGTTGAAGGAGGTCTGCACTAACACCAGGGGACCATCAGGACTCAAGCTGAAATCCTGGCCGGGCTGACAGTCCGACCCGAGAAGTGGGGTCCCCAACCCCGGCTCCTGCGGCAGGTCTCCCCTTTCCTCTCTGGGAGCCGGAGTGCTGGAAAGACGCAGAAGCAGAAACCTCAGAGGTGCGTCACCTTTGGAGTTTGCCCACAAGGAATGTCTGATTTTCTGCTCTGTCAGCAAGCAATGCCCAAGGAGTAATTTTTGAATAAATGTAGGCATCTGAAGAATACAGATGATCTGAAGCAATATCTGGAAAGAAAGAACCTATCAACACAGATCAAACTTTCTGCAAGTCTATCAGGTTTTAAGATTGGAGTGTCAAAGATTTAAACATTATTATAAATGCTTCCCGACTTATATGCAAATCTGGATATAGCAATCTTACTGGTATACATTTAAAGTCAATTTACTGTCTTTTGCAATACACAAAATTATTTCAAGGACAATGGCATTTTTTACAAAATACATATGGTAACCTTATGGTTAAAACCACTCCTTTGTAATTACTCAGTAAACTTATGTGAAAAACAGGTAAATGAAAACTTGGCAAAAACACTGAAGGTTTGCTCACTGGCACAGTGGGGAAGGCTGTGAAAATGCTTGGGGGTGGCCTGAAGAATTGTTTCTTAAACATCACAAGATCAGCTGAAAAAATAAACGGAAGAGCCTGTCACCTCCACGTCTGCACCAAGGGAGGCGCCAGATTCTGTGTCTTCACACCCTCATTCCATTCCACAGTTCAGTCGCTCAGTCCTGTCCGACTCTGTGACCCACGGACTGCAGCACGCCAGGCCTCCCTGTCCATCCCAACTCCCAGAGTTTACTCAACCCCATGTCCATCGAGTCGGTGATGCCATCCAACCATCTCATCCTCTGTTGGCCCCTTCTCCTCCTGCCCTCAATGTTTCCCAGCATCGGGGTCTTTTCAAATCAGTCAGTTCTTCACATCAGGCGGCCAAAGTATTGGAGTTTCAGCTTCAGCATCAGTCCTTCCAATGAACACCCAGGACTGATTTCCTTTAGGATGGACTGGTTGGATCTCCTTGCAGTTCAAGGGATTCTCAAGAGTCTTCTCCAACGCCGCAGTTCAAAAGCATCAATTCTTTGGCACTCAGCTTTCTTTATAGAATATATATATTCTTTCATTCCACACTTAAAGAACCATTTATCTGCTGGACGGCCACTATCGTTGGAGATGTTGTTTTGGGTGTTTCACATCCAGAAGACAGACACTGCACGGAGCTCAGAGCACAATCCGCGTGTGTTCTGAAATGAAAAGCCCCGACGTGGTTGTTGGAGCAGCACATAGTCACCTCTATGGTGATGCACTTCCAGAAGCCTGGAGAAAAATCCAATGGGTATCTGCGTGGTTGAGTCAATGAATTTTTACTAACCATGGCTAACATTCATGGAGCACTTGCCATCAGCAAGGGATGGCGATTAGAGTTTTACCTGGATTATCTCTAAGTAACAAGTAGGTAGGCTTGCTCTCTGCATGCGTGGACAGATGAGGGGACTGGAGCTCTGAGGCGTTAAGTACCTGCCCTTTCGTCTCTTGATGAGCAATGGCAGAGCCTGTGTTCAAACTCGAGCAGCCAGGCCCTGATGCTTTTCCCCTCTGTGTTACCTCGAGCAACGGAGGCTGATGGGCCCCTCAGGAAAGGGATGGCCTTGGTTTTGTCTGCTGGGAAACAGATCTCATATTGAGCCTTCCCGTAAGAGTGGCTCTCTCTCGAGCACTGCCCACAAGCCGGGCTATGCTCCTGCCCTTCTTCCAACCTCCATTAACTTCTGACACAACTCCCTGATGATACACATGATCAGCCTTTTGCACTTGAAGGAACAGGTTTGAGTCACCGAACAACTTGTTCAAGGTCACAGAGTCTGAAAACATCTCTCAGTGGACTCTAAAGGCTGTACGTCCGGCTCTAAACGTCTTTACTTTTCATTTGCTTCTGAAGCCATACCTATAAAACCCTATGAATCACAGTGATGCATAGGAAATGCCTCTTACCTCAAAGCTGGTATTTCTATTTTTCTGTCACAGCAGGCTAAGATAAGCTAAGAAAGTGCTCTTGGTAGTAGTTCATCTGCTCCAGAGTGGCCGGTAAGTAAAACAACTAAAAACGTCCCTCTGAAAGGGATTCATTATCTCCTTTTCTGGTTGCATAATGCGCTTTCCTGGTGGCTCAGCGGTAAAGAATCCACGGGCCAAGCAGAAGACCCAGGTTCGATCCCTGGGTCAGGAAGATCCCCTGGAGGAGGGCATGGCAACCCACTCTAGTATTCTTTCCTGGAGAATCCCATGGACAGAGGAGCCTGGCAGGCTACAGTCCATGGGGTCGTAAAGAATCGAACACAACTGAAATGACTTAGCATGCATGCAAGGGCTCTCTAGATTTGGAAACAAAGTGGGAAAAAAGCGTGTTCTTCATTTGTCTAGTATTACTTCACAGAATGATCAGGGCACTCGTGAATTCTTGGGGGGGTTGTCCAAGAATGCAGCACAGATGGTGCCCTGGTCCCTGGGAGAAAGAAAGGGAAGATGATGAATTAAATCATTCACAGCTGTTTGCAAGCCACAGCCTGGTCTGAGTTGGACTAATACTGGAAACAATTCATTTTTAGTCATTTTTGGGGTCTATAATGTCTTACACGTTGTTACTGATAGTTTTGATTGTTTTCTAAGCATGATAGTATTTCTTTTACACAGATTATCTTCCAAAAATCTCATGTGAGAGCTAGTATTATAACCCTCAATTTATAGATGAGGGAAAGGAGATTTAAAGAGACTAAATAACTTGCCCTAGTTCATGCTGCTAAGAGTTCAAAAGCCAGGCTCTGAATCGACACAATCTAATTCCAGAACCCATTACGATTAACTACAACATTTGCGCCCCTTACATTCCACTCGTGCTGGTGACCCAGTCTTGTTTAAGGCCCTACCCACCTTTCAAGTGAGACTGTATCTGTTCTATTTTGTGTGTCCGTTTTCAACTGAGAAGGGAAAAGTGAACGACGCAACAGTGGGAAATGGAAAAGCAATGAACATCTGACTTTTTTTTTAATGTGATAAAATCTGCATGAAATGTATCATTTTAATCATTGTTGACAGCTCAGTGGTATCAGGCCTATTCACATGGTTGTATAACTGTCACCCACGTCTCTCCCTAGAACTCATTTCATTGCGTTTGACTTTAAAATACATTTATTCAGTCATTTATTCAGCAATATCTATGTGAGCTCTAGTTGCATCTCTGCTCTGAGCCAGGCTCTGCAACGGCCACGTTCTCAAATTTTACACCACCTCCCCTGCCCTGGCGGCTGGCCAGCCCGCCCCAGTGAGTCCTGTTCTTGCCTTTGGTCCCCAAAACCTCAGCAGTTTGGAGAAAAGGCAGGGTCGGGGCTAGGAGTTGATACGTCACAGGACAGCCCCAAGCCACCACCCTTCACACAGGCATGAATGAGTGCGTCATCCTTCACATAGTGCCATGGAGGCATGACCACAAGGCTTGTATTTATGCCCTTTCTTGCCACAGTTGCCATGGGAAATCGGATATATTGAATATTTCTAGTCCCTGGGCCCCCCAGCCTCCATTTGAAAAAGAAGAATCCTTTTTACTTGATTATGTTGAGAACATGGGCTTCCCCTGTGGCTCAGCTGGTAAAGAAACTGCCTGCAATGCAGATGACCTGGGTTCGATCCCTGGGTTGGGAAGGTCCCCTGGAGAAGGGAAAGGCTACCCACTCCAGTATTCTGGCCTGGAGAATTCCATGGACTGTATAGTCCACGGGGTCGCAAAGAGTCGAACGCAACTGAGCGACTTTCACTCACTCACACATTGACAGCATGATAGATAATATATATACAGTAAAATAATTAGAGGTAATGTTAAAAGAAAAATAAATATCTGTGATTCTTTTGCCACTTTCAGATGGTAAAGCATCTGCCTACCATGTGGGAGACCCGGGTTCAATCCCTGGGTCAGGAAGATCCCCTGGAGAAGGAAATGGCAACTCACTCCACTATTCTGGCCTGGAGAATTCCGTGGACCGAGGAGCCTGGTAGCTACAGTCCACAGGGTCACAAAGAGTCAGACACAACTGAGCGAGTTCACTTTCACTTTCAGCGCCACTTTCATGGAGCGTGGCTCTTGAACTGAAGGAACCCTCCTCTGTAGGCCTTTTGCGTGCTTAAGTGTACTGCAGCATCGAGAGATGGGTATCTGTGTGTGTGCAGAAGTGCACGCACATATGAGTGTGCACGCATATGTATTACGAGGAGGAGGGAAGACGGCACTAAATTGTTCTCTTTTGGAAACTGAGGAGAAAGTGAGGCCCAAGGGAGGCTGCAGGGACAGGGGACTGCAGTCCAGGGGGATGTGGGGTCCTGGAGGAAGGGGCGGGGAGTGGAGATCCGGGTGGTGAAAATCTACACTGTGTGAGATGAAAACTTCACTTCTGTTCTCTCTGTAAAATCAGCTTGCATTGGTCTGCAATAGTTGGATTTTCCATTTTCAAGGATGTATGCATGAGGAGAAGAACTGATGCTTTTGAACTGTGGTGTTGGAGAAGACTCTTGAGAGTCCCTTGGACTGCAAGGAGATCCAACCAGTCATTCCTAAAGATCAGTTCTGAATATTCATTGGAAACACTGATGCTGAAATCGAAGCTCCAATACTTTGGCCACCTGATGTGAAGTACTGTCTCACTGGAAAAGACCCTGATGCTGGGAAAGATTGAGGGCAGAATGAGAAGAGGGCAACACAGGATGAGATGGTTGGATGGCATCACTGATTCAATGGACATGAACTTGGGCAAACTTTGGGGCATTGTGATGGACAGGGAGGCCTGGTGTGCTGCAGTCCATGTAGTCGAGAAGAGTCAGACACGAATCGCCTACTAAAAAACATGCATCAGGAGTGACACGGAAGAGATGTAGCACAAAACCCTACTTCATTATTGGTTCCTAGAAGAACCAGGTGGCTTAACCAAGACAGTCATAAATAAGATAACTTGTACATGAGAAGCACAGCTTGCCAACCATTGTTGGCGGGGGGCAGCAGGGGGGGGGGTGTATTTAACAAAAAATTGTTTTGAAATTCTATGTTTATACACAGGTCTCAGAGGTGGAAGGCATCATTCCTCCTGCCAGAACTTTTTGAGAATAGCTTCAGACAACAAAGTGCTGAAAGCTTTTGCAGACTTGAAAACTTTTGCAAAATAGAAACTCATTTTGAATGGATGGAGAGAAAGACTAGCGACCAAGGGTTGGAGAGGCCTGCTCTGGGAGGGCGTGCTGGCCTCAGGCAAGGAAGCCAGGCTCATTCTTCTAAGAGGAGGTCTAGGAGCAACACTGTCTCCAAAAACCTCGGAAATGTCCAAAGCCCAAAGATGTGTGGCCAAGACCTTCAGGTGCCTGGGGCTGGTGACTTGGGTGGCAGAGGCTGGCAGCCGCAGCTCCCATGGGGGCCCGTGTGCAGGGGCAGGGGGTGTGCTGGGCTGTCTCTCCAGTGAGGCTGCAGGACCCTGTTGGCTGAGGGCTGGGGGCGTCTTCTAAGCCTCTTTCCAGGCGTTGTTCCTTTTAAGTGTGTTGGACGTTATTCGCTCAGTCGTGTCTGACTCTTGGCGGCCCCATGGACTATAGCCTGCCAGGCTCCTCTGTCCATGGGATTCTCCAGGCAAAGATACTAGAGTGGGTTCCCATTCCCTTCTCCAGCGGATCTTCCTGACCCAGGGATCGAACCCGGGTCTCCTGCACTGCAGGCAGATTCTTTACCAGCTGAACCACCAGGGGAGCATGTCCTCAGCAGTGAAGCCACCATGCTCCTCTGCAGAGTGTAACTCCATCAGGCATCCTCGCGATGCGATTTCCTCCCCCCCCACCCCACACACACACTCCCACAGACGGACCATCAGACCTCAGGGTGTCACACATGTAAAGTAAGTTGTGTGATTCTCTCTCTGTGGAATATGAGCCTTTTAGCATCACAGCTTTCGACATTCTCTCATCTCACGCCATCAAACAGGTTGTTAGAAATTCTAGGTGAGAAGTAACGCTGCCACCTTTGTTGACAAATTTAAGCACTGTTCACCTCACAGCGAAAGTAGGGGTCCAGGACTGAGAGAGAATGGAGAGGAAAGGGGGAGAAACACAGGTTAAATATCTTGTCGATTTTTACCAAGCGGGCTAGAGGAATCTCTTTAAGTCTTCAGTAACAACATATTGCTAGGGTCAACGTGGGTAGAAATTGGGAAATACTTTCCGAAGGGCCTTCCTCTATGAAACCAACTTTCTTCATGTTTATTTTATCTGCTACTAGGACTCTGGGGAAGCGTCCTGGTGAATGTCGGTTCCAGAAAAAAACAGAGCTAAGACAGGAAGTCTTCCTGTCGTCCAGGAAGAAGGGCTGGCCTATCCTTCTGGCCAGCGGAACGAGGAGGAGGGGAGGGAAAGTAAGAAAAGAGGTCAGCTACCCACGCCTTCATCTCCGCCACATTCCTGCAGGGTCAAATCTGGGTGAGGAGGGGGAAGCAAGGACCAGAGTCAGAGGAGAGAAGCGGATCTTGCCGTTCTTCCCGTGCGAAAGGGTCTTCCCTTCTATGCCGCGTCCGTTTATTCATTTGCTGGTTTATTTGCGGCCGCGGGGTCTTCGTTTGCACGGCACACACTCCAGGCACACAGCCTCCAGAAGGTGCAGCTCCCGGCTCAGCTGCCCGGCGGCACGTGGGGTCCTCCAAGACCAGGGGTCCAACCTGTGTGCCCTGCAGGGGCGGGTAGATTCCCAACCCCCGGGGCACCGGGAAGTCTGTCTGCATCCACCCGGGCGCCCCAGGGCTGTCGGGGACAACGGGACTTTGCCATCCGGCGACGGCGGGGATAAGTCAGCTGTGGACGCCTCCCAGGACCAGCTGAGACAGGCTCCTGCGGACACAGAGCGAGGCCAGGCCCAGCCCGAGCGAGCCCCTCCACGCAGGCCGGGGCCTGGGGGACCTCTTACAGACCCAGGCCGGCGCCGGTCACCAGGCGTGACCTCTGCGTGGGCTGGTGTGGAGCTGGAGATAGGAAACCTTACAAAAACACATTGCTTCAACCAGGATACATTGAGATGCTCTTTAGGGGCAAGCTTGAGTTTTCAGCCGCCCTGCCACCACTCCTGGGGAGGATCGTGGATGAGGGTGGGCCGGGGGAGGGGGAGGGAAGCCTCCGTAAATAAAGAGCTGCGTCTTCTTTGCACACGAAGGGCAGAACCCACATCCCTCCGCAGGGGTCCTTCCGACACCCACCCACGCTGCGGGCTTCAGATCTGGGACAAAGTTCACTCTTCTGCTAGGCTCTCCCTAAAGCCATCCCACACACACTGGCCAAGCCCCAGCTGCGCACACAGCTCTCAGCAGTGAATGAAAGCTGCCCTCCCGGGGCTCCCGAGGCGGCAAGGGAGGCCGAGGTGTCCTGACCGCAGCGCCGAGCGCGGGAGGTCCTTGGCGTCCGAAGCCCCAGAACCACACGCCCTTCTGAGTGACAGACTGAGCGTCAGTGTCAGGACCTGATCTGAGAGCCTGGCATCCACGAGCGGGCAAGATTTCAGTTATAGGGCTGCGGAGGAGGAACAGTCTCCTCCCGGGCTCACAGGCTGGGCAGGGGAAGCAGCTGTCCTCGTTTATTTTCACACGCAGGGTCGCGTAATTCCTGCATCTGTATTACGTTCTCATTGCTGCTGTAACAAATCTCCCCCACAAACTTAGTGGCTTAACACAACCGGGGTATTATTTGACCTTTCCAGAGGCCGAAGTCCAAAGTGGGTGTTACAGGGCGAAGATCCGGGTGTCGGCTGGGCTGGTTCTTTCTCGAGGCTCCAGAGAAGCGCCCGTGCCCTCCTCTGCCTGAGTCTGGAGGCTGCCCGCTCCCGGCCTGAGGGCCGATCCCTCTGCTGTCCCAGGTCTTCTGCTCCGACCTTCCTGTCTCCCTCTTATCAGAACCCCAGTGATTGCAATGGGCCTGTGAAGATGACTCAGGAGAATTCCTCCTTTCACAACCCTTGATGTAACTAAACTTGTAGTCTCTTTTACCACATAAGGTAACATCCACAGTTTCAGGATGCAGGCATCTTTGGAGGGCCACTGTTCTGCCTACAAGAGTATCATTTGTGTTACCTCCCTTCTAATTCAGTGTGAATAACTGTTAGGATCCTATTTGTGAGATGCGAAGGAGAAATTCAAATATAGCTCAAAAATGTAAACATACTAGCACCAATTATGATATCCCTTAAAGTAAGGAGCCATTTAAAACTAACAGCTGTCCTTGGAGAAATAAACAATCTAAATCCTCAGTATTTAGCTTTAAATTATTCTTTCCTGCCTCTCAACATTACTTTATCAGTGCTTCTCAAACTGGGGCTACCTAGGTCCCAGCAGGTACACCTGATAACCAGAGGTGACAATAAGCTGCAGGATAAACAATACCCCAGTGCCAATTTTATTAACTGCAATAAGCCAGTTGTAACATTTTATATTAAAAATGAACATGGCTATAATACACAGTAGGATGGACATTTTGAATAAATTTTGTAAAACATGAAACTCTAAAGAAGTAATGATCTGCTCTGAACTGTGCCGAAGGAATTTCTTCTCTGCTTTAAAGGAATATTTTGATGAAACATCTGAAAAGCACTGGCATAAATTAGAATATTTGTGCAAGTCTTCCCCCCCCAAAAAAAAGATCAAGAAAATAGTATCTCCTGATTACATGTATTTCTGGCTATGAGTGGTATAAAATACTTTTATTTACAAAATTTAGAGATCATTTATTATGCATCAAGAATATCATAACTCACCTATATATAGAACTCAGTGTTGACAAGGTTCTGCTTCAGCATATAACTGAAAACCAGTATGTAAAAATATACACGTTAAATTTTTCATATTTAGAAGAGGCCCTCTGCAGTTCACCTGGAGTAGATTTACTTTTAGTTCATATGCAATTCTGTTTAAGGTTTGCCTGTGGGTCCCCTACCCAAAGCAATAAACAACAAATTAGAGACGCCTTGTTCCAGGAAACTAACAGACTCAGACACACACACATGAGCTTATAATGTATTATTTTCGACCACCTCTTATACACCAGACATTACCTCATATAATATGAATATCCTGGGTGTTATCCTCTTTTTACATCAGGATCATAGAGCTTGAGAAGAAGCTGGGATTCACAACAGACCACCAAACTCCAAAGTTTGGGATCTTTCTTTTACAGAAAACTCAGCTCATTTCTTTAGCAAAGCAGGTGAGAGTGAGTTAGTGACTTTTCTATCTCTGGTAACAAAGAGTTGTGGTTTTTTGTTTTGTTTTCCCTCAAAGAGTGGAGCCTGAGTCATGTGTTAAACTTGTCTTCCCAGAGTAACTCATAAGCCAAACATCCCAGGGTCTGGGCATGGAGCGAAATCCAAGACAGTCAGGGGAAGAGACAGGCGTTTCGTCTGCTCACCCTGCTTCCCACCTGGAACAGGTGTGATTCACCTTCCGAACACTCAGATGACTGTCACTTCTGGGACCACTGGGATTTCTCTTTTGAATAAGACAGATTTTTATTTTTATTTTCTGCATTTCTCAGGAGCATATGTTGATTTGGGAAGTCTCCCCTCCCCCCTTCCTGCTATTCTAGTAACCACTTCCTCTCCTTTTTCAGGATCTACCCTCATGGAGATCACATGAGCCAGTGCTCAGAAAGCTCACAAGAGTACATGGCAAATACAGATAACCTTCAGGGTGTTTCCTTCTGTGGAGACTCTTGGTTATGAGTAAGCCAATTATGATGGCTTATTATTTACAGTGAATTAATATGAATTTAAAAAGTGTACATTTGCTCCTTCACCATTACCCAACTGCTCAGCGTAAAATAAAATAATCCAAGACAGAATTCCAGATTAGAGAATGTATCTAAAATACAATATTTATTAAGTTATATTATTTGAATGGAAATATACTCTGTATCACAGCTATAACAATTTTTATAGATAATTCATTTATATCTCTATAGTTCAAAAGTCACTAAATCATAGTGTAATTAAGATACCATCGCTACAAATATATTTAAGAATTTAAAGTTTTTCTTTATTATACCATCTTGGAATCACAAACATTTATCTGATTCACATTACATAGGATCAAGACTACTTTACCTGATTTATATCACACAGTTCAATTTATCCCCATATGTAGACTTGCACTCAATCATCCTGCCTTCTTATATTTTCAAAATAGCACTTTAGTGAACCATTGTGAGTGCTCATTACCCCACATTCTGTGAGCAAAATTAAGGTTCTTATATTCTCTGTCACAGAAAGGCTACTATCATAAGCAAAGCACCAGTCACAGCAAATCTGTCAATCATGACAATTGGTCTGGGTTTTCACATTTTAATAGTAAGCACATCAGGTGAGAGATGAAGGGTCTAGAAAACCAGACGCAAAGAAGCGAGGGCCCAGTTCACCAAGGTGGACTTGTGCTAAGCTAAGGGGAGGCCCAAAGACTCTCCCCTGGACACTGCCCCGGGGCCGCCTTATCTGGGGAAACCTCTGACTTTTCTGTTTTTCAGGGGCTGAGCCGGACGCCAGTTGTCCACCATCGGGAGTTCAGGCTCACCCTCCGCGTTGAAGTTAAGGGCACGGAATTTCAACATCTAAAAGACAAAATTAAAGATGAAAAACATCAAAATTACAAGTTTCACTACAGCATTCAATTATCATGCTTGTGTTAAATCTTGAAATACATTTCCCAGTATTCACAGTCTCAGATGGCAATGTTCAAAATTTAATTTGATCCTCAACAGATATGTAATCACATATAGATTACATATATATACTTTCATACAACAAATTAATTTCTACAGAATAAATTAATCTTGCTGTTATCTGAAGGAAATTTTCAATGAGCTTGTTTTTTCCTCTTTTAATTACATAATCAAACATCAAAAACCTATAAAATATTTCGGCGAGGTAAAGTAATAATAACAATTCTAGATCCAAATTAAGGTTTTGTTTTCTGCCCCAGGGAAGACACACATCAGCATGGGTACAGATAGATAAAGTGAGCCCAGGTTTGCATGCTCCAGGGTGGAATGATGGCTGACATCTCTGCTTAAATTTACAGAAGCACAGGATTAAATCTGCCCAGGCTGGGATTTCCAACCCTCATCTCTGGGTAGTTCTGATTTCCTTTTAAGTTCGTGTGAGTTCCCAGCAGAGTGACGTGGCCCAGGCATCCCTACACCAGGTTCCTCCTTCTCTGAGGCTGTTTCTGATAGAGTCACTTCCCTTTCACTAAGCATGACTTGATCTAAACGAAGAATGGTGGTTTGGGAGGCAAGGCAGCTGCCCGTGAATCAACAGCCTCGACCCAGATCTCTCTGCCAAACAAAATTCCCTCGGTCAACTCCGAGGAAGTCAATTTCCGAGGAAGTCAATTTCCATGTAAGTCAGCGACTGTAACACACACAACCATTGTCACCGCAGCGTGTTGAACAGCACAAACTATGCTCTATAGGAAACGCGTGTCTGGTCTAAGCTGCTGAAGCAACTTGGAGTGGCTTTTAATAGATGCTTTTTATCCAACGGATGACTTTCAACTCTGTTAGAATCCAGAATGCATTCTGATATAAATAAACTACAGTCAGATCTTAGGTGAGTGAGCCGTCGGCTGGAAATGATGACCCATAGCTATGCAGCCTTGAATATAAAATCCCTTTGTTCCAGCCTTCAGATTCCTCCTAATGCACAAAAAAGCATGTACTGGGTGACAGACACTTTTCTTAGGTAATCTTCAGTGTTACCCAACTTCACAGTAAAAAGAAAAAATTACCCAAGCTTATCGTTAACAACAAGAAGTACTTGGTGAGTGCTAATTACATCTGCTACGCACTACTGCCGGCACCAGAAGTGGCAGGAGGGCTAAAGCCCACATCTGTCTGCTTCCAGAGGTCTAGTCCTTCCGCCTGGACTAAGTGCTCCCCCCAACCCGAGCGAACGGACCTGCTGACTGCTAACGGAGACGGGTTCTTTGAGCACGACCCAGGTCACGCTTTCGAGGAGAGGAGGGGTGGTCAGTGAGCCGGGGTAGGTCCAGTAGTCCAAGGCGCTAGGAAGGAGGCTGGAAGGATCGAAGTTGGGGAAGTCGGCACTCTTACCCTGGAACACAAGGCAAAGACCGGGTTAAAACACATCACGTGATCAGAGTGGGGGGGACGCAGGAGAAGGGGACACACAAAAATTCAACTTGGAGAGTCAAAAACCTTCCTTTTTTTTTTTTTTTTTTTAAAGAGAAGTTCCATATTCACCAGAAAACAGAATAAAAGAAGTTAACAGGAGATATTCGACATGGGAACTCAGATTAGCAGATGTGAGCAAGAGAACCTGACTAGCAATCTGACCTGTCCATTTGCTCACCTGTCCTCTCAAACAATCCCTTATCTTTTCATTAAGTCATTAATCTTAGCCGGTATCTAAAGTGAAATTGCTGCCACCAAAATGCTGCGATTTTAAGGCACAGGAACAGAATGTGTAGACAGCGTCCTCGATGAGGAGGTCACTGTCTTGCTGTGCTATTTGATGGTTCGACCAGAACTGAAGAACTGCACTGAGCTCTGGACACCACACTTTAGAGAAACAGAAGCGACAGGAAAGAGTTGTCCGAAGAGTGACAGGTTGCTGCAAGAGACAGCTGTCAGGTAAGATTAGTTAAAGGGGACAAAGATAATTAGCTTGGGCGTAGGTGAAAGGCTGAGAGAAAACAGGCTCAAGTGGAAGGAAGATTTGGGGTTTTTTTTTTATGTATAGTTGACATATATTAGTTTCAGGAATACAATGTAATGATTCAATATTTGAACATATTATCAAATGATCATAGGAAGTCTAGTGAACATCTCTCAACAGAAAGTTTCAGAATTTTCTTGTGATAAGAACTTTTAAATCTACTCTTAGCAACTGTCAAAGAGGCAATACAATGTTATTAACTATAGTCACTGTGATGCTGCTAAGTCACTTCAGTCGTGTCCGACTGTGTGTGACCCCATAGACGGCAGCCCACCAGGCTCCCCCGTCCCTGGGATTCTCCAGGCAAGAACACTGGAGTGGGTTGCCATTTCCTTCTCCAATGCATGAAAGTGAAAAGTGAAAGTGAAGCCGCTCAGTCGTGTCTGACTCTTCGTGACCCCATGGGCTGCAGCCTACCAGGCTCCTCCGTCCATGGGAATCTCCAGGCCAAGAGTACTGGAGTGGGTTGCCATTGCCTTCTCACTTATTTTGATTTATGTATAAGTCAATCCCAAAACGTCTTTATTTTATAACTGGAAATCTGTACCTTTTGACCCCTCTCACCCATTTTTGGCCCCCACTCCTGCTTCTGGCAACCACCATCGATCCCCTGTATTTGTGAGCTGGCTTTGTGTTTGTTTTGTTTGCTTATTTGTTTAGATTCCACTAGTTCATCTGGTATTTGTTTTTCTTTATCCAACTTATCTCACTTAGCCTAATGCTCTCAAGGTCCATCCATGTCATCACAAATGGCATGATTTCATTCTCCTGGACAGCTGAGTCCGTTTTATCTGTCTATCTATATCTTGAGCTTAGTCACTTCAGTCCTATCCGACTCTTTTGCAAGCCCATGAACTGTAGCCCACCAGGCTCCTCTGTCCACGGGATTGATTCTCCCAGCAAGAATACTGGAGTGGGTTGCCATGCCCTCCTCCATGGGATCATCCCAACTCAGGGATCAAACTCACGTCTCCTGCTTCGGCAGGTGGATTCTTTACCCACTGAGCCACCTGGGAAGCCCCATCTATATCTATCTACCCCCCATTTTCTTTACCCATCACTTGTTACTGGGTGCTTAGCCTCTTTCTGTCTTGGCTATTGTAAATAAAGCCGCAGTGAACAAGCTCAGGGTAACAGGTAAGCCTTTCAGAAGACTTGCTGCTTTAATTTGAGGATGAGTTTGATAAAGCCAGGTTACTGCTGCTAAAAGCAGTATTTATAAGCAGATGCTCCATGACCATAGCACATAGATTTAAACATGAATTTAAAGAGGTCACAAAACAGGACCTTATTCATCATGTTCTCCATTGCATTTCCTAGACTAACAAAGCGACCAGCGTATAGTAAGTACTCAACAAATATCTGCCTTATGAAGAGTAAATAATTGGATCAGGTGATCTTTCAGCCCCCTTGCAATCACAGTTTTCTCTGATTCTTGCATATGGGTGTTCAAATGAAGCAAGAGTAAATAAATACAAGTCTGAAAATTATACAAGCATTAGGATCAACTGTGGGATAAAGATAAGTTAAATAAACATATGAGCAACATTTTACCTTTATTAAGGGCTCATCTAACAACCACCTATCAACCCGAGACTACTCAGCTTGAGCAAAAGAATTTTAAAAAGTGAGTGGGGTATGGAAAATAGGTACCTTATGCAGGTGTCAAAAAATTCAACTGTACCTTTGTTTTAATAGAATCCAGCGCGTCAAGGACTTTCTGGAGAGCTGGGTTAGCATCACCAACCTATAGAAAGACACAAAGGACAAGACAGTATATACAGTTGGCACCACACCGTTTTTTGATTAGGGCATCTCTAAGGTATAATTTCTCCAAATGGTGAAGCAAAAACCACCACTAGCTACACGCCACCCGTCAGTCTTAGTCTGGTGGCCCTGTTTTCACTGACAATCTGCTTCCAGCTCCGCAGTTCACCTGAAATCGCCTGCTCAGATGGCACCAGTGACCTCCAAGTGCCAAGGTAACCAGAACTGTTCAAATGCTTGCTTTAAGCTTCACGCAGGATTTTGCACTACTGTCTTCCCTCCTTTGCAAAATGCCCCGTCTTTTGACTTTTCCCTCTGCCCCCCTGCCTCCCAAATCTGCCTTGACTCCTGTATCCCCTGTTGATCCTTTAATCAGGGTCTTTCTTCCCAGGCTGCAGCTTCTCAGGGCTGCTTGCTGAGCAGCGCTATCCCCCTCGTCAGATTTTCCTTGCATGATTTCCTAGACATTCGTGGAGGCTCAGATGGTAAAGAAACCGCCTGCAATGCAGGAGACCCGGTGCGATTCCTGGGTTGGGAAGATCCGCTGGAGAAGGGAAAGGCTGCCGACTCCAATATTCTTGGGCTTCCCTTGTAGCTCAGCTGGTAAAGAATCTGCCTGCAATGTGGGAGACCTGGGTTCGATCCCTGGGTTGGGAAGATCCCCTGGAGAATTCCGCGGACACGACTGAGCCACTTTCACTTCACTTGTCACTTGTGTGTGCAGCTGTCACCTTGACACAGGACTTCTAGAACCATGAGTCTGCAGCCCAGACCTTTCTCCACTGGGTCTGCGACTATCCAGGGGGCAGCTCAATCGGCATGTCCCACTCTCACTGCCTGGATTCTGCAACAGGGAGTCACCGTCCTTCACTCCTCCGAAACCTGCTCTTAATTTAGCATTCTCCATCATGGGATAGCACTACCTAGCTTAAGGCTGAAGGAAAACAAAAGTACTCGTGTTCATTCCAGGTATTGCTTTTTCTCATTTCACATTTCATGTGTAAACATCCTTCACATCTACATCCAAACAGTACCTAAGAAATACCTCTGGAATTGTCTTTTTGTCTGTATCTCCACTGCGATTAGCAGATATGCAGGAAAATAAGCCCCCAAATACTTCAGAGCTAAAGGCATTTCCTAGGCTTTCTGTAGAATGTCCTATTTGTTATGAATGTTCTGTCTAGTTCACCTTTTTTGGAAACGGGGAGGGGGGGAATTGGGCCATCAACTAACCTTCAAAAAAACACCTACAACAGCCAGTCCATCAGGCTGCTTCGCTGCTGTTCCAAAGTCGCCGTACTTGCTGTTCCAGTGAACCAAGTGTAGCTGAAGCAGGAGACACAACCACACACAGCAAGCGATTAAACGTGATAAAAGCCTGCAGTTACCTTCATAGCTAGAGCCCACGGAAGAAAGTGAAAATGTGGGTAACTGTAAATCTAAACTTGCATTTTAATTCTACTTGTCCACTACTTCACAAGTGATTCCTTCAACAACTCGAAGACAAAACCTTGCATACCTTTGAGGAATGTTTATTTCTAGATTTTACATTAAAACGAGATCCTCCCAGTTGGATTCATTTTTACGCAAATGGTGTTCTTAGGAGGTCTTAGAGAAAGCTTTGCGGCATTAATGTAACATCACAGATAAAGGTTATAAGAAGCAAATAGGAAGAGCCTTTGTGAAGAAAATGGTTTGAGCTGAATTTACAAATTAAGCTTTTGAAAGAAAAAAAGAGTGTATCTTACCTCTGCAGCATACTTCTTCTTATCCACAGTGTGCTCAGAACCTTGGTCATCAGATGAACCCCAGTGAAAGTGAAACTGAACTAATCTGTAAGTGCCAGTAAGAGGTCCGTCTTTCAGCACTAAAATTAAAAAATATATATATGATGTTTATGTGGGCTTGCCAGGTGGCGCTAGTGGTAAAGAACCCAACTGCCAATGCAGGAGACATAAAGAGACGGGGTAATTTTGCCTGGAGAATCCCACGGACAGAGGACCTGGTGGCGCACACTCACTGATACACACACAAATTCATCCATACGCATGTGGGACACACACTCCTGAACGTCACACTCTTCAATCTTCTTTTATAGTACTAACTGTAGGCCTGAAGCAACATCTTCACTCTGAAAATGAAATCTAGACCCGGGCTTGGTGTGCAGAGCTGAATGGAATCATTTCAACTCTTGTTGCTTTCTCCTTTACTTGTAATGACTGAAAGGGTGGATGCTTTCCTATCTGTTTTCTGAGCACAGGACACTTTCCTTCCAGGTTTGCTTTGGAGTCAGAGGTTCAGGTTTCAGAGAGAGGAGCTTTTCAGGGGACTGTGAGTTCCTCTGTGAATAAGGGAGGAGGCGTGGGCACCGGCCCGCCAGCACTGGGCTGTCTCACACCTGCGAACTCAGGAACCTCCGCCCTGCCTCGGCCAGGGAGTGGCCTTCAGCCCGCATCGCCGACCTCTGATGCCCGTCCTCAGTAGGATTTGTGAACCAACAAGCATGCCAACAAAGGTCTGTCTGGTCAAGGCTACGGCTTTTCCACTGGTCATGTATGGATGTGAGAGTTGGACTGTGAAGAAAGCTGAGCGCTGAAGAATTGATGCTTTTGAACTGTGGTGTTGGAGAAGACTCTTGAGAGTCCGTTGGACTGCAAGGAGATCCAACCAGTCCATCCTAAAGGAGATCAGTCCTGGGTGTTCACTGGAAGGACTGATGCTGAAGCTGAAACTCCAATCCTTTGGCCACCTCATGTGAAGAGCTGACTCATGGGAAAAGACTCTGATGCTGGGAAAGATGGAAGGCAGAAGCAGAGGGCAGCGGAGGATGCGATGGTTGGATCGCATCCCCGACTCGATGGGCATGAATTTGAGCAAACTCTGGGAGATGGTAAAGGACAGGGGAGCCTGGCGTGCTGCAGTCCACGGGCCAGAAACAGTCGGACACGGTTTAGCGACTGAACAACAACAAACTGACACATTTAAAAGCCTTTAAAAATAGGGCAGTTCCACTACTTCAGTTTTATTTCTCTAGAACTGGAAACAGAACCCCTTTTGCTCTAAGTGAATTTTATGTTTGGGCTTATAATTCTGCAGAGTAACGAGCCCAAGAGAACTTCAGCTTTGTAAAACCAAGGGACAAGGTCTTCATGATAAAGTTTGTTTGGACAACTTCACCTAAATATCCTTAATTGGTAGCAGCACATGTTCGTCTATTCAAAGAAAAGATAAAGCTGGCTGGAAGATATCCAGGCGGCTGGGCCCTTCTGTGGCTCCTGATGCAACCGCTGGCTGACAGCTCTGCCTTACAATAGGCCAGGAGAAGAAAAGAAGCTTTTTTTTTTTTTTAAAGAGAATAAATAATCAATGGTGTTATATTACTGATCTATTAAGAAACATGAATTTGGATGTATTCAAATAAAATAACATCTCTTAAAACTAAAAAACTTACTGTAAATGTGCTTTTCGTTAATCTGACAATAAGGAAAGAATTAAAGAATTATCCTTATACCCCCAAATAGACTTTTTCCAAGATAAAAATATAATTCATAACTATATATACTCTTAAAAGAAAATACATGTTTATAAAGTTTATAAAGATTTAGGATTAGGCAAGAGTAATAGAGCTTTCATTAAATAAGGATTTCTAATACTATTAAAAAAAAATGCCTCAGTGTTCAATGATTAAACACTTTCAGGACTAATATACTATTACCAGAAACCTGTTTGAGCTTTTGTTAAAGTAAAACCATGTTACTGTGTAGCTGAGAAGTCCACTGTAAATAGTGCATACTCAGTCGCTCAGTCATGTCCAACTCTTTGCCACCCCATGGACTGCAGTCCGCCAGGCTCCCCTGTCGATGGGATTCTCCAGGCAAGAATACTGGGACTTCTTTCACCAGGGGATCTTCCCCATCCAGGGATCAAACCAGTGTCTCTTGAGTCTCCTGCCTTGGCAGGTGGATTCTTTACCACTAGCACCACCTGGGAAGCCCCTACTGTAACCAGGAAAGGTGTTCGTGTGTTAGTCGCTCAGTCATGTCCGACTTTTTGTGACCCCGTGGACTGTAGCCTGCCAGGCTCCTCTGTCTGTGAGATTCTCCAGGCAAGAACGCTGGAGTGGGTTGTCATTTCCTTATCCGGGGGAAGGAATGTCATTTCCAACTCTATACAGTCTACGGGGTCGCAAAGAGTCAGACACGACTGAGCGACACGCACTCATAAAGGTAGTGTGCATCTTTTTACTTGAGAAATAGGAAAGATGAGATTCAAGACAGGGAACTCACGCCAACATTCTGGGTCTACTTACTCTTTTACTTAATTTGATTGCTCCATGCCATTTTCTAAACTACTCCACTTGAAAAACTCCTTTTTCTAATGAAAAAATAATTTTAAAGAACAGCAGAAATTGATGACTGCATTTTTTTCTCTGGAAAAATCCAGCCATTTCTGTGTGGAGTCCATCATCTGCTGTACCACAGAAATGTGCCTCACAAGCAGTGGAGATACACGAATGGGGTTTTCTCCTCCGAGACCCAATGTCCTGTTCAAGACTCCTGCAAACTTTATTTAAATCCAAACCTCAAAATCAAGAAAGATTTTAACTTTCACGATCTTCCATCAGTTATACATACTACATATAAAACACAACAGAAGCATTAAAGGTAATATTATCATCTGCCCTCTTATACATATTACTTAGGTAAATTATGTTCCTTGTGAAACATTCATGTTAGTAATATTGAAATAAATTAGCCACTAATGCAAATTAAAACCTATAAATGTAGCATTAACATTTTTTCCTTTCTTGATCACGTTAACATTACTTAATATAAGATGCGAGGGCTTCCCTGTGGCTCAGCTGGTAAAGAATCTGCCTGGAATGCGGGAGACGTGGGTTCAGTCCCTGGGTTGGGAAGATCCCCTGGAGAAGGAAATGGCAACCTGCCCCAGTGTTCTTCCCTGGAGAATCCCATGCACAGGGGAGCTGGAGGGCCACAGTCCACGGGGTCACAAAGAGTCAGGCAGGACTGAGCTACTAACACGCATACACATGATATAAGATGCATCCAAATGAACTACAGACCTTAGTGAATGTCAATAATCTCTCTTAAATTCAAAACATAAACTGTTCCCAATAATCCTTAGTTTAAAATTTAATGGATTCTTATTAATGAAGTAAATAGTCTACTAAAAAACACATTTCTAGTCGTGAACAATCACTTCTATCAAGAACCTGAAACTTAATCTGTTTTGGGTTTTTGGCAGTGGTCAGCAATTCTAGGGCTACCTCCTAAGGTTAAAAAAGCAAGTGTCAGTATAGACAGATCTGAGGGAAAGATGCCCATACTCTCAGTAGTGAGATGCTTAGCTGTCACCTTCACTAACATACCCACAATGAAGACTGAGGAGGCAGCAGGTCTTAGTTTCAGGTCTATGGCAATTATTTGACAGCTTCTGGTTTAAAAAAAAAAAAAAAGTAACCCTTTGACATGAACACAATTAAATACGGGGTCTAGAATGCTTTAGTCTATCTTACAGAAGCTTAGGGTTCTGCTCATAACAACTGTCCATGGGTTGGCCCAATAATTCGAGCACTGGTTTTCAATATTTGCCTCTAACTTTGCAATAAAGCAAGAGCATTTTAAACTCATTAGTAAAAGTTAATAAGTTAGCAGGAGTTAATAATTTGACTACTATTCTTTTCTTCCCAGATAAAGAATGTAATAAAAGATCTCAAACAGGGAGTTATTTTTTAATAATTTAAAACACCTAGCAGGATTAACATTTTTCCATTAATTTCAGGTGGTTTCTTTTTAAAGGCACTTAGAAGATTGATGAGAGTTTTAACCCTAGTTCCCAGTTAAAGCCTATTAACTCCATATTTAAAAAGAATTCTCACAAGTTTAAACATAACAATAAATTCTACCAGTTCAGTTCCTTATACCCAAGTATTTAATTTTGGGTGTAAGAACATTTAGGATATATCCGAAAATCTGAGCCTATGAAAAGTACTTGAAGGCTGACATCTCCCTGGGTTGAGGGGCAGGGGAGTAAGTGAACTGAAGTATTTAAATACAGAAAATAAAGGATATCTTAAAATATTAACTCAGTGAAAATAATTCCTAATAAAAAGAGATGACAGACTACAGATTTTAAAAAACTGAATGACCAAAATGAAAAGTTATTTTTAGACTTGGAACAGAAAAGTATATCAGTTTTTAAAAGTATGGCATGGATACGAACACACTAAACATTAACTATAGCCGTCATTTAAAGATTCTTATTCAATTTCCATTTTTAAGTGGTTGCCATTTAGCCTCATTCCAACAAACTAGGAAGGAGACGACTAGCAAGTAACCTAAACTCTTGAGCATTCCGTTTCTTCATGTTTATTTTAAGTGGGTTTGACTAGAGTACCTCCACTGTGTGTTCTAACTTGAGAGTCTAGGATCTTTAAAAAAAAAAAAAGTCCAAAGGGTATTTCTCTGCATGCTATGTTTGGTTTTGTATTTTTTCTATCTTGTAGATGTGTTTCCCCCTAATATCAACATTTAATATATTCATACTCTAGAAAAAAATGCTTCCTTGTTTAATCAAAACACCTGCAAATGCTGCGGAGGTAGCAGGCAAAATTACAAAGGATTCTTTCACCTTCGAAGGAGGACAAGCCTCTCAAGCATTCATTCCTCTTGTTTTTACTGTGCCTCCTGCCTGGTTCTCTCAAGTCCTCCTTGTTTCCTGCTTCCTTTTGCCAGGAGTCTCCTCCAAGACACTGAAATCCTTCAAGCCTCATCCTTTAAGCACAAACCTTATTCACCCTTAAAAGTCTTTTCTGACTTGCTCAGGCCAACTCCAAACCTGCCTTCCATGTTTCCTTGGAACACCTCTGTGTTGCACCCACCAAAGTGACTGTCAGCATCTATTGCTCTCGTCTTCCTGCGTGAGGCATCCTCAGCATGGGCTCAGGGGAGGCGAGTGAGGGACCAGGCTCCATCCTGACCTCCAGGTGCCTGGCTTGTCTTACATAAAGGTGGTGTTAGTGAGATTTTTCTTTTCTTTTATAAAAACTAAGTGAACAATACATCTGTCTCTAAAGACATGGACTTGAGCCTCTATCTGATGTTTCACAATCAAACACAGCCAGTTGCTTCAGTAATGTGTGTGTTATTCACCAGGAGGAGGAGTTAGAAAAAGGTGGGTAGCTCTCATCAGTTACTGCTCACGAAGAAATCCATCAGAACTTGACATATTTATGGTAAAACGTATTACTATATGTGATAATGTCATATGTAAAATCAGTCCATAGCTTAATAACTGGCATGTTTGGAAAAATAGAGAAGTGTTATAAGATTTTAAAATATCATTAAGTGATAAGAAGTAATTTTAAAGCAATTTTAAAATGTTACTTTTTTTCTCTTTAATAAATCCTATTCACTTGCTACCATGTTAAAAAAAAAAAAAACCCAGAAGTTTTCATCAGAGATGCAATAGCGACAGTGCTTGCCTAACAAAGGCAGCCAAGTGGCGTGAAGAGCCAAGAGCAATGGCCATTTACAGAGGAATCTCAGGTGCCAGGCACTGGGCTTTATACATCTGTCCCATTTAATCCTTCCGCTGTAACAGATACTCCAATTTTACAGTTAAGAAAACAAACACTTAGAGAGGCTAGTTACTATCATTCCCAGGAGAGGAGGAAGGAAGAAGAATTTTTCAAAACTTACTGAATACATTGGATAGCTCCCGAAAACGGCAAGGCAACTCGAATAATGCTTATAATTACATTCATATATTAGCACTGCAGGTCGTTACACGAACATTTTGAGTGTTACTGAATGTTGGATCTGTCTTTTCTCCTTTTGCGCAATGCTCCGCACGCCCCCAGGCCCACACCCCCACCACACATAACGTGTTTGTAGCACCATTTGGTCAGTGCCCTTCAAAGGAAAGCACCCGGGAAAATAGGACACTGGCCTGGAAATCAACCAGTGAGCAAAGAAGGCTGCTCCTGTGTCTGAAGGGGATTGTTCTCCTACTTCTGAGCAAGAAAAGAATAAAAAGCAGCAGCAAAGAGTGTTCTGTAAAGAGCACTACTACAAATAAATTACGGTAATTGGTTTTGTCAGCAAGGGACCAGGTATGTCCACCAACTCTAAAACATCTTCATTTATCGAATGAACTTCTGGGTGGATACCGAGATACACAGCCACCTTTACCACACTGGCCCAAGGCTGAGAAAATATTCACAAACACAGAGCTTCTGAGAATTTCAGGATTTTAAAGTAGCAGGTTTTCAACACTCTTCTGCGTGCTACCTTGAAGACCAACTCTAAAAAGTCCAGTTTCTGCAAGTCTCCTCATTGCTGACCTCTACGCAAGGGGCCCTGCCTTTTTGTGACTTTTCTCAGGCATAGCACAGTTATTCAGTGCCCTACATAGAAACCGGGAATCCGACAGGGAGAAACAGCCCCTGTCACTTCAAAGAAATTAGCCTGCTTCTCAGAGGCTGAAATAGAACGAAGATGATCAGAGTGTAGTATTAAGGGGATCCTGCGCCTGTTAAGCTGGGACAAGAGCTGCTACGGACACATGTTATTTTGTAAACACTGACCTGCTTTGTCCTGGGAGTCATCAAACTCCACGTTGAAAGAGTGACCGTTGTTGAGCATTCTCCGAGAAGCTGCTTGCCCATAGAGAAGGGACAGAGGCTTCAGAGCAGCATCAGGGACGACGGCCTTGGTGTCCACGTCAACCGGTGACTGGCGCTCGCCGTTGGCGACGGGGAAGTCCTTATGCCAGTGTTCGGGGCCTGGGGTTGAGCAGAGACGTGTGAACCCCACAATGTGGGGAAGGGCACACCCCAACTCCGGGGAAAGGGCAACGATTCTTGGACCTGCTTGGCTCCAATTCTGGCACTGCCACTTCCCAGCTGGATACAAGGCTGCACTAGTGGTAAAGAACCCGCCTGCCAATGCAGGCAGATGCAAGGGACACCAGTTCAATCCCTGAGTCAGGAAGATCCTCTGAAAAAGGGCTTGGCAACCCACTCCAGTATTCTTGCCTGGAGAATCCCATGGACAGAGGAGCCTGGTGGGCTACAGTCCATGGGGTTGCAAAGAGTCGGACACCACTGAAGCGATTTAGCAAGCAACCTTGGGAAAACATTTGATCTGTGCCTTAGTTTTTCCCTCTGTATTAAGGGGAACCAATAGCATCTGGCTTATAGAGGTTGGTGTGAGAACTAACATCAATCCATGTAACGCTTTTAGAACAAGCAGGGAGCGTCATATACATATTAGCTATTTTTATGTTTCTTTTACTGAAACTGAGCCGCTGACCCTGGGTTTGTGATTAGGATTTGAATGAGCAAGCTTCCTAAAGACGCTCCCGCAGAGGGAGATTCCTTCCTCAGTCCTCCTGCCAGAGGCAAGGACTGAATCACCTCCCCGCCAGCCCCCTCGCCTTGAAGGGTCTGGATCTCCATCACCTGAGAAGCCCCAGACCCCGCAAGACAGAGATGCGCCAGACACATCTTGCTCGGACGTCCGCTGGCCTGGGGGAACCCAGACCTGTGGCCCCGAAAATGCCGGTTTCCTGGGGACCTCCTGACCTCAGAAGTCAAGAAATCAGGAAAACTCAGAGGTCAGCGCAAAGGACTCAAACCACCAACCCAAGAAAACGCCCGGGAACAGTTCGTGCTGAGAATCTTAGCCACAGGTGGTGCTAAAGATGAAGTGCGGGGCGGGGGGGGAGGTGAAGGGGGGCGGGGAGGGGGGTCTCCTAATTTCTCTGCGGTCAACGACCAAAGTGTTTCGCTGCAGCCCTTCCTAGCGTCCTCTTGGGTCGGGACAGGGTGGTGATCGACCCGAGCGGGGCTGCGCGCGGGTCCCATGGCGATGCGCGCCCCCCTCCCCGGCCCGGCGCGGGCGCAGGGCTTCCTCGACAGCGGCCTGGGGCCCGGCGCCAGGGACGCGCCCGGGGGGCCCCAAGCCGGGGGACGCGCCCGGGGGCCCCGCACTCACCGTTGTGCGGGCCGTATCCCCAGTGATGGGACATGGTCGCGCCGGGGTCCGGGGACTGCTGCTCGGGTGTCCGCGCCGTGTGTCCGCGGGCCGCGCCGTCGCCGGCTCTTATAGGCGCCCGCCACCTTCGCGCGTGGGGGCGGCCCCGGGCTGGGGGCCCCGGGCGGCCCCAGGCGGAGCGGGGAGGAGGGCGCGGGCGGAGGTGCGCTCCGCGAGCTCGGGGCGGGCCGGGCGGGCGAGGCTCCGGGGGCGGGGAGAGCGCCCTGCCGGCCGGGCGCTGCGCCAGGCTCCGGGGCTCCACTCAGGCCGCCCGGCTGCCCTCGGCGCGGGCCCGGGGCGCCCGGGAGGTTCCGCGCTCCCCGCGCGGACTGGGCTGCGGAGCGTCTGCGCGCGCCCCGTCCCCACGCGGGGCGCGGACCGCTCGGGCCCCGGCGCCTCTCCGCCCGCGCCCCCCTTTGTGAGCGAACCCCCGGCCCCCGCGCCCTGCCGCCCCGCCCCATAGGCCCTGCCCGCGCCGCGGCCCCCAGCCCCGGGGGGCTCGCCGCGCGGGGTCCCGGCCCTGCGCCCGCAAGCGGGGCGGGGAGCGTGACCTTGGGGCGGACGGGGCTGCGGTCCTGGAGGGGCGCGGAGGGCCGGGCGCCGCGCGCCCCCTGCCGGACGGCCGTGCGCGCACCGAGGAGGAGGGCGGTCTCCCGTACAAAGTCCGCACGAGGCGAGCGTGCTTCTACATCAGCCCCTCGGCCGCGTCCGACTCTCTGCGACCCCGAGGACCGCAGCACGCCAGGCCTCCCTGTCCATCACCAACTCTCGGAGTTTACTCAAACTCACGTCCATCGAGTCAGTGACGCCATCCAGCCATCTCATCCTCTGTCGTCCCCTTCTCCTTCTGCCCTCAATCTTTCCCAGCATCAGGGTCTTTTCCAATGAATCAGCTCTTCACATCAGGTGGCCAAAGTACTGGAGCTTCAGCTTTAACATCGGTCCTTCCGTTGAACATTCGAACTGATCTCCTTTAGGGCGCATGCATGAGAGGGGGCCATTTCCTTGCGAACTGACAAGGTATCATATGGATACCCTGACATCTCTCCTACTTCCTTTCTTCTCTTTAAAAAATTAATTTGGGGGGAGAGATTATCTAGGCGAGTAAATACTGATTGAAAGCAATCAAGACTTATAAAGAATCACTCTTCTAACAGGAATTGGGTGAAAGAAATTTCTTGCAAAAAGATGAGAACTTGCAAAAAGCTGAAAACTCAGAACTTGGCTGCCGAAGAAAACTTGGCATCAGGCATACCTAAGAATCAATTCAAAGAAATTTAAGAGGATATTTTTTGAGGCAAGGCAACGTTATAGCCATAAGGTTTTGGGCCTTTTCTGGGCCTTAGACAGTTTGCCTTTATGGATCCCTTCTTCGTAAACACACATACAAAGGCACCCATACACATACATGAATGTGTTGCTATATTGACATAAAGATTGATATTTTAACATGTATTTTAAACATTTTTTGACATAAATGTTCATTTTCTTCTTCTGGTTTTAAAAGAAAACATTTTCATGGGTATCTAAAAGTACCATGGGCCTGAAACTCTGTTTCCTAGTACCTAATGTGGAAGTCAGGACTGTTTTCTGGTGAGGGCAGAATTCATTTCCCTCAAGGGACTTTGCCACAAAAAGAGGAGAAGGATTTTCTGTCCTGTGGCTCGCTGTGATCTTTGAGAGCATAGTATTAGAGGTAACATTGAGGCCGCTGAAAACAGTTATACACAATCCTATCAACATCATACTACTTTTACAGATATATAGAGATAAATTATAGTATTAGTGCAAACTTTTACAATATTGATCTCAAAAATCATTATTTTTTATTTATTTCAGTCAGCGCCACACAGATACGATTCACAGTTAGAGGCCCTTGTTATTGTCCTAAGGTCCCAGGAGCGAGTGAACCTCTTTGTGCTGCAGTCCTGGTTGCTGTCACCATGAATTCTCAGGCAATGAGGATTTTTGGCTCCTAATGCCATCATAGTTCTTCCCAGAGGGCACAGTGCTAAAGAATCTGCCTGCCAATGCAGGAGATGCAAGAGATGCGGGTTCAGTCCCTGGGTTGGGAAGATTCCCTGGAGGAGGGCATTTCAACCCACTCTGGTATTCTTGCCTGGAGAATCCCATGGACAGAGGAGCCTGGTGGGCTACAGTCCACGGGGTTGCCAAGAGTCAGCCATAACTGAGCATGCACGCACACACACCATCACAAAATGTAGTTTGTAGTTGCAAAGAACCTCTTATTTATGACTCTGTAGCTACATATTGTGGAGTCCAGTAAAATAATTTTGATTCTTTGCATAATTTTCAAATATTTACTTAATTGAAAAGAAGACGGCCTTGCAGTTGCTATGAGATTCTTCACTGGGCCCTGGGGATGTATTGTTGGTAAGTGTTAAGAGCTGAATACTAAGTCTATGAATGTAAAGTGGGTTCTAAAGATTTTGTGAAGGTAGCTAGGTTTTCAGACCTGCTGAAATCCTTGTCTCTTATTTTCTGTGAAGCTAGACTGTGGCTTTACTTACATGGAAGTAATAAAAGCACATTTTGATTACTAAATATTTCTAAAACTTCAAACACCACCAAACTGCAGTTCAGGAAATAGATTCTCGTTATTCAAGTGAGTTTCCCCCTTCCTCTCTCACTTCTGGAAAATGAACTCCTTTTTAGTGGGGCAGGCTCTCCCCGCAGAGCTGAGCTTGGAGAGAACTTCGCATACTCACTGCAGGCAGAAGATATTTCATCTTTGTATATTCAGTAGAGATCGACATTTTTTTATTAACTTCTTTTTTATTACATTGATTGTCTTAGAACTTTTTTTCTGTCCATTTTTTTTTTAATGATAGAGATGGCTTTGTGCTTTCACATAGATGCATTCAGGATTCAGAATGGAACTTTATTTTACTGAGGCATTCTTAGCAGGCAGTCATGATTCAGTTGTGTTCAAAAGACTACTCTAAGATTGGATTTTTAAATGTCAAAAATGTTAGTTATCCTACACCTGTGTTTCTACTGGACAGGAAGACCTGTTCATTTAAGAATAATTCTAAATAAAGAAACTGTTACAGTACCTGAAGAAAGGTACTTTTTTTCTGCCCCAGAAGGAAAAAATGACAGGCTATATATCAGGAAATTATAATATAAAAATCTTGAAGTCTGTGCTCTGATTATCATAATAAAAAGGTCTCTAACATATTAATCTTCCTAAAACTATAAAATAAAATGGTAAAGAATTTCTCCCTCCAGTAAATATATTGGTAATATATTTTACAAAGTGAAATATACATAGTTTATTAGACATCTAACTACAAAACTAATAAGATAATAAACAGTTAACTAGTCTCTTGTTTGCTACAATTAGTTTTCAAGTAAGTATCTATGGAGGCTAAGAACCATTCCCTTCTTGGGCTCCCATAGGTCTTTGCACATATCCATCTATCCTAGTATTTCCCATACCACATTCTAATCTGACACTGTATTATGATCAGCAGGTTGTAATCCACCACCTCAATTAGCTTCTGGCTGCTCATTTGTAAAGTAGGAATAATGACACCAATCTCAGGCTTGTTATAAGGACTTAATTAGGGACTGTATATAAATCACCTGCTACATAAAGGCTCTCAGTTCATCCCAGACATTGATACATTGTTAGAATATAATATAACAAATGCAAAATTAAATATCTGGGCAAGGTTCAGGGGAACAAATAAGAAGAATGAGGCTCTAGCAGCGTGGGTTTTTTATAGGGGTGGTGAGGAGTGTTTGGGTCACAGAGAAGTCCATTTTAGCACAATTGCATATTTGTTTTTATATAACTGAGCCATCTGAAACTGAGAGCTATCACATTATTCGACTTTGGGTCCTAGGTATCCATCACTTTTATCTGGCATGAGCTCCAGGACGCAAGTAGTAACTATCCAAGTAATGCACTTTGAAATTATGAAGTCACTAATCCAAATGGAGGCAATCGCAAGCTTTCTTCACAGAAGCCAGTAACAAATAACATTGTGCTGAAATTGGACTTGGTTTTGAAACTGGGCTAATTGACTAACACTCTGACCTTGGGCCAATTGCTTGGTCTTGCAAAGATTCGATTTCCTCATTTGAAAAGCTGAAATAATATTACCCACGTTCTGGAGTTGTGGCAAGGACTAATGTTTAAAGGGACTAATTTGTAAAAAAAAGATTTAGCATGGTGCCAATATTTAGAGCTTGATAATTCCTAGCTTTCATTACTACTGTTATATGTTTTTTGAACTCTTGTTATGTGCTTATTATTTTTAAGTACTATGTGGGCTGTCAAAGCTGTAGTCACCTGTCCACTCATTCATTCAGCACACCTATCAAGTACTGTAATGTACCAGACTCAGGGGCTGCAGCCATGAACCAGATGGGCAGGATCCTGCGCTCATGGAGCTTACCTGGGGACAGACGGGCGGAGAATATGATAAATGAATAAGCAACAAGGGACACGGATTTCCAGTGAAGTAGAGAAGAATAAGGTGGTGGATGTTACCATGGGCACTGTGGTTAGTTATGAAGACCTTCTGAAGGCTGTGGCATTTCAAAAACCTCTAAAGAAAGATCCAGGGAAGGACATTCCAGGCAGAGGAAAAGTAAGTAAAAAGGCCCTGATCAAGGACACTTCCAGAGCAGAGACGCTTGTGAAGCCTGGAGGCTGGAAGCAAGGGAACGGTGCAAACTGCCGTGATGTGATGCTCTTCAGAACCAGCGCGAGTTCCAAGATCATCTCGTTTGGTTATTTTTTATGGATGAGGAAACTGGTAGAGGTTTCCAGAACGTACTGACGGATCCCTCACTACCCCTCACTTCCTTGCCTTGGACCATCTGACAGTGACTTTTCACAAAAAGCTTTAAGCTCCTTTTCCTGACCCATGATTGACCCATTTTAGTCCTGGCTCTGGCCTTCCCCTTGGTCTTTGGGTCTCTTGACATTCTTCCACAAGGGGATAGGAGGAGTGGCCAAGAGCCCGGGTCTCCTGATTTGATTTGAGTTTTCCAAATCCAAACTCAGCTTCTATTCAAAGGCTGTGAAAGTGAAAGTCGTCAGCTGTGTCTGACTCTCTGTGACCCCATGGACTATACAGCCCATGGAATTCTCCAGGCCAGAATCCTGGAGTGGGTGGCCTTTCCCTTCTCCAGGAGATCTTCCCAGCCCAGGGCTCGAACCCAGGTCTCCTGCATTGCAGGTGGACCCTTTACCAGCTGCGCCACAGGGAAGCCCTGAAAGGCCACTCAAAGGTAAATCCCAACTTTACCGTCTACTCCGCCTTGGATGATTTATATATTCCACCTCCTCGAGTCTGTTTCCACGTCCAGAATGTACTAAGAGTACCTAGGGTTGTGGGAGTGTTAGGTGAGCTAATTCATGTGATACAGGCACGTAAGGTAGCATGACGCCTGGTGGTGGTAGCCGTTCCCTTAAGAGTCTCCTTAGTGCGGCAGAGAGGCGTAGACCCACGCAGTGGGAGTCAGCCTCGTGAGAAAATGGACCCGAGGCCAGACTCCCGCTCCGTCACCGGCTCCATCACTCAGGTGCCGTTGTCACCATCACCCTGAGTGAGCTTCGGGATCCTTCTGAACTTTACTTATTTTATTTGTAAATTAGTGAGAAATTCTGCTTCTGAAGCATTAGGATGAAAACTGACCTCTGGAAGACAGCATACTATGGTTCTGGAACATTTTCTTTATTGAATAAATGCTTTAATTGTCATTACAGGACTTCCCATTGTAAAATCATGAATTGGTTCTTCTGTTTCTCTACCTCGGATGAAAAAGCCCACATTTAGTTAAGGAATACTTTTGGAGTTCCTTCTCTTACAGGAAAAAAAAAAAAAACAAAGCAGAGTTTTGGAAATCTGATAATGCTGCAAGCGTGGTTCCGAGGACTCTACACAGCCCCGAGGCACTGATATAGCTCAGCCTGCCCCAGGTTGTCCCGGAGCCGTGTGGGTGTTGAGCCGGCAGCCGTGCAGCCTCACCGTGTGACAGTAACAGTGCGTTCAGATTATGCATGAGGTGCCGCTCTGTCAAGGGCTTCCCCAGCGGCTCAGCGGGGAAGAATCTGCCTGCAACGCAGGAGCCGCGGGAGCTGCGGGTTCGATCCCTGAGCCTGGAAGATCTAGAGGAGGACATAGCAATGCACTCCAGTATTCTTGCCTGGAGAATCCCGAGGACAGAGGAGCCTGGTGGGCTTCAGTCCACGGGGTCTCAAAGAGTCAGACACGACTGAAGCAACTTAGCACACACGCACTGCTCTGTAAAACAAAGTTACAGCCACATATTGGTCATTTTTAGGGTTTTCTGCCAAACCCCTGTGATCACTGACGTGGCAGGAGACAGCACCAAGGATACATCTAATAGGGCTCCCCTGGTGGCTCGGCTGGTAAAGAATCGGCCTGCAGTGCGGGAGACCTGGGTTCGACCCCTGGGCTGGGAAGATCCCCTGGAGGAGGGCATGGCAACCCTCTCCAGTGTTCTTGCCTGGAGAATCCCAGGAACAGAGGAGGCTGGCGGGCTGCAGACCTTGCGGTTGCAAAGAGTCAGACTCAGCAGTGTGACTAAGCCCAGCACAGCACACATCTGATAAACGGGTGAGTTCAACCTCTCTTAGGAAAGTGCTCTGCAGACTTTGAAAGCGTTAGTTCCTAAACGTGTCTTTTTCTTTCACGATAACCTAGTAACATCGCAACTTTTCCTTATAACTAAGTCTATTTAGTTTTTAAAAGTAGTTGGTAAATTCAAATATTGTTTCAATCAACCAGAACTGGAATGGAAGTATTAGGTGGGATAATTACACTGGAAATGCAAATTACATGTTTAAAACATTTGATGTTCCGTGGTGTCTGCCGCACGGGATACTGTGAAGTACTCAGCAAAAGTCCGCCTCGCCTTAGAACTGAGGTCGGGGGCAAGACTGACTGTCTGGAGACATCTTGGTTGTCACCACTGGTGGGGGCCAGTGTGCTCCTGGCCTCCAGGAATGCTGTAAAACACCCCATCATTCACAGAGCAGCTCCCTGTAACAAAAATTACTCAGTCCCAAATGTTAACAGTACCCTGATCGTGAAACCCTGCCTTAAGAGTATCCGTAAGGTAATGCTTTTGTAAAAATTATGTATGGGTCCAGCAACACACGAGACCTGGGGCAGTTCTTTGCCCACAATATGCCCTCACTCGTTTTTGTTGGTTGGATTGGATAGAAAAGGTAAAATCTCACCGCTGTACTTTCCAAAATTTGTCTGTCCACTTTGCTTCAGCATATCTCCAATAACGTGTCTCCTACCTGAACTATGATAGTCGGTATATGTTACTAGTAACTTCATCACATGATTCAACTTCTCATTTGCTTGTTAATCACCACCTTGTTTGGGGAATTTTTGACTTCCTTTTAGAAGCAAGAACAATTTAATTTTTCCATACAAGGGGAATTATCGGCATAACAAGTAATTTTTTCCCCCTTACCAAGGGCAAGAGTCAGGATTCACTGTTATCTTAGAGTAAAACATTCTTTCCCACCCCAAATGTTAAAGTTGAATGTAAACTTTTAATGACTTTGTTGTTGTTGTGTTAGATTGTTGTTTAGGGTGCCCTCCATGTAATTATGTTTTTTCTGCCAATGAGAACCTGGCCTTTACCCCTCCTTGTAAAAGCAGGAGTAAATCACTGCATGCTTCTGGGGCCTCACTCACGCTGGAGGAGCCCATGGAAGGCTTGTTGGGGTTCAGTCGCTCAGACGTGCCTGGCTCGGCAACTCCATCAACGGCAGCCCGCCAGGCCTCCCCGGAAGGCCTCGATCCAGGTCAATCTGGTTTTCTGAAAACTGTCTTAAGAGTGTACCGATGGGAAAAGGGCATTTTTATTACCCTAAGAAATATATGGATAAGCCACAGGACACAGAAATGGTTACATTTTATAACCCCGCAGTTTGTTAATTTTTTACTTATCCGGGTTAACTCTAAAGAGAAATTAAGTCTATTTTATGCAAGGAAAGATATCTCGAAAGTTTTAGACTGCTAAATGAGGATTTGGGGATAGGAGACAAGCAGTCTATAACCTGAAAATTCCGCGCCTGACATTGAATCTCCAAGGCACTTTCTTGCTTTGCCACGTCACCAAAATCGTCTCTGTTTTACAGGCCACGGCATTTTCAGTTACTCTGTACCAACCACCTCTGTTTCAGCGCCTCCCCATCTGTTTCCTTCCTCTCGCTTTCCTCCCCCTCTTCCTCTCCCTTCTTCTTTCTCTCTGTTTCTCTTCCACATAAGCAGGGAACGTAATATACACTTGGATGGATACATTTCTGTACGTTAATATTTTAAGGGAAAAAAGGAATGAGATAGCCAA
Organism: Odocoileus virginianus; assembly: GCF_023699985.2. Classification (NCBI taxonomy): domain Eukaryota; kingdom Metazoa; phylum Chordata; class Mammalia; order Artiodactyla; family Cervidae; genus Odocoileus; species Odocoileus virginianus. Next base: position 61,628,674 of record NC_069688.1, read on the forward strand.
CATCCTCTGATGTGATGGGATGTCTTTTTCTTTCCTCTCTTCCTTGTCTTTTCCTTTGTCATCTTTGATGATGCTAAAGGTTTATAACCAAGTCAAAAAAAAAAAAAAAAAACAACCAACCAACCCAAGGTCAAAACTGGTCAGTGGAAACCGCCTGCCACGCTCGTCAGAAGCCGCAGCAGGGCCTGTTTGCGCTGTTCTTCTGACCCCTGTGATGGCTCTACCTTCAGCTCGCCTCGCTCGGGGACGGTGAATGCGCAGGTGCCCGCGGAGGTGCGGAGCTACAGATCGGAGCGCCGCTGGCGGCTGGCCGGGGTCTGCCCGCGCTGAGCCTGCTCCTGCGAGGCTCCCGACCCGCGCTTCGCGAGCGGTGTGCACACGTGTGGGCGCACGTGAGCAGGGAAGAAACACAGAATGCTTCTCTTCGTGGTGATTCTTTCGCCCCTGAAAATTCCCACTGTCTATTTTATGGCATGTATGGTGGTATAATGCTGTGAGTATAAAGTTTATTGTTGGAAATTCCGTATCGGCGGTTCGTGTTCTAAAACCGGGCCCTTGTGGCTGCGCCAGCCAGGGAGTCTGGAGTCACTGCTGGCCCAGGTGCCCCGGGGCCGGGCTCTGCGGGCTGCCCCTGCACTTGGTTCTGCTACCCCCCCTTCCTCCAGTGACGCTGATATCTCCATTGACCACGTATTCCGTGCCCAGTGTGCTGGGCACCTTGGCCCTGCCCGATAAGGCCTTCCCTTCAGCAGTCACAGCCGCCTTTGGGTGGTTTCTCTTGAGTAATGTCCGAAGGTTCGTTCCTTCTTTCCATGTTTTCCCTCCTCTGTGATGCTTCCAGGCAGCTCCTCAACTACTTCTGTATCTTTCATTCTCGACATAAATGCTTTCAGAAAGCATGAAATCCTTTAAAGAAAAAGGTTGTTTAGTCACTTGTGTATACTTTCAAAATTGCACGTCAAAGGACTTCCCTGGTGGTCTAGTGGCTGGGACTTCATCTTCCAGTGTTGCAGGGAGGGGTGGGAAGGTGCGTATGGGTTTGATTCCTGGTCGAGGAGCTGGGGTCCCACGTGCTTCCCAGCCAAAAAGCCAAAGCGTGAACAGAGGCAATGCTGTAACAAATTCAACAGAGACTTTAGAAAGCAATCCACATTAAAAAAAAAAGTCTCTAGAAAAATAAAATTATACATCAAATATTGAGTGCTTCTGTCCAGCCCAAACCACTGCATTTCTTCTTTTCTCCTTATGCTTATTTCATAATTCCTCTGAAACTCCCCAGCCCTCCTGGGGCCTAATCAATGTTTCATATCAATTAAGCTGCTAAGGGTAAGAGGCTTAGTACACCTCACAATCTTGACGACAGGCCTTCGTTAGAGAAAACAAACTGAATAAACCAGACCTCTGATGAAATATCATTAAAATACTTCTTTAAATAAAAAAAAAAATTATAGAGGCAACCAGAGATTTACTCTTTAAGTTACAAATTCAGCTGCCCAATACCATTTCTCATTCCCTCCCCAACCATCAAGAGATAACTTGAGTTTGATTTCTGGTAAATTTACGGTCTGGGTAAATTTTTTTTTTTCAAATACTCCACTATTAGAAATAAGCTCCAAGTAGTAACTAGAAGTGCGTGAGGACATATAGGGTGTCTGTGTTGTTTATGGAGGGCAGGACATTTACAAATTCGCTTGGGGTGGGGCAGACTGTGTCAGTTGAAAATGTTTATTGAATTTTCAAAATTATCACACTTGGGTCATTGCTGGCCACACCACAAGCATCTGAGTTAAAGAATTATCTTTATAATGTGTGTGGAATTGCTGTGAGCACAAAGGTGAAGGAAAAGGAGAACTAAAAATCACAAATAAGAAAATAAAGGCAAATTTATATAAGTTCAAGCCCTAGCATGAACTGTGCCAGTTCGTATCGCCAGAGTCCAGAGTCACAGGCTCGTTGCCAGCTACATTCAAACTGCATATGAGAAGCATGGGCGCTAAGAGATAAACATTCTGGTAGAGAATCTCTTTTTATATCTCCTAAAATATGTCTCTTCTCTGCCCAGTTGAATTTTCAGATGATGAGGTTTGGGTGTACACAAACAGCTGTCTCTGCCCCCCACCCTCTATGCAGACTCGCCTGGGCGGCAGCAGAAACCACTCTTTTATCCAGAGCCCCTCGAGATGTCACTCCCTGCTCCTCCGAGGATAAGCACCGAGCTCCCGCCAGCTTGTGGACTTGGACCGGCATGCACTGTTTTCGGATTCCCGCTGCCTCCTCCATCTGTCCATCTGTCCATCCATTCACTCCTCCTTTCATCCAACAGATAATTCTCAGGCTGTAAGATCCAGACAACTGTGCTAAGTACTGGGGCCTCTGCAGTATCACAAGACAAAGGCCTTACCCTCCTAAAATCTCTTTGCCCAGGCTGGTCATCACACAAACACACATCTGCACACACACACCGACTTACGTTACAGATAGAATTGACAAGTTGGTTTGTTAATTCTTAAAATTAATTCCTGGTGCCAGAACCCGAGCCCTAAGCTGTCGCTGGACTGGAGTTTCCTTATTGCTAAACTTTCTGACTGCACCTTTTCCTGCTTGGTTCTCAGTCCTTTCCTGGGCTGGAACCCACCCTTCGATCTTCTCTGCTTCGCTTGTACGATCTCCCCGCCCAGGACAGGTCCCTGCTCCGGGGCCTTGTGTCCCAGTAAACTAATCTCACACACAGGAGCAAGAAGGGCGAATTCTTTAAGCCCAGGTTGCCTGGTGTTTTCAAGCACTTCCACTTGTAATATACTTTCAAGGGATTCAAGTGCCCTTGGGGGAATGACTTCCCTTGAACAAACGTGTTTGGAACCAACCAAATTTCACATGAGTTGAGGGAGAATGGTAGAAATATATGGACATGCTTAAACATTTGATGACCAAAATGTTTTTCCTGAGCTTCCAAGGCTGCATTACCTGGGAATAACTTAAATACAAGGGGGAATCTGATTCCTTGTTTACGGCACACAGTCGATTCTCACCTGGCTAAAATTAGCTTTTAAATCGCTGGGTTCTACGCCGCTGCAGTGCACGGGTCCCCAGTGAATGCACGGCTGCTCTCACTCTTACCCGGCTGATTACCTGTGATTATCTGCCCGGCCCAGCTGTCAGATGGCTGCCATTAAATGCCTCCCAATCTAAAGGACTGAATTGACTCTCTCGTCGTCTCCCAGGTCCCGGATTTCATGCCTTGACTGTTTCATTTCCTTCCTACGATTGGAGCTGAGTTGCCTCCCGGTGGATGATTTGTGCTCCTCATTCAGGATTCTGACTTTATGCCATGCCCAGACAAGCCCCAGGTTAATTTCATGGCAAGAGATTTCCACACTTTCGATGAGGATAGATTTTCCACCTTCAGGAGCTCTCCAAGGGACTCTCTTCTGCCAACACTGCTACATCAGCAAAACAGAATGGCCATCACGGTTTCCCACCTGTCTATTCTGGTTTAGTCTTTGAATGTTTTGCTAATCATGCGTGTTCTCAGAAGCTCAGGTGCAGAGGTTCAGAATAGAATTTCCTCCAGAAACATTTTCTGATCCTTCCCCAAATCACTCCTTCTAGCTTTGTGCTTGTTTTCAGTGTGGCCACAGCTTGTTTTTCCTGCTGAAAAGTATGTGACATGAGTTATCACCCTTGTTTTCAAATAGCCTTTTCCCTAATGCCAAGCACAGAGGAAACTCATTAGGGGAGCGCACTATAGTAACTCCCAAGTATCATCTGAATTGCTAAGATATGGATTCATGACCTTACATAAAGAAAGAAGTGTGACTTTAGGAATTGAAGAAGTCATTAGAAATTTTTACTGGTTGAAGTAAAATTAACTCACAGAAGATAATGGTTAATGTTAAGTCACCTTAGTTGTGTCTGACTCTTTGTGACCCCATGGACCCCATAGCCCACTCAGGCTCCTCTGTCCATGGGATTCTCCAGGCAAGAATACTGCAGTGGGTTGCCATTTCCTTCTCCAGGGGAACTTCCCGACCCAGGGATCAAACCCACATTGCTTGTGTCTCTTGCACTGTAGGCAGATTGATTCTCTACCTGCTGAGCCGTGAGAGAAGCCTGGCTTCACATTTGGCTCTGAAAATTCTCAACTCTGTTAAGACTCTCACCATCTTTTCTGTTGCAGATAGGGTATTGATGGTTAATGCTGAACATTTGAGAAAAGGAGATAGGGTGTTCAGGATTTAAAAATAAAAACCCTTATTGCTCTACAAATGGCATTTCATTTGTCATTTTTGTCATTATTTCGCTGCCATCTAGTGACCCAAATGAAATTTTTAAATATGTTGCTGCCATCTAGTGATCAAAATGAAAATAACATGCATAAATCCGTGGCTGATTCATGTCAATGTATGACAAAAACCACTACAATATTGTAAAGTAATTAGCCTCCAACGAATAAAAATAAATGAAAAAAAAAAGAAAATAACATGCAAATGATCTTGCCTTATTTGCATATTAAGTTTTAAGTGCTATCTTGTTGAAGTTGTTTAGCCCCTAAGTCATGTCTGACTCTCTGCTACTACGTGGGCTGTATCTTGCCAGGATCCTCTGTCCATGGGATTTCCCAGGCAAGTATACTGGAGAGGATTGCCATTTCCTTTCTTCAGGAGATCTTTCCAACCCAAAGATCAAACTCATGTCTTCTGTTTGGCAGGTGGATTCTTTACCACTGAGCTACCTAGCTGGGTGTCATTTTTAAAAAATCACTAAATATTCATATATTAAATCCAAAATTCTAAAAAAATAACATCTGCAGTTGTTTTTTCTTACTTCTCATTTATTCTTTCTCTGCTAAAGTAATGTATTTTGCTCATGTCCATAGTCCATTTAATTTGATACTGAAATATTAAATAAGCAGGTTTTAGAGGAGAAACTAAAATCTAATTAATTTTATGTATGTGTGATGTCTGATGTGGTTTTGGATCATATGTTTAGAATGATTTTATTTGCACCTATTCTTATTTGAGTAACATACTAATTTTTCATATCTATCCAGGCTTGTTTATAGATCAGTTTCACCCATATTTATTGAATTATATAAATGATTATAGTTAGACACTGAAATCTGCCGTTTTACATGTTCTGTGTAGAATTCTTCCCATTCATCTACGTAAATATTCACTGATTGCACGTACAGAATTCTGAATCAGTGGTCCTGCATAGTTATTTACCTCTTCATAAATATATTCTGTCTCCCCAGTAAATGGGTGGGAATTATATTTGCAGCCTTAAAAGTTAACAAGGCCCTATATTCAGTAAATTCTTACTGATGATGCTCCACTCAATAGACTTTCAAGGTTGTCATCATCTGAGTATTATAACACCCTTCCTTCAACTTAGTTTCTGCCCTTTGTTGAAGTTTTAAAATATCTGAAATGATTATATCCTCAAGAGTTTGCAGATGTGAAATATTTTCACCACAGTAGATCCTAGCCAAGTCGCCTCTGTAAGCTGTGTATGCCTAAAATGTCTTTGTTTGGAAGCCTGTCCGTTAACAGAAAGAAATGATCCTCCCACTGAGTACAGACTACAAGTGTGGTTTCAAAATCCAGTGGACATTTATAGTAACTCAGCACTTTTGAGTTGCAAGCAGAAGTTGAGAGGAAGTTTTAAGTTGAGTAATAATTGTGATCCCTGGCAATGACTTGGATGAGGAGTGGGGAATACATATTCTACTGGAAAGCTACGACCTAAAGCTAAAGAGATCACTTTCCAAGGAGACCTAAACTAAATGAAATGAAGAAAAAAACAGTATCAATTTTCATCCTGTGTTGTTCAAGAAGCTAAGTTGTCCTGGGTTTATCTATATCCATGATATTATTTATTCACCAACTATTTGCTGAGGGCTTATTAAGTGCCAGACACTGTACTAGGCAAAAAAGGGGGGAATGTTAGCGTATGAGATTCCAGTCTATGCCATCAGGGAGCTCGTGGTCTAGGGAGATACCTTTCCTTGATTAGATATTTTCCCTTAACACCGTTGCAGCTTTGTCCAGGCCATCCCTCAATAAGCGCCACTGTAGCTGGAATTAAGTCCTACCTTCCTCCACCACATAGTGTTTTTGCAGAGCTCCCAGCATTACCAGCTAAGTACCCTGAGAGAATCAGCTTGTGTATTACCACTAATTGATGAAAACTCCACACCTCCTAATTTCAAGGGATTTAATTAACACACCCAGTTTGCACTGACCAACCTGGTTTTCCTTCACCCAAGTGGTAATCTATTAAATAATGGTTAGCCTCCCAGGACTCTGTCACGTGACTTGACTTCCAGCTTTGCAGGACTCTCCTGACCCAATGTCATTCTCATTCCTTAGAGGAATTCAATTACTGCTGCCATTTTCAAAAGTAAGTTAACAGATTAGCCAGTGACGTGATGAGATTTCATCAAGGCTACTAACGGCAAAAGTGGACTTTATGTCTAAAGATATTTCACTTTTGAAGGTCTCAAAGGTATGGAGGTTTGCAGTGTCAGACAGACGTCATCTCGATGCACATTTAAAAAATAACGACATAAAGGCTACAGTCTGACTTGATCCCATGCCCCTAAGTTAGCAGCCATGGTACTGATAAGGGCCACCTAACCTAACCAGTCCACGCTGTCAAATTTGTGGCTACACCCACCTCTTCTGGTCTGCAGTTTCCTTGGAAGGCCCCCAGGAAGTGCGTCAGCTGCTCCATGAGGAATGCAATTTCAGTCAAACTCAGAACGAGTCCCCTCAGTTATGAAAACAGACTCACAAAGTTCCCCCTCCACAAAAAATACAGCTCTCAAGTGTCTGCATTCATGTCTTTATTAGTTTTGAAGATCAGTACAACTGTGTTTACTTCAAGTGCAGTCCTTCACTCCTGCGAGATCTAGGAATCGTTAATCCCACCCTCGCATTGGAAATATCTCAGAGACATTTTTTACGTTAAGAAGCATGCAAAGATAAAAGTAGTAAAATGAAAAATAAATGGCCCTCCTTCAGGTAAAGAAAAATATCAGGATAAAGTCAACTATCTTCATGAAGAAAACATCAAATAATGGGTCAAATTTTTTAAAAAATTCCTGGTCAGTGTCTTTTACTTTTATTGATAATCAAAACCAGGCAATCTCTGTAGTGGTTTTAAATGTTAATAAGTGATGCACTTCTTATTGGTTTATTTAAGTGTTAAAACACATAATCATCTCCATTCTTGATGTTCACGGTCACTTTAATTTCTACAGGATCTGCAGACCCCTCTATGCCCACACACAGAAGTACTCACTATTTCTTTAAGATGGATAATGCATCATACGAAAAGGGTAAACGGAAGTTCTGTGAACTTTAAGATGACACAGAAACGGTGCCCAGGAGCCACTTTTTCCCTATCTTTACTCTCCTCACCCCGTTTCTTCTTCTTCTCTGAAACCTTACTAGAAACGCTACTTTTATAGGTAAGGTGATTATCACAGAGGCCAAACGCTCTCACATCAGATCCTGGGAACAGTGGCTCTGATTTCCGGGGGATGGCATCTCTCATCTGCTCGGCTCTGTGCGGAAACACAGGGGTGGACCTGGAGAATAGAGTCAGAAGCACCAAGAGGAGGCGAGGGGCCAAGCTCCGCAGGGTCGGCTTCCTTTCCTGAAGAGGGCGAGCTCCAGCGGCCTCACTTGAAGGAGGCCTTCACGATCCTGCCCTTGATGGGCTGCGGGGGGCGCCAGTTCCTCACCAGGGGCACCGGGGGGTCGTTCTCCGCGCTGGAGTAGAGGGTGCGCAGCTTGGCAATCTGCAGGCGGGAGGGGAGACGTCACACCACGTCCGGGCGAGCGGACGCCAGGCGTGCTACAGAGCGAGCGCGGGCTTTCTGAACGCGCCAACCACAAAACCGGTCTCCGGTGTTCCGTCCAGAGTTACTGGTTGCTGGTTCCCGAGTAAGAACAGCCTCTTTTTGGTTTAAAAAAACAAAAAAACCTTTTTCTTCCTTTTGTAGAGGATCACTAGGCCCTGTGATTAAAACCTTTTCATCTGGAATTCTGAAATAATTATCTTAATCTGATGAATCGGCCTGAAATCTATCCCTTATATAAGAGTAGAAGACAGTGTCAGGGCAAGTGATAAGCTCAACTGGCCTTCACTGCATAAGTTAATGGAGCCAATTTGCATGAACTGTAATTTACACGAAGGGAAGCCTAAACAGAGAGACCAAAGGCATTGGAAGGCTGACAGAGGGGAGGTGGACTCTCAGATGCTACCCTTGGCTGTGTGGTCACGAGCAAATTACCTAACCTTTCCGAGCATCGGCCTCCTTAGCAGTAAAACTGAGGAACTAGTTGTGTCCGACTCTTGCAACCCATGGACTGTAGCCCACCAGGCACCTCTGTCCCTGGAACCTTCCAGGCAAGAATACTGGAGTGGGTTGCCATTCCCTTTTCCAGGGATTCTCCCGACCCAGGGATCGAACTCCGGTCTCCTGCATGGCAGGCAGATTCCTCACATTCTGAGCCACCAGGGAAGCCAACACCTCATGAGGATGTTCAATCTTTTCCCATCCTTTCCCCAAGGCTGTATTTACCATGCCATCTGCTAAACAGTCCTCAGTGTTTGGGGTTCTCCAAATTAGCAAGGACGATGAGATGGTCGGATGGCATCACCAACTCGATGGACACGAGTTTGAGCAAGCTCTGGGAGTTGCTGATGGACAGGGAGGCCTGGCGTGCTGCAGTCCGCAGGATCACAAAGACTCGGACACGACTGAGCAAGTGAACTGAACTCATATGGATCTGAGCCCTTAAGTGTTTCCAGGGCACATGGTGAGGCATTGTTCAGCACCACAACCATCTTTAACTGTTGTGCATTTTAGCCTGGTACCCTCTGGAAGCTGAGTTTTAGAAAGTTAAACAGGCTGATGGTAATGAACCAGGGCAAACTAGGAAAGCTCCAGCGGTAGAGACTGGGTAAGCATCTATTTAGCAGCTTTATATTTTCAGAGACTTCCACACACACACTGCCTACTCCTCCGCCTCCCCTGCTGGCTCAGCTGGTAAAGAATCTGCCTGCAGTGTGGGAGACCTGGGTTCCACCCCTGGGTCGGGAAGATCGCCTGGAGAAGGGAAAGGCTACCCACTCCAGGATTCTGGCCTGGAGAATCCCATGGTCAGAGGAGCCTGGCGGGTTACAGTCCATGGGGTCACCAAGAGCCAGACAGGACTGAGCGCCTTTCACACACACACGCTTTCCGGTCAGCGCCGGCGCCCTGCGGACCCCGAGCCCCGCGGACCCGGAGCGCCGCGGATCCCGCGGCCCGCGCCCCGGCGGGCGCTCACCTGGTCGGAGCTGACCGTGATGGGCTCCTTGAGCAGCAGCCACACGATGCACTCCTCGCAGGGCGGCGTGGTGAAGGAGCCGTGGTAGGTCCAGTAGTCCCGGCAGGCGGGGAACAGGCACGACGGGTCGAAGTTGTTGAAGGGCGCCTCCTTGCCCTGCGAGAGAGCGGGGGTGAGCAGGCGTGCATCTCAGCTTGGGGGGGGGGGGGGGGCAACGGAGAAACAAGCTTGGGAGCAAATCCGTGTCTTTTAGAAATAAAAGGTGTGGGGGGTGGGGGGAGCAGGTTTGCATGACACGACTTTGGCACAGTCATTGTAATATTTTATTCCTTATCCACTCTCTGTAGAACTATAAATCTACCGTTTCTCAAGAAAAAGGACAAACTCATTCTAAACTAACAGAAAATATTTCATAGATATTAGTGCTCTGGTTCTTGATAATACAAAACAGGCTTCTATTTTTATAAAATGTCATCCTCAGAATACTTTACCTAGTGGTAAAACTAAAAGTGATTGACTAGAACAGTCTCAAAGAATTAAGTGAGTCTGTTAAGTAGAAGAATTTACTGTTAAGGTTTAAAATATACAGGTGCAATCCAGGAGAGGAAGGGAAACACTAGGACCCAAACATTTAGTACCTCTGCAAGTGTGTAAGAGAGAGAGAGAGAGAGAGAGAGAGTGTGTGTGTGTGTGTGTGTGTGTTGGGCAAAGAAACACCACTCAACTTCTCTCTCAAACATTTCATTAAAAATATAATTATCTGACAGGTTGACTATGAGCATTAAACAAGCTTAAGTATGTGAAACTGCTCTAACACCAACAAACCATAAAAATATACAAACAAGCATCACAGCACTTGCTTTTATATTCCTGCCTAGCATATTCATCGAACAATTTACTAACAGATTTTGGGTGAAAGAAGCACACTTGAAAAATGTAAAAAGAAAAAACTGACATAACATGGTTTTATGTTCTAAGAAGGAAGATGATACTTTTTACCTTCGTCTTAATTTTGTCCAGGGCATCAAGGAGCAGCTGGAACTCGCCTTTCTCACGTCCTATCTGTAAAAATAAGAAAGAGAGAGAGAGAAAACTAACGATTATATTTTTCTCTTCTCCATAATTTAGGATTGTCTTAAAAGCTGATTTTAATCCATCCATCTACAACCAGTGTTTCTAAATCTGCCAGAATATATTGCATGAAGCAAAAACATAAGTTTATCCCTCCCCCAAAATTTTAGAGTATGTATTTTCTGAACTAAATTTGGACTCTGGGTCTCTGAAATACAAAACCACAAAATTACATGTTGATTTACATCTATGTCCTTGACATTCTCTGTGAAGTCATTCTGCTTTCTTTTTAATATAATTGTAGCTAAGAGGACTCAATGTACGCAAAACTAAACCTGTTGTCTTTCTGCTCGGACCCACTCCACTTCCTGTGGTGTTGTGTTCAAGCACTGAAAAGGACCCAATGAATTCAGAACATAAAACAAATTAGGTCATTCAAAAAGAAAGAAGCCAGATTTTCACCTCTGGCTTAAAATCTAGATCATGTTACCACTAAATTCATGTGTTAATGACACTAAGTCCTCTCTAAACCAAGGCTGGCTCAACTACACACACATTCCGTGTGCTATCTTAGCCTGGGATCATGTGAGTGGTGGCCACCCTGCGCTGAGAGGATGTTCAGCCAGGGACCTGGCATCGCAGTGGTTTCCAGCCCTGGCTTTTCTGGTTTCCACTGCAGTTGACGTGGAGCAGCCGGAAAGGGTAGTGAATAAGGCTGCCCTTGCCTTCACTGCCGCTGAAGTAAGGTTCTTCAAAGGCTCCATCCCCACTGCCCCAACACACACACACACACACACACACACACACACACCCTGCACCTTGAGAAAATCTAGAAGGCCTAGGGGGACCGAAGTAGCAAAAGGTACTCTTTTCAGAGAGAACAAAACCTTTTGAGCTGATCTTATCGGAAATATCTTGATAAGTTGAATGAATCCTGAACTTCATTCCTCTCTCCCCTATAAATAAAATGAAGTGAAACCTAAGCATTGATAAGGAACTAAACTTTGAAAAAAATATGCACTCAGTTTTTACCTTACCTTCAGAAAAACACCAACCACAGCTACTCCATCGGGATGCTTCAGGGCACTTGCGAAACTGTTATATTTTGAATTCCAGTGAACCAAATGAAGCTGAAACCACAGAACAGAGGTTAGGAGGTACATGCCTAAAATAAGGAAATAAGTGTGAAATTATTCACAATAAACCCAACAATTTTAGGGTCTAAGATTGCTGAACACTCTCATAGAAGTTGACAGAATTCTAAAAGTTAACATGCAACATTTTGGCAAGACTTTGATGGTTCAAATAAAAAGTTATGACAGGTAGAATTGGTGAAAACCAAACTGTCACTAAATCAATTCATAATATTATGTTACCTTTGTATAATATTAGTCCTCTTTCTGACCAAATCAAACACAGAGCTATAAAAAGGAATCTGCTAACACTTTAAAGTCACAATTAACTGGGAAGTAGGAGAGGAAAAATAAGGGGACAAATTGTTGGATATTTTCATGCCTCTCTCAGCAACATGTGCACTAGAACCAGTTGGTAACCTTATCTTAATAAGGCTAAGGTGCTTACATATGCACTAGTTAAATTAGTCAAAATTTCCACATTGAGTTATACAGAATGGCAAGAGAATACCATAGTTCATGGCAGTTTAAAAATACTGTTTTCAGGAACAAAACTGTGTGATAATCCTGTGTGTCAAGACCAAACTGCAAGCCTTGGTCCTATTGGGAAGGAATATACTACATTTCCCCCCTTTGCGGGAAAAGACGTCTGAAAGGCATTCTCAATTGGTGTATCCTGTCATTGGCTGTCTGGATGGCCTGCAGAGATGCAGAATGGTCACAGGGAAGTACTCTGGGTCTCTCACAGTTCAGTTGAGCTGTTTCGTTAAGCTGAGCTAAGCTGTCTTATGATTCTGCATGAGAGAGTGTCCACAAATGGCTCCGAGGTTCCCGGCTCCCCTGTTGACCAGAGCCTGTCTCTGGAAGAGTCTGGCAGTGCGAATGGAATTATCCTCACCTCCAGGGCAAGCGTCGCCCCTTATAGGCTTGGCTTTATACAGAGAGCATGCCGGAGGCTTGTCTTATTTCCTTGTAATATGATGCCTTGATCTGAGCTACAAATCATGTGCTTCCTTTAATGTGTTCTCAGGAACAGAGTATATAGTATCTGCTCATTTTAAATTGTGTGTATCTGTAGCTAGCTAGCTCTCTGTGTGCGTAAGTCCACATGTACATATAAAATCACACGTATACCTATACCGACGCACCCCCTTCCTTAAGAGACTAGAGCCTTGGGCATCAGCTAGCATTGCTAAGTGCTATTTTTAAAGCACCACACTCTCATAAAAGAGGAGGCTTAGGGCACTGGGCAGGATGATGAAGCCAATCAGCATGAAGCAGAGCACCAGTCTAGCACCATGGGCTGTGTGACTCTGTTATGTAACCTTCTGGCACCTCAGTTTCCTCACCTGTAGCCCACCCCATAGCATGCCGAGAGGATCACATGGGTTAATACCTGCAGGCACCTAATAAGCATTGACTCCCCTTCTCTTTTCGGTTCCATTCAGAGCCCTGGTTTTATAAAATTATTATTATTAAGCAGCCATCCACTTTCTCAATATAACCTTGCAAGTCTTCAGGCATGTGACTAACTCACCTCCACCCTCTTAACTGTCTAACCCAGACTGTCTGGCAGCTTCAGTTTATGCTAAAACTCCTGCAGCTCTTTCATAGCTACGGGTTTGAAGGACATGCAGTGGATGCTCTTCCGTCGTTATCTGTCGGCTCAGTTCTCGCCGGGTGAGATGCAGAGCGGGTCCCGGCAGGTCCTCTTACCTCTGCCGCGTACTTGACTCCATCCACGCTGTGCTCCGAGCCGTGATCGTCCGAGGAGCCCCAGTGGAGGTGGAACTGGCGGAGCCGGTAGGGCGCAGTGAGAGGACCACCTCTCAGCACTGCGAGCCAGAGAAGCTAGGTCAGCAGCGAGCTCGAACTTCTCTGACAGCCCTGCTTTACACAGCTACCTTAGAGCCAAAGCTGGCTGGGCTGGGCTGGTGGTGGCAATCCCGAGTACACTGGTCTCTGTCTCACAAAGTGAAGCCTTGGGGTGTGTCAAAATAAATCCTTTCTCTTCGCTGTCTTTCTGATTTTGTCTGCTTGTTTTGTGATTTTTACATGTCAGTTTCACAAGCGTGAAAATAAAATTAAGCCAGCAGATGGGCAATGAAAACAACTAAACCCTAAAATCAAAATCAAAATTTGTTGTGGGCCGCACTGGGGAGAACAGGACAGTTGAGAGCAGGGCAGACTCAGGTTCCAATCCCACCCCCACCCCTTGCGAGTTGTGTAGTCTCAGGCAAGTTGCTAAACTTCTCTGAACCCGTTTCTGCATCTTGCCAAAGGTGGTAATAATACTAACCTTTCAGAGCTGCTGTGAGGATTAAATGAGATTAAGGACTTTAAACTGCTCATCACAGTGCCTGGCATAGTCATCACTGAGCAAATGTGAATTCTTTCTCTGGGTCTTGCCTCCAACTACACTTTTCTTCAAGACTACAGACAAGAGCTCACACCCACAGCTAATTCAGACTGTGTTTATTCAAATGAGATGGAATGGAAAACTCTGAGGTTTCCCAGGGAATCAATCAATGCTGACCCTTACATGAGACGATTCTCTGTAGTATGAATGTGAGTTTGCTGTCCAAATATCTCAACTTGGCACTTAACTCGCTTTCACTTCATTCAGCCTGGAGAGTGATTTAGAAGTTCAAATATTTTCTAAAGGATATTGGAAACTATACAGAAGCCCTAATATCAGAATTTACCAATGTAAGCTAAATCAAAATGGAATTCAGAGGATAGCTATTCTAGAAAAGATGGATCAACTGTTGGTGTTGAAATGGCAGACTAAAAGTCATAGGATAGGTCTAAACTGATAGAACAAGACTAGCATGAGCTTGGTCACGTAGGAATGAGTGTTTTAATTGCATTTTTCTGTTTGATTAATTGTTCTGTGCACTTTCACCATCCACTAGGAACAGTTATAATTCAGTTATATGAGTCCAGTTTATTAGGATGAATCATATGAAAGTGTCAATATTCAATCATATTTGCTTACAAAAAGGCTTCTTCATGTGATTCAACCTAAGAGATCCTGTTTAATTTTATTACTTATCCTTCAGAATGGAACTTGATTTAAATGGAGGAAAAAATAACAGATACCAATGAGATAATTATTTAAAGAATATACATTTCTATGATATTCCTTACCTGGAACCTGCTAGTAGGTAGAAATTAGAGCTTTTACTCTTTAATTACAGGATCACTGAGAATATTCATTCATGTACATCAGTAAGGATAATTTTAACTTTTTTACAAATGTGGTTATAGGAAAATATATATTGTATATCAAGTACCAAAATGCTAAAGGTAGATTCTTAGCTCATTCACAGAAAATAAAGTACTTCTAATTAGCCTTCTTTTAGTTCACTGATTTGCTTAATGGTTATAGATGAAATACTTTTTTTTAAACATACAACTTTCCATTTTCAGTTCAGTTCTGTTCAGCTCAGTTCATTCACTCAGTGGCATCCAACTCTTTGCAACCCCATGGACAAATACAAACCAAAACTCAAGGAGAAATTGTCAGTCTTCAAAAGCCCTCACCAAAATGATTAGTCAGGAGAGCCCCACCGAAGGCCCGTCTTCTTGCTCATACCATGGGTCAGCTCGCTCCCCGGAATTGGCCCCGCCCACACCCCAGGAGAAGAGAATACCTACTTGTTCCTTGCTGTTTCTTACTCTGTAGGATGGAGCCTATGCCACACCTGAGAAGGGGAGCCTTGCTCTCCAGTATGCCATTAGGATGCAAACCCCCCTCAAGCATAGACCGTCAGAGCCCAAAGAACACTCCTTTGGACCCGTTACGATCACCTCCCTACTAAGCTTCATTTCAGGGGGACACTGCCAACTTTTAGCTTGGGCATGGGGCCATTTTGGAGCAGCCAGCGTGACCGGGGTTAAAGAGTGAGACATTCTACTTCACTGTATAAATATAATCCTTCAGACGAGAGCGAGGTCAAGTGTCATCTCCATTTTCAGATAAGAAGTGCCCCCTTGTCCCACCGATTCTGTTGCTGTGACAAATCACATTTTGCCAATTTGAGAATGTCCTTGTGTCTCTACCTAGGTGTCATACTTACTTGACCTGTCGTAAGTATCATCAAACACAACCCTGCAGGTCTTCCCATTATTCAGGATGGTCTTGGCAGAACCTGGGTCATAGGATGCTGTCCATGGCTTCAGGGAAGGGTCGTGGTTAATCTCTTTAGTGTTCAGCTCAATGGGCGACTGGTTCTCTCCCTTGGCAATCGGGTAAAGTTCGTGCCAATGGTCAGGACCTAGGAAATCAAATTGAGGGGTTCATTTATCTGGTGGCGCAATCCAAGTCCTCTCTCTAAGTGACTAAACCAGCCAAATACACGGAGGCTGGACAGTGATTATGAAAAGGTCTTGGATAGCAGATTGGGCAACACAAGGCTTGTTGGTCAAGACCCGTCCATAGTTCGGTAACAGTGTACCTGTGAGGCTATTTAACTCTGTGTATTTCCCCGAAGCGCCCCTGTGCTGGCTCAGATACAGCCTGAAAGACTTATTTTTGAAGTGAACTTCATCGCTTGTTTCACCAGTGCCCTCTCCTGTCACAGAGCTGGAATCAAACAGCGCTGACGCGGAGTGGGTTTCAGAGCATCTCCGTATCCCTTTCCCCACGGGGAGGCTGAAGCTGCAGGCAGAGCAGGCTCAGAGAGGTGAAGGAGAGCTTGCCCAGCCAGTCTACGAGAGAGGGGGACCCCCAGAAGCGGCGCTGGGTGGGTGGGCTTCTCCGTCAGAGGCACTGAGATCTGGGCACATTACCGGTTCCTGCAGTGGGCATACCAGCGGCTCCAGGAGAGGGCGAGATGAACGCGATCAAGGTGAGCCGGGGCGTGCGGGGGCCCTAGGGAAGGGCCCGGTGGGGCGGGCGCCCCCGACCCCGCGCCCCGGCGGGCCGCCGGACACTCACCGTTGTGGTCGGCGTAGCCCCACTCCTTGGCCATGGCGGTGCGCGGCGCTGCCTCCGCTCCCGCCGTGCGCGGACCGCCGGCGCCCCTTTTATGCCGGGCCCCTCATTCTTGCATGGCCTTATTAGGTCAGCGAGGGTGGGGCGGGGGGCTAAAGAGACCAGGGCGGTGCTCGGGAGGCGGGCTGGGGGAAGCCAATGAATTCCGCGGGCTGGACAGCTGTCGGGATGGGGGGAGACGGGCCCCCGCCCCCTGGCCCTGGAAGGGGGGCTCCCTCCCGGGTCCCAAAGAGCCGAAGTGCAGAGGCCGGCGCTCTCGGCCCCCCTCCTCCAATCCTTACACCCCCCCCCCCCCCGCAACTTTTTTTCGGGGGGGCGCGGTCGTTGCGCTTTCGCCTCCAAACTGAAAGCTGCGCCCCTTTGGCTGGCGCTTGCAGCCTCACTTGGTGGTTGCTCTCTGCGCAGGCTGCCTGGCTGGCTGGCGGGCTGCGGTCTCTGGATGCTTCTGCGGGTTGATTTCACTCCAGCGATCCGGTTACCGTGGCTGGAAAGAACACGTTTGCCTGACCCATGTTTGACTCCTTCGCAGGCAACTTGCAAAATCCTAGGCGCAAAGGATGGGAAGAAGCAGGCAGGAGGGCAGGTTCTCTCAACTCCGTTATCCTTAAGAGAGAGATGCTGCCAGGTCCCCGGAACCAGACGTTTCTTGACCTCGTGGGTCCCCTCGGTCTGCAGGACGTCGAGGGCTGGATCTCGGGGATCTAGTTGAGGACTGGACCCAGGTTACTGCGGAGCAGGAGCCCGGTTCTGATCTACAGACTCCGTGAGCTGTACCTCTGCTCATGAAAAGTCCAGAACATTCTGGAGTGTTGGAGGGCCAGGAATATAAGGGAGTCATATTGTTTAAAATGTATGACCTCATTTTCCAAGACATAGTGAAAGATTGGGAGAAAAGAGAGGGAAAGTTTTCCAGAATTGCTATGTATTCTTTTTCTCCCCTTCCCAAATTGCTTTATAGCACATGACCCATGCAGAAAGAGAATAGAACTGGTATACACAGTGTGCGCATGTCAAAGATGTATTTTTAAATATCTGGTTGTAGTTCACATTGAAGAAGCAGAGTAGTACTTAAAATTTTAAGAATACATTGTAAAATAATTTTTTTTTTTGTTCCAAGTCAGTATTAATTTTATTTTTTAAAAAAAGACAGCAAGAAGAGATAAACCTATTTTCAGTGCTGTCTTGAACAGGGTTGTAAGATAACACTTTTTAAATTTCTTTGACTTTTATTGATGTTAGGATTTTGTGTTTGGGGACTACAAAACTTGAAAAGGAAATATCTTATCATGGTAAAGATAGCTCACGCCTAAGGCATGTGGAATGACTGACCACACTCAGAACCTGGACGCCAGGGGAGTCACTCCCCCAGCGTATTTTTGTGCCCAGGGATTATTTGATCCACACAATAGCGGCGCTGAATCAAGAACTGACATGGTTTGGAAAATCCAGGCAAACAGCAATGCAAGTGCTCTTAGGCTCTGAGCTCAATTATGTCAGTGTTGGATTAAAAAGGCTACTGAGTTGGCATATCTGGGCCAGTTTTCTGCTTTAATGTGATTAGTTATGTGCTGTTGTAGTTTGTGGTTAATGGAGGTTATATTCTGCATAATTATCTGTATTAGTAAACTATGATCCTGTTGCAACTCATTAAATTGTTTCCATTTATCTTTTTCTGTTATATGTGGTTAGAAGATTGGTAACTAGGTTTCGAGTCATTTGATACAGCAATGATACAGATAAAGTTTTCAATAAACTCTATACCAAGCAAGACCAACAATATTGCTTTGTTGGTATTGGAATTCATCATACTGTTACCATTTCTGTGCAGAAAGTTTTAAAATGGGTTTTCATTAATTAAAAATTTTAGAAGACAGTACACAGCACATCAACAGCAAGCACTTGCACAGTAGCACAAATTTTCACATAAACACTAGTTAGAATTTGCAAAGTGAAATATTTAATCGTTTTGGATTTGTGGTCTTGAAAACTGTTGACTGGTTTTTCATTGCACTTTCTTATGCGAGTTAAGCAAAATTGGAACTTCAAGACAGTTTTTAGACCATAATATGTTTTTCAAAAGCCCCAAATTAATCATCTGCATTTTGACTTATTTACTCCAGCATATTTGTCCACAGATTTCAAAATTCTCTATCCATAAAGCAAACAGAGAATTCTAAATTGTGTCCAAGATGCTGAGATTTCTGGAGCTGGCTTTAAAAAAAGAAGATTGTTAGGGTATACACCAAGGAAAAAAGAATGCCAGAAAAAGAGCCACAAATTATCCCTGAGCATGAGCACAGGATTCCTCCCAGCACTAGTACTGAAAAGCTGGTGAACTGGGCGGTCAGTAGGATGAGTGTGTTCATGCAGAGAACAGAAGAGGCAGGGACAGAGTAACCAAGGAAGATAATTTGGGTCAGCAAAATTACTGGGGGTTGGGAGTGTCTAGATGCAGAAGTTTTAACTAGCTGGTATACTAAAATTATAAACTTGAGAGCTCTAAGGTGATCCAATTTAAACCTATTTTTAGTCTTGATTTAGCATTTTATTTTGCAGGATGCTAGGTAAAATAAATCTTCTGCAAGTTGATAGCCATTTGGTGTTTCTAGTGCATCAGAAACCAAAAAACAAAGATGATAAATTGCCTATTTATTTATGTCTAAATGAAACTGTGAGTCGCTCAGTCATGTCTGACTCTTTGTGATCCATGGAGTGTGGCCCACCAGGCTTCTCTGTCCATGGGATTCTCCAGGTGAGAATACTGAAGTGGGTTGCTATTCTCTTCTCCAGGGGATCTTCCCAACCCAGTCTCCTGCATTGCAGGCAGACTCTTTATCATCTGAGCCACCAGGAATTCCCATCCTGCCTTTTGTGTGTGGCATGGAGCACAGGCGCTAACCAACAGACATTGCAAAGGATGCGTTCGGCTGGTAGAAGATAAAATTAACACCCACCGCATTCACCTTCTCCTTGGACTATTTTGAGCTGCCTGATCTAATGGACTCTTCATGCAGTGCGAATCACAGTAAACCTTTGTAAATATATGTGACCAATCATGAGCAAAATGTATTAATCTAACAAAAGTAACTGAAACTCTGAGCACTGTGATAAGAACTACAAAGATTCTTATTCCTACAAGTTTTAAACAGTTCTTTGGTATATTATTTGATAAGTGACTGTTTAGAAATGAAATTCAATCTCCTCTAAATGACATTCAGAGTCTTCAGATGTCTATCCCACCTGTCTTTCCATTTTATCCCCAGCTTACCTTTCAAATTCACCCACCCTCTGCTTCAGTCAGAGTGTCCTTCACTCTTATCTTAACACAATTTTTTTTTCCCACCTCCGAACCTTTTCACACACTATTATCTTTGACTCCATTATCCTTTCTATCGTCTATACCTGGTAAAGCTAAGCTGTTTATGGCCACAGTTCCACAGACTGTATAGTGAGTGTCTATGTAAGATTTTACACTGAAAAGACATTGGTTCATCTTTACGGTCAACCTACCTTCTTTTCCTCTCTGCTGCCATTTTAACTCAAGGCCAAGCCACTGGTAGAATTATACCTGTTGTTTGTATTATTTTTATTGGGTGGGGGTTATTTCCAAAACACCGTACATACTTGTTTGCTTTCCTGAGAAAAGTCAATCATCAGCCTCACTTCTCTGAAACCTAGCAAAAACCCCAGGTCCACTTCTGGCTCTTCCTGTAAAGCCTTGCTAGCCTAGGCCGGTCAGAGAGCTTCTCAGAATAGTAGTAACGGCCGGGCATGCAACACTTGAGTATTAGCACCCAAAAAAGTGATACATGTGCGAACACTTGAAAACTAACATTTCATGTTTGTAACTATTCTTACTTTAAACAGTTGACTGAATAACTCTAAGAGCTATGGAGTTTCCACGCAGGAAAGAAATTCAGTGTCATTTATTTTTTTATTGTAAAGCACACACCTGCCTTTGTTGCTCAGTCCCTGAGTCCTGCCTGACTCTTCATGACCCCATGAACTGCGGCACGCCAGGCTTCCACATCCCTCATCATCTCCCAGAGTTTGCCCAAGTTCGTGTGCACTGAATCAGTGATGCCATCCAACCATCTCCCCCTCTGTTGCCCGCTTCTCCTTTTGCCTTCAATCCTTCCCAGCATCAGCGTCTTTTCCAATGAGTCAGTTCTTCACATCAGGTGGCCAAAGGATTGCAGTTTCAGCTTCAGCATCAATCCCTCCAAAGAGTATTCAGGACTGATTTCCTTTAGGATGGACTGATTGGATCTCTTCACTGTCCAAGGGACTCTCAAGAATCTTCTCCAACAATACAGTGTCATTTTCTTTTTCTTAATTGTAAAGCACAAACCTGCCTTTAGGTATGCCCAACATCATGGCATTTAAAGGCATTAAGAGACATTAGAGATTGCTTTTCATCAAATTTCTGAATAACAGAGCAGAAAAATATCTGCATTAATTGTTTGAATATTGTAGCCTTTTAATATTATTGAGTAATATTTTCCATAAATTGGATAATCAAGGCTAATAGGAATCTTTGAATTAGTGTCATATACCACACAGCTGTCTTTTCATATATATCCCAAATAAACAATAACATTTAAATAATGTATTCTTAAAATATTTTATGTTGATATAATTGCAGAATTTCTTGTATTTTTGCACTTCAGTTCAGTTCAGTCGCTCAGTCTGTGTCCGACTCTTTGTGACCCCATGAATTGCAGCACGCCAGGCCTCCCTGTCCATCACAAACTCCCGGAGTTTACTCAAGCTCATGCCCATCGAGTCGGTGATGCCATCCAGCCATCTCATCCTCTGTCGTCCCCTTCTCCTGCCCCCAATCCCACCCAGCATCAGGGTCTTTTCCAATGAGTCAACTCTTCGCATGAGGTGGCCAATGTATTGGAGGTTCAGCTTCAGCATCAGTCCTTCCAATAAACACCCAGGACTTATCTCCTTCAGGATGGACTGGATGGATCTCCTTGCAGTCCAACGGACTCTCAAGAGTCTTCTCTATACCACGGTTCAAAAGCATCAATTTTTCGGCACTCAGCTTTCTTCACCGTCCAACTCTCACATCCATACATGACCACTGGAAAAACCATAGCCTTGACCAGATGGACCTTTATTGGCAAAGTAATGTCTCTGCTTTTTAATATGCTATCTAGGTTGGTCATAACTTTCCTTCCAAGGAGTAAGCGTCTTTTGCATTTTATTGAGGTATAATTGACAAATAAAATTATAAGTTATTTAAACTATCTATTGCAATGATTTAGTGCATGTATACATTGTGGAGATCTCTAGACTTTCCCATTCTATTGTTTTCCTCTATTTCTTTGCATTGATCACTGAGGAAGGCTTTCTTATCTCTCCTTGTTATTCTTTGGAACTCTGCATTCAAATGGGAATATCTTTCCTTTTCTCCTTTACCTTTCACTTCTCTTCTTTTCTCAGCTATTCATAAAGCCTCCTCAGACAACCATTTTGCCTTTTTGCTTTTCTTTTTCTTAGGGATGGTCTTGCTCCCTGTCTCCTGTACAATGTCACAAACCTCCGTCCATAGTTCTTCAGGCACTCTGTCTACCAGATCTAATCGCCAGAATCTATTTGTCACTTCCAGTGTATAATCATAAGGGATTTGATTTAGGTCATAACTGAATGGTCTAGTGGTTTTCCCTACTTTCTTCAATTTCAGTCTGAATTTTGCAATAAGGAGTTCATGATCTGAGCCACAGTCAGCTCCCAGTCTTGTTTTTGCTGACTGTATAGAGCTTCTCCATCTTTGGCTGCAAAGAATATAATCAATCTGATTTCAGTGTTGACCATCTGGTGATGTCCATGTATAGAGTCTTCTCTTGTGTTGCTGGAAGAGGGTGTTTGCTATGACCAGTGTGTTCTCTTGGCAAAACTCTATTAGCCTTTGCCCTGCTTCATTCTGTACTCCAAGGCCAAATTTGCCTGTTACTCCAGGTGTTTCTTGACTTCCTACTTTTGCATTCCAGTCCCCTATAATGAAAAGGACATGGTTTTTTTGGTGTTAGTTCTAGAAGGCCTTGTAGGTCTTCATAGAACCATTCAACTTCAGTTTCTTCAGCATTACTGGTTGGGGCATAGACAAAGAATGCTCAAACTACCGCACAACTGCACTCATCTCACATGCTACCAAAGTAATGCTCAAAATTCTCCAAGCCAGGCTTCAACAGTGCATGAACTATGAACTTCCAGATGTTCAAACTGGATTTAGAAAAGGCAGAAGAACTAGAGATCAAGTTGCCAACATCCATTGAATCATCAAAAACCAGAGAGTTCCAGAAAAGTGCCTACTGCTTTATTGATTACACCAAAGCCTTTGATTGTGTGGATCACAACAAGCTGTGAAAAATTCTTCAAGAGATGGGAATACCAGACCACCTGACCTGCCTCTTGAGAAATCTGTATGCAGGTAAGGAAGCAACAGTTAGAACTGGACATGGAACAACAGACTGGTTCCAAATTGGGAAAGGAGTATATCAAGGCTGTATTTTGTCACCCTGCTTATTTAACTTCTATGCAGAGTACATCATGAGAAATGCTGGGCTGAATGAAGCACAAGCTGGAATCAAGATTGCCAGGAGAAATATGAATAACCTCAGATATGTAGATGACACCACCCTTATGGGAGAAAGTGAAGAAGAACTAAAGAGCCTCTTGATGAAAGTGAAAGAGGAGAGTGAAAAAGTTGGCTTAAAATTCAACATTCAGAAAACTAAGATCATGGCATTTGGTCCCATCACTTCATGGCAAATAGATGGGGAAACAGTGGAAACAGTGGCTGACTTTATTTTTGGGGTCTCCAATATCACTGCAGATGGTGACTGTAACCATTAAATTAAAAGACGCTTGCTCCTCTGGAGAAAAGTTATGACCAACCTAGACAGCATATTAAAAAACAGAGACGTTACTTTGCCAACAAATGTCCGTTTAGTCAAGGCTATGGTTTTTCCAGTAGTCATGTATGGATGTGAGAGTTGGACTCTAAAGAAAGCTGAGTACCAATTGATTCTTTTGAACTGTGGTGTTGGAAAAGACTCTTGAGAGTCCGTTGGACTGCAAGGAGATCCAACCAGTCCATCCTAAAGGAAATCAGTGCTAAATATTCACTGGAAGGGCTGATGCTGAAGCTGAAA
Source organism: Odocoileus virginianus (assembly GCF_023699985.2). Lineage (NCBI taxonomy): Eukaryota > Metazoa > Chordata > Mammalia > Artiodactyla > Cervidae > Odocoileus > Odocoileus virginianus. Next base: position 61,652,387 of record NC_069688.1, read on the forward strand.
CTCCAATACTTTGGCCACCTGATGTGAAGAGCTGACTCATTTGAAAAGACCCTGATGCTGGGAAAGATTGAGGGCAGAAGGAGAAGAGGACGACAGGATGAGATGGTTGGGTGGCATCACCAACTCAGTGGACATGGGTTTGGGTAAACTCCGGAAGCTGGTGATGGACAGAGAGGCCTGGCATGCTACGGTCCATGGGGTCGCAAAGAGTCGGACATGACTGAGCGACTGAACTGAGCTGATAGATTGTGAAAAGATTCCTTCCATTTAGTTTGTTAACACATCCATTACCTCATCTATTTATCTTTTTCTATATGTAAGAACATTTAGTTCTTCTCTCTTAGCAAATTTCAGTTATACAACTGCTATTAACCCTAGTCACCTCATTATGCATTAAATCCCTCAGATTTTATTCATATTATAGCTAAATTTTATAACCCTTTACTAACCTCTTCCTATTTCCAATTTTCAATATTTTAAAAGTAAAAATTCCTTGTAAAAAATAAATGAATATCTTCCTTTCCTCCATTGTAGATGCTATTGATCCTAAGATAAGTTATAAATTTATGTCCTGCAAAGAAAAAATGCTGTAAATTAAGCCATCATACACAACTTTTAAAAAATTCCTTCAATAATGTCTCATACACTAAGATATTAATTTTATCTGTTGTCTTTAAAAAAAGTTATTTGAGCATCATTTTGATGCTAAGTGAGAAGGACCATCTTGTCATGTAGTAAATGTAATTTCTGATACATTCATAGCTATGTATCTCACATTTCTCTACGTGATAGAAAATTCATTTGATGGCATTAACTTGGAGGTATAAATGAGCTGCTTTTGGAGTTGATAAGACCGTTAAACTTCATGGGGAAACCCAGATTCGAGTCTCAAGTCTCATCCTTAACTATGTGTGTGACCTTGCAAAGTTGCCTAACATCACAAGCAATGTTTTCTCATACATGTAACTGAAAAGGATAGACTAGACACTGGGGATGTCCCTTCATCTTTGCAGATCTGTGATCACTGAATATCACATATAACATTTGAATTCTCTAAGTTGATAGGCCTTAATATTTGGAGGAATTAATGCTTCTCAGGTTATAAGGCTCTAATGTGTGCACTAAAAACTATGTAATGCTTATTATCATTGAAACAACAACAAAAAAATAACAGCAGAAAATCTAATTTCCATTCAGATATGGCTTTACAGTATTGTTTGTTATTTTGTTTTACTCAACCTAATATATCCTCTTGATGTGTAATGATATGGGGAAAATTAATTATTTTCTGTGACATAATGCTGATTTTTCTTATAAATTACAATCAGCTGAAACCCCTGACATATAGTTTGGTTTTTGGTATTCTAATAACTTGAAACAAGTATGAAATGTTTTTAAAGATTTTTATTATTGTGGACCATTTTTAAAGTCTTTACTGAATTTGCTACAATATTGTTTAATGTTTTGTTTGTTTTTAGCCATGAGGCATGTGGCATCTTATCTCCCTGACCAGGGATTGAACCCTCACCTCCTGCATTGGAAGGCAGAGTCTTAACCATTGGACCTCCAGGGAAGTCCTAAAACCAGTGTGAAAGTTTGAGGTTAATTTTCTCAAACCAGAAATTTCTTTTAGTTGACTACTGCCATTGTAAAGAAAAATGCAACTATGGAACACAAAAGCTACGTTGTCTTCAAGGTAGTTGTAGTGTATACTCATGCATATGAAATGCAGAATTAGTAAATTCCACTTGGAGCTGCACTGAACTATTGTTTTTATATTGTGCTCTGTTACATAACTTCCCTGCTTTTAGCAGAGGAGTGTTTAGGGTAGAATTTTAATGTACCCTTTGTGAAATGCTAGCTCACCATATCCCTAAGAAAAAAGTGTAGTATTCTCTTTCTATGACCTTGAAAAGCATAGTGCAACATAAATAACTAATCAAATGAAACCCTGTACAACTAAAAATGTTGAAAGAGATCAACATAAATATTTATGTCTAAAACAAATGGTTTTCTTACATGCTAGAATAAATATTTTCCTGGAGCCAATTGAACGTGTAGCTAGAATGGAAACTTTTAGAATTAAAGTTCCATATCAGAATTGTCTTTAGTAAAATATGCTTTTCCTCATACATCATAAATATCATGTGAATTCCAAATACTTTAAGGGTTTATATTTAACACTAAAAACTTCTTTTGTAAGAGCCCATATATTTAACCTTTAAACAATTCTTTTTTAAGATCCAATATACTTAACCTTGGGGCTTCCCTCATAGCTCAGTCAGTAAAGAATCTGCCTGCAATGCAGGAGACCCTGTTTCTATTCCTGGGTCAGGAAGACCCCCTGGAGAAGGCAATGGCAACCCACTCCAGAATTCTGGCCTGGAGAATCCCATGGAGAGAGGAGCCTGGCAGTCTACAGTCTATGGAGTCGCAAGAATCGGACACGACTTAGCAGCTAAACCACCACCATACTTAACCTTGAAATATACTTAACTACATAATAGAAGCCAGAGTTAGTCTTTACAGCTTAATTTTTCAGAATGTCCTGCTGAAAATAGAATATAACTGAATGAAAGTACTTGTATGATGTGTAAAAGCAAATGTCAATATGGAAGAGTCAAAACTTCTTTCTCAGGGCAGTGAAGGCATATTACATCTCACTCTTCAGACCAGAGAGCTGAATCACTGTTAGCTGGCATTTATGAATGTCGACAGCATGGAAGAATTGGAAAGCATATCCACAGTTTAGGCCAAGAAAGTTCCAACTTGGACTTGATGTGTAAGGAGAAGAGACAAGAGCCAGTGGGAAGGTGGTGAGTCGGATGAGGAATAACGTCAGCAGAGACCAGGAGTGTCCTACTCCGGCTTGGAGATCTGTCCCGCGGCTCCCAGTTAATCCCTCGTTAAACTCTGATGTTCCACTGACAGTAACGCTTAGCACACTTTATCCCTCTCTACTGTCAGAGCTTGAATCCTCAAGGGTCTCCATTCTGACCAGATTTGGGGTTTTCAATTTCACCCACAATTCGTCATCATTTATTATTGACCTTAAAGACATGGGTAGAGAAGAAAAACTTCACGCAGAGGAACCTCCATTCCAATGAGATGGATGGGCCTTGCCGTCCCCCATGGGCAGAAGCACAAACAGAAATCCCTTGCTCACAGCCAGACTGATGCACACGGCCCTTCCAAAATAAACAGGGTGAGATGCTTTGCTTGGCAATCGCTGTGTTCGGACTCACAGTCACTTTTCTAAGGTATTCTTTCTTCACACAGGGATCAGAACTGAGCCTGGCAGGAACAGCTGGTCAGATCTTTTCATCTTTGGCCTAAGTCATCAACTTCCCTCATTGATATTTGATTGAGAGGATGACTAATGAGCATTGCTGTCTAGGGTTCAGGACTCGGATTGCAGCCATCAGCGCTGCCTAGTCTGGGACGGGGTGATGAGAGACGTACGTGGCAACCTAGCATGTCTGATATCGCACAGACTTTCTCCTTGCCATGGTTTAAAAGTGGCATGAGCCCAAAACTGACTTTTAAGAAATGAATCTATCAGCACTGATTCAGAAACAATCATTTCTTCACACTTTCACATTGCCAAAATGTTGTTACTAAAATCTACATTGATTTTCCTTAAGGTACATTATCTAAGGAAATGAAGAAGTTTCTTTCTTTGGCTGTGATAACTTAGAGCTGTTCATTATTATTTGCTTTGTAAAGATTTTTATTGCTCTTTTAACAAGAACAAGGTTAAATCTGGAAATATAAGTATTGAATTGCATGGAAAATATAAGTTGTAATCATTTATTTCAGAAATTTGATATTCTTTGACTTGAGCATATATCTTCAATTTAGAATTTGCTACAGATAAAGATAAATGATCTGTCACAAATCTTAGTGCAAATCCTGTCTCTCAGAAATGGTTTCTTTGCCAACAGACAGAAACTTCTGAGGTCGTCACATTTCATTTCATAGTTTTCAAGTTATTACAGTGCAAAATGTGTTTATTTTAGTCAATGACTGGCCCAACACTGTCCTCCAGCCTATAATACAGTGACTAATCACAGCAACTATTACTTCTGAGGTTCCTCTTAGTATATTGAAAGTGTTAGTTGCTTAGTCATGTTTGACTCTCCAACACCATGGACTGTATGTAGACTGCCAGGTTCCTCTGTCCATGGGATTCTCCAGGCAGGAATACTGGAGTGGGTGTTCCTTCCCTTCTCCAGGATATCTTCCCCACCCAGGGATCAAACCCAGGTCTCCTGCATTGCAGGCAGATTCTTTACCATCTCAGCCACCAGGGAAGTCCATTAGTACACTGGACATACCCAATTCAGTGAAGTCCAAATGGAATAATATTTTATCAAAATTCAATAAGTTTTTAATACAGACCTAAAGAATGTAGTTGAAAGAATATCACTTATTCATGCCTTCAACACAGTTTTTAATTCCTCCTGCATGCTCCTATGAGCTCTGTTCTAGGCACTGGGGATAAATTAAGCAGCAAGAGAGATTGTGAACCTCATTGAGCGTACAGTCTGGTTGACTGGTACTGGTGAAAGGCAAGTAAACAGACAATAACAGTTGGCTTATAGGGAAAATCCACTGGAGAGGTTGGAAAAGAAAGATCTTGTTTATTTAGATATGATAATTATGGAAGAGCTTCCCGAGGAGGTAAAGTAAAAGATCTTAAAAAAGCATGAAAAGGCGTGAACCATTGCAAGAATTCAAGAAAGTGCATTTCAAATGGAAGGCGCTCCAAGAGCACTTAGTCCAAAGGGCATCAGTTAGGGGCGAGGGCGGTAACAGTCTGAGGACAGAAGGGACGGTGGGGCCAGGCCAGAGACGTCGCAGAGAAGAGCTGATCGTTTGCTTCAACGCAACAGCTGTTGCTGGAGAATGGGACGCTGATGAGGAGTACGACCTGATTTGCCTCGCAGGTCACTCTGACTACTCCATGGGGTGAAAATGGAAGCAAAAACAAGAGAGGAACATGAATTGGCGTTGTTACGAATCTAGCGAGACATTGCTTCACGTGATGAAGCTACAGATCTCAACAGCATTTGTGGTAGGACCGCTAGTGAGATTTGTATGACCCAAGGAGGAAGAAACAAGAAGCAAAACTCAATTCTATTTTTCAGCTTGGCTACCTTTAAAATGAGACAATGGAAATACAGAAAAATACCTTGTTTTCTTACACATTAGGAGACAGGGAGTGGTTATCAGAGATTTAGGTTAGCTGATAGGTCATTGACATTGCCCCTGATGACCTCCATTTTATGTCTTGAAATGTATCTAAAATGCATGTGGACCAGAGCAACCCAAGAAAAGGAAGTATGCCGCTTTCCAGTTCCCTCCCAACTAAAGGAAGACCACAGATTAGGCTGTGGCTAGAAACAGCTGACGCTTGAACAAGTTTTTCAAGTTCATTCATTTGCTTTTGTTTATATATTCGGTTAGTTAGTTTTAAAATAGGTGCCAGCCTCAGCTCTGCCACTTAGTTAGGGCCAGAAATTTCCCTGAGCACCAGCTTCGCATTAATAGGGTGGGGATGTGTTTGCTTTAAGGATTAATTAACATAACACATCTAAAGTGCTTGAAATACCACCTGGGATTAATAAGCATTCAATAATTACTAGCTTAAAAAACACAGAAATGTAAAAGAGATAAAATTTTGCCCTGGGTTAATTAGCTCACAATTAAAAGAAAATTTCATGAAGGCAGAAACCAGTAATATCTTGTTCATAACTGTATGCCAAATAGCCCACTGCTAGACACTAGGCAACCTTGTAATACTGATACATATTACTGAAGGGAGGCAGGCAAGAAGGGAGGGAGGCAGGAAGGAAGAAAGGGAGGGAGGGAGGGAGGGAGATTTTAATAATAGAAAGTGAATTGTCTGAAGAAGGAGCCCATGAAGGAAAGGAATTGCTTATATTTCAAAGATGATAAAAGAAAGCAACATGTTGAAGATTGCTTGAGATGATACAGAACTAGAACAGAGGTTCTAGAAATATTTGTATGCATACGTGTTGCACTTAGGATATTGCATGTATATAATGTCCATTCTAGTGTCTGATTTCAATTTCCAAAATATACCTCCAGGGTATCCACTTATCTTCATTTCCACTGTTAATATCTTAGTGGAAGTGACAGACATCCTTCCCCTGGGCTGTTGCTGTGTCTTCTGGGTATGCTGAGAATATACTAGACTCCTTCCAGCCACAGCGCCTTTCAGCTTGTCGGATCTTCTGTCTGGAATGCTCTTCCTCTGGACTCTTTCCCTTTCCTCAGGCTTCAGCTTAAAAGTCACCAGCTCTGGGAATGAGACTTGGTGCAACCACTATGGAGAACAGGATGGAGGCTCCTTTAAAAACTAAAAATAGAGTTATCTATGATCCTGCAATCACACACCTGGACATATATCCAAAGAAAATCATAACTTGAAAAAATACATGCATGTCAATGTTCACTGAAGCATTATTTATGATAGCCAAGACGTGGAGGCTACTTGAATATCCATGGACAGATGAGTGGATAAAGAGATGTGGCATATATGTAAATAGAACATTTGTGGTTGTTGCTTAGGTGCTAAGCTGTTCCTGACTCTTTTGTGACCCCATGGACTGTAGTCTGCCAGGCTCCTCTGTCCATGGGATTTCCCAGGCAAGAATACTGGAGTGGGTTGCCATTTCCTTCTCTGGGGGATCTTTCCAACCCAGGGATCAAACCTGCATCTCCTGCATTGGCAGGTGGATTGTTTTAGCACTGAGTTAACTGGCAAGCCCATTAGTGGAACGTTATTCAGACGTAAAAAAAAAAGAATGAGATAATGCCACTTGCAGCAATATGGATGGACCTAGAGATTATCATACTGCGTGACAGCAGACAAGAACAAACATCATAGGATACAGCTTACATATAGATTCCGGGAAAAAATATACAAATAAGTTTATTTACAAATCAGAAACAGACCCACAGACATAGCAAAAACACTTATGGCAATCAAAAGGGAAGGTAGAGGGCAGGGATAAATTAGGATGGGATTTCCATAAACACACTCGAATATATAACCAAGAAGGGCCAACTGTATAGCACAGAGAACTATACTCGATATTCTGTAATAACCTAGAAAGGAAATACTCTGAAATATAATATACATATATATACATACACATGTATAATATATATATGCACATGTATATATATATATGTATATGCGTGCAAGCTTAACCACTCAGTCGTGTCCAACTCTTTGCGACCCCATGGACTACTGCAGTCCACCAGGCTCCTCTGTCCATGGGATTTTCCAGGCAAGAATACTGGAGTGCGTTGCCATTTCCTCCTCTAAGGGATCTTCCCAACCCAGGGATTCAACCCGAGTCTCCTACAGCTCCTGCATTGGCAGATGGATTCTTTACCACTTGGGAAGCCTCTTACATGCATCAATAAAAAACCATGTCACCAACTCAGAGTGCCCATTCTTGGCCATCTCACCCATGCAAAGACATCATGTCTATTTTCTTTCTTCTACTTATTAAAATACATAGTAATTTATCTGTTTGTTTCTTGAAATGAATGGCTGAATTTATTTCTAATTTGACTGTCCTCAAAATAAACTAGACAAGAATTTATTGAAAACACTATTGTCCTTTGTCTCTTCCAAAGACTTAAAATTTGTGGTGGAACCTACAAGTTCAAATTAAACACATGTTTTTCCGAACAGCATATCAGGGAGCACCTGTTAGTCACAGGTTCCCTATTTATAGGGAATTAAAACCACTCTGCAAGCTTCAGAAAAGTCATCTGCCTACTGCAAGAGCAATTACGGTAATTTCCATGTCTTACCCCTTCCACTCTCTGGTAGGCATCTGCTATCATGGCATGCAATGCGAAATCCCAATTCAGGAATGAAAATCTGAAACCATGCTATCTGCTTTTGTGTACTCTGGCACTGTCTTATTTAAAATTATCCAAGAATGAAAATATGAGCTAAGCTGTTTGCTTTTTTAAACACCGAACGTGTCGATCCTGAAATTCCACTGGACAGGCTTTTACTCCCCGCAAAGATAAGAGTTCCTGCTGACCTTGAATTATTCAGATGTCTAGCAACACAATACCCGCCAATGTATTCACTCTGAACAGATAGAATTTGAGCCAAATTGTCTCACAATCAAAGTCAGTCTGTTAGAACTCATTATATAGCATGAAATTTAAAAGTTTTTAGGAAAGCTTTAAAGATCTGGGGCTCTGAAATCCAGCAACCTTAGTTTGAGTGCTAGCACTAACAAGCCAAGTATCCTTGGGTAAGTAAACTCCATAACTGTAGCTGAAGCTATATCTTCATCTACAAAATGAAGATAGTAAAGTATTTCATTAAGATTTTGTCAGACCTAAATAAGCTAATGCATGTAGAATATTTTCCATAGTAGCTTCCTTAATACATATTAGGGCTTCCATGATAGCTCAGTTGGTAAAGAATCCGTCTGCAATGCAGGATACCCTGGTTCAATTCCTGGGTTGGGAAGATTCCCCTGGAGAAGGGATAGGCTACCCACTCCAGTATTCTTGGGCTCCAATTGTGACTCAGCTGGTAAAGAATCCACCTACAATGGAGGAGACCTGGGTTCGATCCCTGGGTTGGGAAGATGCCCTAGAGAAGGGAAAGGTCCAGGATTCTGGCCAGGAGAATTCCATGGACTGTATAGTCCATGGGGTTGCAAAGAGTCTGACACTACTGAACGACTTTCACTAATACATATTAGCTGATTCAACAATAATGATTCTTATCATTGTTGTTATTGGGTCTTTGATTTCAAATGGATCCCACGAATCCTCAAGTCCCAACCTCAGTGACAATCCAAGGACCTCCGATCACAAGTCATCATCCAGAGTCCTCTTGAATGACTCGCATGAGTAACTGCTCAGCAAATTACAAAGTAAATTATTCCCTCTTCCACAACTCCAACTATCTGAAAATAATTGAATCACAAATCTGTCTTCCTGTCTTGTGTGGGGTTCTAGTTCTGTTAGAGTAAATAGAATTAAACTAAACCTCCAGCCCTAAGATATGCCTTCAAGTCTTTGAAAAAAGTTAATCCATTACACTTCCCCCACCTCCATGGTACTGCCCAATTCTTCATCCCAAGCTGAACATGAGTTTGGGTAAACTCCGGGAGTTGGTGATGGACAGGGAGGCCCAGCGTGCTGCAGTCCATGGGGTTGCAAAGAGTCGGACACAACTGAGTGACTGAACTGAGCTGAACTGAAGCTAAACATCTCCAGTGACAACAGTTTCATTTTCCTGATCTCTCTCCTCTGAACATATTCCACTTTGCTGATATTCTTCCTAAAAATGACTGAACAAAATACTTCAAAATTTGTCCAACAAGAGCAGTGACTGGAAGTGCAATTACATTCCTCTCCCTGGACGCTACTTTTCGTTTAATGCAAGATAAGAATGCCTTAGCCGTTTTGGCTCACACCTTCGAATGATATTGAGCTTGCTCTCAATTAAATATCCAAGTCTTTTTCATGTGAATTCCTGTTAAGTCAGTTCTCCCTGCATCCTGTATTAATATCAGCCCATAGTTCCAGTCTGATGAAATCTTTTTTGAATCCTGATTCCGTCTTTGAGTGTATTAGCTATCACTTCCAGCTTTGTGTCAACAGCAAACGCGGTCAGCCTGCCTCTCTGTCTTCATTTATGTTGTCGCTAAGCCTGTCAAATAAGATCCAGCTATGGGAAGAACTCTTTGACCACTCTGGGGATATCCCTCCAGGGCGAGGTCAATCCATGAATTAACATTCTCTGCAGACAGTTATTCTCTCTGTAAATCTCCCTAATTACAATGCTCCTATTCTTACTTACAAGCACGCTGCTGTTGGATGTGGGACTAAATGGACCATTAGGGGCTTCGGGCCCAAATATGTGCTGTGCTTAGTCGCTCAGTCATGTCCAACTCTTTGCAACCCCATGAACTGTAGCCCACCAGCCTCCTCTGTCCATGGGGATTCTCCAGGCAAGAATACTGGAGTGGGTAGCTTTCCCTCCTCTGGGGGGTCTTCCCAACCCAGGGATTGAACCCAGGTCTCCCAGATTAGAGGCGGATTCTTTACCATCTGAGCCCCCAGGGAAGCCCAGGAATAATGGAGTGGATAGCCTATCCCTTCTCCAGGACATCTTCCAGGCCTAGGAATCGAACCAGGGTCTCCTGTATTGCAGGCAGATTATTTTACCAGCTGAGATACCAGGGAAGCCCACGCTCAAATATAACTGGATTCAAATCCTTGCTTTGTCACTGACTACCTGTATAATGCTGGGCCATTTATTTAACCTCTCTGAACTTCTTTTGCCTAATTTACAAAACAGCTTTTAACTAGTAAGCTAATTCCCTGAAGAGCTGTATCATGTTGATCTGTGTGCTAAGTCACTTCAGTTGTGTACAACTCTATGCAACACCATGGACTGTCGCCCGCCAGGCTCCTCTGTGCATGGGCTTCTCCAGCAAGAATACTGGGTGGGATGCCGTGGCCTCCTCCAGGGGGCCTTCCTGACCCAGGGGTGGAACCCGTGTCTCTTACATCTCCTGCATTAGCAGGCATGTTCTTCACCACTATAGTCACCTGGGAAGCCCCTATGTTATCTCCAATAGCCCAGAAACTTTAGGCACACCCTCAGTAAATTTGCAAAATGAGTTGCTGAATAAATAAAGGAACAGTGATTGAGTCAAATTGCTTATCAGATCAACATACATTGCCTACATCCATCTCTGATCTATTTATCTGGTCTACTTATGGAAAATGATAGTAAATGAGATTATTATTAAAGTATTAGTCTTAAATTCTCCATTCAGCTCCTAATAATCACTATATCTATTTTTTTTCCACTTATTTTTATTAGTTGGAGGCTAATTACTTTACAATATTGTAGTGTTTTTTGCCATACATTGACATGAATTAGCCATGGATTTACATGTATTCCCCATCCTGATTTTATTGAGATATAATTCACATTTTATAAAATTCACCCTTTTAAAGTGTACAATCTAGTGGCTTTTAGTATATTCACAGAGTTGTGCAAACATCAGAATTCAATTTCAGAATATTTTTATCATCTGGAAAAGAAACCCTGTATCCATTAGGAGTCGCTCCTCAATTTCTTTCAAATTTTCAGTCCTAAATAAGTACTAATCTACTTTCTGATTCTACAGATTTGCCTATTTTCTAACATTTTAGGTAAACAGAATCATTTAATAAGTTGTCTTCTGTGGTTGTATTCTTTCACTTAATTTTTTCAGGGTTTATCCAGGTTGTAGCCTGTATCAGTACCTCATTTCCTTTAGGGACAACTAGTACTGTATGGATGTACCATGCTTTATTTATCCACTCATTAGTTCATAAACATGGGAGTTGTTTCAACTTTTTGGCTATTATAAATAACGCTGCTATGAGCATTTGCACAAAAGTTGCTGGATGGACATGTTTTCATTTCTCTTAGATGTATACCCATGAGTGAATTTATTGGTTACAAGGGTACTCTGTTTAACGTATTAAGGTATTGACTTCAAAAGCAGTTGTATCAATACCATTTTACCTTCCCACCAACAATGTAGGAGGGTCCCAAGTTCTTCACATTCTAACCAACATATGCTCTTTTTTTCAGCATTTATTTTTTTTTCCTTTTAAAATTATTTATTTTGTATTGGGGTACAGCTGATTGACAAACAACACTATAATAGTTTCAGGGGAACAGTGAAGAAACTCTCCCATACAAATACACGGACTGATTCTCCCCCAAACTCCCCTCCCATCCAGGCTGTCACGTAGCATTGAGCAGAGTTCCATGTGCTATACGGTAGCTCCTTGTTGGTTATCCACTTTAAGTACAGCTGAATGTACGCGTCCATCCCAAACTCCCTACCTATCCCTTCCCCTCAGCCTTCCCCCTAGAAACCAAAAGCCTGTGAGTCTGTTTCTGTTTTGTACATAAGTTCACTTGTATCATTTCTTTTTAGATAGATTCCACATATAAGGGATGTCATATGATATTATATCTTCTTGGTCTGACTTACTTCACTCAGTAGGACACTCTCTAGATCCATCCAAGTTGCTGCAAATGGCATTGTTTCATTATTTTTCATGGCTGAGTAATATTCCATTGTATATATGGGCCACATCTTCTTTATCTCTTCCTCTGTTGATGGACATTTAAGTTGCTTCCATGTCTAGCCAACATTTGTTATTGTTCGACTTCTTGATTGTAGACATCTTAGTGTGTGTGTAGTGCTATTGCATTGTGGTTTTGACTTACATTTCCATGAGAACAAATGCTGTTAGGTATCTTTTCATGTGCTTATTTTCCATTTGTATATCTTCTCTGAAGTATACCTATCCAAAGTATTTGCTCATTTTTCAATTTTTATTTGTCTTTTTATTGTTGAGTTGTAAGAGGTCTTTTATATTCTGGATACTAGTCCTTTATCAGATGCATAATTTGCAAGTATTTTCTCCCATTCCATGGGTTATCTTTTAACTTTTTTGATAATGTCTTTTAAAACACATTTTTTTAATTGATGAAATTACATGTATGTATATATGTTTGTATCTTATTCTTGTGCTTTTAGTGTCATATGTAAGAAACCATTGCCTAATCCAAAGTTACAAAATTATGTGTCTGTCATCTTCTATGCTTTCTTCTAAGAGTTTTACAGTTTTGCACTAAGTCTGAGGTCTTTAATCATCTGGAATTGATTTTTGTCTATGGCATGAGATAGTGGTCTTTCTTCATTCTATGGCATATGAGTAGCCAGTTGTGCTAGAACAGTTAGTCAAAAAGGTTGATTTTTCTGTGTTAAAATTCTTGGAATCCTTGTTGAAAACCAGTTGACTGAATTTTTTTTTTTTTTTAGCATACTTTTAGTTCTCTTCCAGTGCTCTACGTGTCTGTCATCATGCCAGTATCACGCTGTTTTGAATACTGTAACTTTGTAGTAAGTTTTGAAGTTGACAAATGTGAGTCCATCTTTGTTGGTTTTCAAGACTGTTTAAACTATCTGGGTCTCTTGTATTTTAATATAAATTTTAGAATAGATTGCCCATTTCTGTTAAAAAAAAAGGACAGCTAGGATTTTAATGGGAATTGCATTACCAAGAGGATTTGAGGAGTATTTCCAGCTTAAAAATATCAAGCTTTCAAACCATGTATTAGATATTTATTTATTTCAATGATGTTTTATAGCTTTCAGTGTATAAGTCATGAACATTTTTGTTAATTTTATTTGTAACAATTTTATTATTTTTGATGCAATTATAAATGAAGTTTTTAAAAATTTCCTTTCAGATTGTTCATTGCTAGTATTATAGACATGTAACAGATTTTTGCATTATTACTTATATGCTGAAATCTTATTTATTAGCTATAATAGGAGATTGTTTTTTGCATCTTCCCTAGGATATTTTCTTGTAAGATGTCTTTTGTATCTATGGATAATTTTACTTCTTCCTTTCTGATTTTGATGCCTATTATTTCCCTTTCTTGCTTAATTATGTTTGCTGAATCTCCAGTACATAGTTGTACTGTATGTTGAATGCTGAAGTGGTGAGAGTGGATATCCTTTTCCTCTTACTGATTTGGAGAAAAAATTTCATTATTTTATGATGAAGTATGATATTAGCTATGGGAGTTCATAGATGCCCTCTATCAAGCTGGGGAAGTTGCTTTCTGTTCCTGATTTGTTAAACATGTTTTTTAATCATGCAAGGGTATTGGATTTTGTCAAAAGCTTTTCTGTATCTATTGAGGTGACTATGTGGTTTTTGTCCTTTTTTCTATTAATATGGTGCATTATATTGATTTATTTTCATATGTTGAAACAACCTTGCATTCTAGGATAAATCTTAAGTGGTCATGGAATATAATCCTTTTTTTTTAAAATGTCACTGGATTCAGTTTGCTAGTAACTCAATGAACCAATATTTTCCAAATGGCCGAAGGATGATATTACAAAATCATGCATGGGTAAACAGTCTATTTAAAGTACAAGATAGGCCATGGATTTTAATGTGACAGGACATAAAAAACTTAGTAATATGAGTTTAGATTCTACATTGAAGCTAATCTTTAAGAATCTACTGTTTGTTGAGTTTTAGGGTAATATTAAAAAATTAGCCATAATTATACAAAAAGCCTGTTAAAATGTAGTCAGTTCTGCTTTAATGCATGTTTTAAAAATCTAAAGTTGTTATAACCAGAACCATTCAAAGAGGACAATAAACCGCACCCAGCTGAATGGAGTTGTGTAGGGCTATAGGAAATGCATCTAGGTAATAAGGGAGTACACTGGGCCACATCTTTTCACATCTGATGTTAAAAGCTTCCTTTTAACATCTGTCACCAGTTCTCAGAAACTCTCAAGCTATAAGCTTTCTCACGGCCAATGGCCCATGGTTCCTGCCCTAAACTTTTTTAACACTCCCATTGCCTCTCAGTTTATTTTTCCCTCTCTTTTGCTCACATAAGTCAGTGATCTTAGGATGGAAAAGGTGGTATCGTTTAGGAGAAGGGCGTACATGTGGTAATAGAAGCGGGAGCCAAGGCATGCCAGTGAAAGTGAAGGCACCCACTTCTACAAGCAAACTTCAGATAATTTTCAAGGTAAAGTACCATGTGTATTACAGTGCTTACTCATCTCTTAATCACTTAGCCTGTGTAAAACTGTGCTACCAGTTTTAATGTGCCACTGAGAAGTTTGTGAGTGTTATATCCCTAACCCTATTTCCTAACCCTATTCTCCTATCAGCTTTGTGAATTTTTTATGCGGCTTCCCTGGTAACTCAGTAAAGAATCTGCCTGCAGTGCAGGGACCCAGGTTCAGCCCCTGGGCCTGGAAGATCCCCTGGAGAAGCAAATGGTAACCCACTCCAGTGTTCTTGCCTGGAAAAGCCTACGGACAGAGGAGCCTGGCGGGCTACAGTCCATGGATTTGCAAGAGTTGGACACAACTGAGCGACTAACACTTGCTACTACTTGAAGCCATATCAGTAATATTTACATCTAGAAAGAAAAACAAATGAACAAAAACAACCAAATGCCCCCAAATCAGCATCATGAAGTCACTGTAAGGAATCTTTTCTCGGTATTTGTTTAGAATGAGAGGTTCCAGCTTTTGGAGCTCTCCCGCCTGCGTCACACTCTGCCAGTGTTTGTGCGTGTGAGCGTGTAACACAGCAAACTCTGAACAGAATTAACAGGCAGTATTCCTTTCTCTTAAAAGATACCACCTTTCCAGTTCTTTAATCGCTGACTTATGTGAGCACTGATTCATTCAAAAATTTGTATTAGTAAACACCAGGGATATAAAACCGAACAAAAGGAAAGCTGGACAGACATACTTGCCCTCATTTATTCTAGCTGAGGGAAATGGACAGTTCACGGAAGTGATAAGTAAATGGTACAGCAATTTCAAATGAGATTAGCGCTTTTGAGAAAAAAGGGAAAAGTGAGATGCCAGTTTTAAAAAAAGGTGAGAGATGGGAGAGCCTGGTTTCCCATTGGATGGTCATTTTCTTCCCCTCAAGGATGACGCTTGTACACATGATCAGCAGATATTTCCATGACTTAGTTTCTCTGCCGAGTTGGTATCATGAGGTTTCCCCTTCAAAGTCTCCTTTTGACACGCAGCGCCTGCCTTTCTGCCCGTGGGAAACAGCCCCGTGGTTTGGTGAGCTAGTCTTCCTCCTCCAACACCTCCGTACATTCTTGTCCCCTCTCCAGTCCTCATCAAATATCTTTCCAGTGCGCCTGCGACGGAGGGTGTGTTCTCCCAGCAGGAGAGATATTTGTTCCTCTAAATGGCATTTTTTAAAACATTTGACTTGTATCATGAATGTCTTATAATAATGTCCTCTGAGCAATTTCCCCTTTTGGACATACTCTCCAAGTCCACTCTTCTAATCTCCCTTTCCTGCTGTAGTGCGTGTTTCTTCCGGAACAAGCTGCCAGTTTCTGCTATTTCTTATGCAGACCATTGTTCTCTATTACCTGAGGAATCTGTCTTTTTATATATTTGTAAAAATTTTAGAAAAGTAATCCCAGCTATGGGACTTCTTTGGTGGCCCAGTGGTTAAGACTCCATACTTCTAATGCAGGGGTAACAGGTTTGCTCCCTGGCCAGAAAGCTAAGATCCCCCAGTCTTGCCACACAGTGCGGCAAAATCATCATCATCATCACAGCTAATTTTAGAAAGCTATGTTTAAGTTGGTTAGCAAATGTTTACTCCAATACTTTATGTGTACAAATAGAAAGCAGTTTACCAGACACTAGCATTTGAATTAGCAAAAGAGTCCCCCAAATCTGAAGCCTGATGAAATATTGGTATCATTTTTCCAAGAATATTTATACTATCTAAGGCTTAGAGGGTAAAGCGTCTGCCTGCAATGCGGGAGACCCGGGTTCAATCCCTGAGTCGAGAAGATCCCCTGGAGAAGGAAATGGCACCCCACTCCAGTGCTCTTGCCTGGAAAATCCCGTGGACAGAGGAGCGTGGGAGTCTGCAGTCCATGGGGTTGCAAAGAGTTGGACACGACTGAGCGACTTCACTTAAGGACATCTATATTCAAAGAATTTCATTATAGGTAGTGTCATGATACAATTCGTAAAATCGTTGAGTCACAGTTTGGGAGAGATACTTTCCCCAGTAGGATACAATGAGAAAGGAATTAGCAGGTGTTCAGCTTCTACCAGATATAAAGTTCAATGATGGTCCTCACAGCACTGTAAAGAGCTAGACTCTAATATACCCATTTGACAAATGATGCAACTGTGGTCTAAGAAGGTAAGTAACCTCCTTCAGGTCACACAGCTGTAGACTGGCGGAGTTCAGACTCAAAGACCAGTCTGTCTTTCCAGTGGTTCATATAATAACAGAACTCAAACGACACCCTTTCTAAAAAGTAATTTAATATAGAAATCCAAGCAATAACAATTTACTAACCAAAGAATGGTTGAGCCGCATCCAGTTCTTAAAGATCCTAGGGATAGTTCATTGAAGAGCCATCTGTTTACATGAAAAATAGATGCAGAATTCGTGACCAGAAAAGAGATCAAAGGTCAAAATCCCTGTAATCACCCCCAAAACACGCAGAGCAGGAAAGGTTCTGTCCTAGGACCTTATAAAATTCTCTTTAAAACCTTTATTTTCAGCAGATTTTAAGAAGCGATGACAAGTGTTTAAGAAATACTCACGTGTTGAAATACACATTGAGTAACACAGTGATGAACATTCAAGACCGACATGTGAGTTTTTGTTCGGGTGCAAAGTATAAGGAGGGAGTGTCTGTCTCATCGTTGCCAAGATTGCAATTATCAAGCTCTTACTGGAGCCAGCTTCCCCCTTGGTTCCTGCAGGGGCGTGATCATGGGTCCTGTGGTCATTGCCTCTACACAGAATAGTTAGCTCTGCTCTGAGAAAACATGTTGCATAACCACCAACAGCACTCAAATGAGGCCAGACATCGTGAGTTCACATTCCCGGTCCAAAGAGCAGTTGTGAATAGGAGTGGGGATGACTTGGAGCCCACCAAAAAGAACCATGACTGGAAAACCAGCTCAGCCACTGCGGTTTAACCAAGGATTGTCTTTAACATCAGTACCGTGACCATCAAGGTTCACTGGTGGCTCAGACGGTCAAGAATCCGCCTTCAAGGCAGGAGACCCAGGTTCGGTCGCTGGTTCAGTACAGTCCACGGGGTCACAGAGAGAGCCAGCACTGAGTGAGTAACATTTTCACTGTTCATGACGACCATGCAATTTACCCTCCAAACTAGAGCTCTTCAGAGGGGACTGTTATTAATAAATACCTTGGCATAACAGGCATAAACTGGGGTTGCCCCCGGAAGTGCAGGACTATTATTACTATCATGTCTGTAAATAAGAAGATAAGCATCTCAACAGTGCATATGCACGATGAAGTGTCACAGCCTCTCTGGGATCATTTTGGACTAAAGAAGCTATGTGATAATTCCAGCCATAAGCATTGCCTCTGGTCTGGGGAATAGAGACCCATGATTAAATGAACCACAGCCCGTATTAGCGTGCAGAAAGCAAGACCACGGTTCTGTTTTACCTTTTGTCCCAAGAACACAAACTCCAAGACAAAAGGGCAGTGATATGGAGTAAACCACGACTTTCACCCTTTCCTGTGGCCTCGTGGCATTTTGTTCATATTTAGATACTAGTACTTAATAAGATCTGTGGCCTTCTTATTCACTATCTGTGAGCAACTTTAGAACAAAGAGCATTTATCTTACTCAACTCTGGAGCCCAGACAAGATGAGATGAGATGGGATTCAGCACACAGCTGCATAGTGCATCTTCAATAAACGCAGAGGTAGTTGAATGAAAATGGTAGGATCAAGATTCTTAATCCTGAAAACTATAGGATTTACTACATCCGCTAACATGGAACTTAAGAAATGAAATTTCCCTTTTGGTTACTAAAGACCCAACTGATGTGAGTTTCAGGAAGAACCTCCTTAGAAAATCTGAGTGCCTCTGACCCTCACTTACTTTACTTTGCTTTCATATGCAAATGTAAGAATGAGAGCAAAATAGATCTTTTCAAGCTGATCACAACATTAACAGGCTTCAATCCATTTTAGCTTTGCCAGTTACTTGTTTAATCTCTGCAGAGCCTTTTTGGTGATTTCAGCTTTGTTCTGCAGGCAGGGTATCAGTTTTACCAGCCTACTTTGGTGTTTGCTAAGCAGAAATCATTGCTGTGTGTCCTAAGATGGGCAGGAATGGTAAATATTCCTTTTGGACTCACCCTGCCTGCCGTACCTTTCTTTCCCTTCAGCCGCCATGGAATCAGAGTTCTAAATAAAGAACTTACACGTGTTTTTAAGCAGCCAAATTCACCTCTGTTTATTTCACCTCCAGGAATATTCTTTGGCTAGAAGCTCCGGGAGCTTCATTTACTGGTGGCTCAGTTAAGACAGACCACGACATACTTCCAAGATGGTTTCTGGGCAGAATTCAACTAGAGCTACTTCAAATTCTTTTCAGACGTGGACAGGGCATAAATACATATATTTTTGATAGCAACTATGGAAGAGTTGCAGCATCATATCTTTTCTGGAATGAGGCGGGATATAAATAAATAGGTAACTACGCAGAGCTCCATCTCAGATATTTGTTTACAAGGAAAAGGTCTGAAGCCTCCAATCCATCCTCTCTATGTGGCCAGAGTTATTTTCCTAAAGGGAGAAACAGATCCATCACGGCCTGCCTCCAACCCTCCCAAGTCTTACTTGGCCCACTAGTTTGCATGTCTTACCTCCACTTACAAGGCCCGGGGAGCTATAAACTCTCACACACTCCTTCCATTCCTGGGTAGTGGCATGGGTTGATAGCAAGAATGACCCAGTCCCCCTAGCCCTCCACACTCTGCCACGTGACTAAGCAGCACCCACTGATTGTCCTACTTGCTTCGCCTAATCCAAAGTGATGGGGCCTGGGGTTCATACCCAGTCCTCAGAAGGCCTTACGTAGGCAAGTCATCCTAGGTGAGGTCATTGTAGACAAGCCAGCTCCCAGTTGCGGGCCGGCGGGTCGCAGATGCAAGGGTGAAGCCTGCCGAGACGGGCAGAATGCAGCTGGGCGGGCGCAGTGCAGCCAGATCCACAGAACCCCCTAGCCCGTCCACGGCCCGTCCACGGCCTCATGATGAGTGACGCTTGCCTACTGTTCAAGCCACTGGGTTGGGAAGAGTAGTGCCTGTTTACAGAGACTTTGTGTGGCTAAACAGAATGGATAGACTGTCTACATACCAAACTATTACACTCCCTGAACACAAGGACCTTTCAACTCGCCACTGTTTTTAAAGATGCTGTTCTCTCTGCTTGGAGTAAGTCTCGGTTCGGTCCACAGTTATGAATAGGTCATCCACATTCTCCAACATTCATCTCCCCTTTCTTTTTCAGCAGGAGACACTTCCACTCCCTTTTCAAGATCTTGCAACGTGAGTGCTCCCATGACCCCGGCAATCGTGGGCTGAACGGAACTCTCGCCCGTTCTCTCTGCTGTCTCCTTCCTTGGTTGCTCACTCTCTCTCCACGCTTCTCAGCATTCACGCCTACCTCTATTCTAGCAGCTGTCGCGTTTTACTGAGTTTATTTTGCATTTTTGTCTCCTGCACTGAAGTATAAGCTCCTTGAGAGGAGAAGAGAGGCTCTTTTACAGTAGCCAGGGCCTAGGGCAGGTCTACAGACTTTAGTTGCATGACTGTGTCAACTTCCCAGGATGAGTTGGCTCCTTATCAATTTCTACATTCATAAAATAAAGACATGGAAGAGTTACACAATACAAGTGAGGACCATAATTTTCAATCATATGTTAGCACTACGCTAGCATTAAGGAAATAAAAAACGGGCCATTAAGCCTATAAAAGGATGGTTTAAGGTCATCATAAAGATTTGTGGGATAGTCAACCCCTTGAATGATCTGAATTACGAAATTTTTACTTTATTCAGAAACCAGAAGGTATATTCTTACTGGAATTACTACACATAAGAAGGAAGATATGGGGCAGAAAATGATTTTCACTGCCTAGTAATTCTGTCTTGGCAAACACATTTGATTACTGTATCTGATTCCTGCTCAAAGAGCCCATCTTCTGACTAGGAGAGAGGACTTGAAAAGCGCATAATGTGAATTGAACTTGCTCTAATACCGCGTGCGCGTGCTCCTTTGGTGTGGCATCCCTGTTAAGCAGGTTCTTTGGGATGCAGGGACTAAAGACTCCATGCAGATAGCTCAGGGAGGGAAGGTAATCGTCAGGATGCTGAGACCGAGGCCAGCAGGATCCTTATCTGAGAAACTCTGAAGACAGGGGCAGCAATGCCACAGAGAAGGGCTGCGGAAGGCTGGCCGCCATGTGGCTGATGGGCCCTGTCAGCCCAGTGGGTCCCCATGACCCGCCACCCGCCCCGCTGCTGGTCTCACCCTGGGGCTGGGACGCTGCCCACGCCCGTCTTCCCAGGCCCCCGGCCGGCTGCCACCAAAACGAAACCCACAACCTTGGCTGGTGTACTCACAGCCTCTCTCAGAGGGGCCAGCTCATTTCCGCTCCCCTCCGGAGCACTGATTCACCTCACTTTGGTAAATTCATCCGGCCAAGAGACGCCATCTGATTGACACAGCGGCTCCGCCTTCGCCCTGCCCACCGAGGCTCTCGACTGGAGCTGGGGGCGGCTCCCTCGCTCCTTTGGAAAGCAATGGTTCATTAGCTTAAGCCTGAAGAATGAAATGTGTATTTCCTCTGGGCTTTAAATACTCATTATTAGTTTAGGCTTTGTTTCAAAGGAAAAGAAAAGAAGAAAGGAACAAAATTTTTAAGATCCTGATTGGCTGACTTAAAAAAAAAAAAGACCATTTTTATAGCAAGTTTAGGTTCACAGCAAAATGGAGTCAAAAGTATAGAGATTTTCCTTATATCCCCTGGATACACACATGTACAGTCTCTCCCACTATCAATATCCCCCACCAGAGTGGTTATAATCAATGAACCTACATTGATAGGCCATATCAGTCAAAAACAGTTTATATTAGGGTCTACTCTTGTACATTACATGGGGTGTAAGTTTATGATGTGTATCCAACGTTACAGCATCACACGGAATAGTTTCACTGCCCTAAAAAGCCTCTGTTCTCTTCCTGTTGTCTTTCCCCTCCCAGCTCCTGTCAATCACTGATCTTTTCACTGTCTCCAAACCTTTGCCTTTTCTCGAATGTAACGTAGCTGAAATCATACACTTTGCAGCCTTTTCAGACTGGCCTCTTTAACTCAGTAATGTGCATTTCTGTTTCCACCATGTTTTTTCATGACTTGTTAGCTCATTTCTTTTTAGCATCGAATACTCTTTCATTGTCTGAATGTACTACAGTTTATTTTTATTTATCCATTCACTTACTGAAGGACTTCTTGGTTATTTCCAAGTTCAGGCAATTATGACTAAAGCTGCTATCAACATCCAAATGCAGATTGTTGGGGGTAAGCATAAGTTCTTAACTCTTTAGAGCAAATACCAAGCTATTGCTGGATCACATGATAAGAGGATGCTTAGTTTTATAAGAAACTGCAAAATGTCTTCCAATTGGATGACTTTGAAACCTTCTGCTTTCAAAATATTAATGCCGTCTTCTCCGAAGCGTGGAATCGATGGTGATGTAAAGTGACTCAGCTCTGTCCTAATCAGTCTATGACTGTCCTCTTCTATTGCTTTTCTTTTTTTTTTTTTCCATTTATTTTTATTAGTTGGAGGCTAATTACTTTACATCATTACAGTAGTTTTTGTCATACATTGAAATGAATTAGCCATGGATTTACATGTATTCCCCATCCCAGTCCCCCCTCCCACCTCCCTCTCCACCTGATCCCTCTGGGTCTTCCCAGTGCACCAGGCCCGAGCACTTGTCTCATGCATCCAACCTGGGCTGGTGATCTGTTTCACCCTAGATAATATACATGTTTCAATGCTGTTCTCTTGAAACATCCCACCCTCGCCTTCTCCCAGAGTCCACAAGTCTGTTCTATACATCTGAGTCTCTTTTTCTGTTTTGCATATAGGGTTATCGTTACCATCTTTCTAAAGTCCATATATATGTGTTAGTATACTGTAATGGTCTTTATCTTTCTGGCTTACTTCGCTCTGTATAATGGGCTCCAGTTTCATCCATCTCATTAGAACTGATTCAAATGAATTCTTTTTAATGGCTGAGTAATATTCCATGGTGTATATGTACCACAGCTTCCTCATCCATTCGTCTGCTGATGGGCATCTGGGTTGCTTCCATGTCCTGGCTATTATAAACAGTGCTGCGATGAACATTGGGGTGCACGTGTCTCTTTCAGATCTGGTTTCCTTGGTGTGTATGCCCAGAAGTGGGATTGCTGGGTCATATGGCAGTTCTATTTCCAGCTTTTTAAGAAATCTCCACACTGTTTTCCATAGTGGCTGTACTAATTTGCATTCCCACCAACAGTGTAAGAGGGTTCCCTTTTCTCCACACCCTCTCCAGCATTTATTGCTTGTAGACTTTTGGATAGCAGCCATCCTGACTGGCGTATAGTGGTACCTCATTGTGGTTTTGATTTGCATTTCTCTGATAATGAGTGATGTTGAGCATCTTTTCATGTGTTTGTTAGCCATCTGTATGTCTTCCTTGGAGAAATGTCTGTTGAGTTCTTTGGCCCATTTTTTGATTGGGTCATTTATTTTTCTGGAGTTGAGCTGGAGGAGTTGCTTGTATATTTTTGAGATTAATCCTTTGTCTGTTGCTTCGTTTGCTATTATTTTCTCCCAATCTGAGGGCTGTCTTTTCACCTTGCTTATAGTTTCCTTTGTTGTGCAAAAGCTTTTAAGTTTCATTAGGTCCCATTTGTTTATTTTTGCTTTTATTTCTGAAATTCTGGGATGTGGGTCATAGAGGATCCTGCTGTGATTTATGTCGGAGAGTGTTTTGCCTATGTTCTCCTCTAGGAGTTTGATAGTTTCTGGTCTTACATTTAGATCTTTAATCCATTTTGGGTTTATTTTTGTGTATGGTGTTAGAAAGTGTTCTAGTTTCATTCTTTTACAGGTGGTTGACCAGTTTTCCCAGCACCACTTGTTAAAGAGGTTATCTTTTTTCCATTGTATATCCTTGCCTCCTTTGTCGAAGATAAGGTGACCATAGGTTCGTGGATTTATCTCTGGGCTTTCTATTCTGTTCCATTGATCTATATTTCTGTCTTTGTGCCAGTACCATACTGTCTTGATGACTGTGGCTTTGTAGTAGAGTCTGAAGTCAGGCAGATTGATTCCTCCAGTTCCATTCTTCTTTCTCAGGATTACTTTGGCTATTCGAGGTTATTGCTATTCTTTCTCTTTTTCTTCTTCTTCACAACAATTTTGCAGTCTCCACATCTTGTCCACTCCCCATCCACACCCGAGGTTGTGATTTCAGAGAAAATGAGGCATTCTGAACTGAGCCACTTCAACAGTTTCTGGCTGCAAAATAACCTGCCTTTTTCCATCTTCTTTCACTTTGTCACTCTTGCTCTCTCTTGCTCTCTCTCTCTCTCTCACACACACACAGAGTTTCTCTCCTCCAACCAAGCATGATTCTTTTATCTGAGCTCTGAACCTCAATCTAACCACATAGTTTTCTGTTTTCCTTTTATGTCTTCAAAAATCTCCTCTCCTCTTCCTTCTCAGCGGGTAGAAAGCTTAAATCACTGGCACCTGGAAGGAAGCAGCACCAAGAGCCCCTGATTACCTTCCGTAGGGCTCTCTGAGAAGCAGCAGGTCTCCTCTGCTAACGGCTGGCTCGCTTGCCGCGCAGCCTCCTCCCCGCCGGCCCCGTGCCCTTATTCCTCTGGCTCTCTGTTCTCTGGGGTCCACAGTTAACCTCTAACCGCAAACCGTGACCACTCCTCAGCCGTGCCGTGGCTCCGTTCCAGCGCTTCCAGGCCTCGCTCTGACTGCTCCCCAGTTTGGATCCTGCCCCTGCCCCACGCCCGCTCACTGGCCTGCCTCTCCTGTCCCCTGTGCATCTCTTTGTGTGGATTCTTTCTCTCCTTGTTCTTTCTTCTCAAGGCCTCAGCTGGGCTGCTTAGACCTAACCACTGATCTGTGGTGTTGGCCTGCATCATTGGCGTGTTAGTCTAACACATCTTCACCCTACTGATGGGTGGCAGGATGTCTAACTTTATATCATCTAATCAGGTTCCTTCAACTCCAACTTATAAGTTTAAAAGCTCACAGATTTAGAACTCACAATATTCCCTTTCATGATGAATGAATTTCTAGTTAGCCAAACCCATGTGCTTGCTTCAGTAATTTTAGTACCTTTGCAGTATGCTAAGTTGCTTCAGTCATGCCCAACTCTTTGCAACCCTATGAATCATAGCCTGCCAGGCTCCTCTGTCCATGGGATTCTTCAGGCAAGAATACTGGAGTGGGTTGCCATGCCCTCCTCCTCCAGGGCATCTTCCTGACCCAGGGGTCCAACCAGTACCTGTATCTCTTAGGTCTCCTGCGTTGTCAGGCGGGTTCTTACCACTAGTGGCCTGAGGAGCCCGCCTTTGCAATACTCCACTATAATTCTCTCTACACTCAGTCCTGCTCAAATCATCCATACAGCACTGTCGGAGTTGTTATGCTAACAAATAAATCTGACTTTCACTTCTCTACTTAGAAATATTTGATAGCTCTCTGCTACCTATAGAATGAAGTAAAAACTTCTTAGAAGTCAAACAAATCCCTCCTCATCCAGCTTTTATCTGACTCTTCATCTTCGTCTCCTGCTGTGCTTGCTATCACACTTTACGCTCCAGAATTGCTAAATTACTATACATATGTGCTCTAGAGAACATTTGTCATCTTGGATTCTCAACGGCAACTAGAAAAAACCCAAGACCCACACTAGTTTTGTTATTAGGAAGAATCCAATGTAATTAATCATTTGAACATGTACTGCGGGGCTGAAAAGGCAAAGGAGACAGTTTAGGCAACACAGATTTAGCAACTTCAGGAGCCGTCTGTCAGCCTGTGGTCGGGGGGCAAAGAGAAGAGGTGTGGTTAGTAGAACCTGGAAGCTTAGGGAAAGGGCGCTGCAGAGTTGGGACCCAGATATCCCAGGAGGGGGCAGCTCTCCTGCTGTGTTAGTATCTCAGGAGTACGTCTCCATGGAGCTTAGTCCCAGATTACTGAAAGGGGGGCACTGGCTGTTTGGATCAAGTATCTCATTATGGCATTGCTTTTTGGACTGTGGGAAAAACTCAGGACTGGAATCAGCCGCCCTTATCAGGTTGGACAACGATTTCTATGGTGCCTCTGATAGGAGGATGGAGCCAAAGAGGAAGGAACAAGCCCTTCTCATCCTGCAACCTTCTGGCCTTCCTCTGTTACCCCATTAGCAGAATTTATGGGGTCCAGCTGGCACAGAAGAAATGGACCTTGCAGAGCCTCAGCCTCAGCACCAGGAAGCAGAGAAGAGAAGGACAGCGGCTTAATAACCAGCATCCAAACAGGCTTCCTGTTGGAGAAATGAGAAGACTGGAGAAAAGCGGAGCCGTGTTTCTAACTCTGAAAGATGAAGGGAAAGCGTGTTCCTCCCTTTCCGGGCTCAGTGCAGCTACAGCACCTACCTTTACGCCCAAGAATATCCCTCTCAGGACTCTGTCCCTGGAATGAGAAATGCAAAGAAGAGGGGACAGTGCAGAGAATTTATTTCAGCTGTGGCTCTGGCGGCAGCGGAGTCCAGTGCAGGGAGGCAGTGGTCTCAGGAAGTGCGGTGATGATGACCAGTGACTAGACCGCTAATGCCAAGACTACCAGTGGAGGCGTCCAGGGTCTGCCAGCGCACTGCTAGCTGGCCAGTCACCTCTTGTTTTTCCTCTATTGTGAATTTAGTTCTTTAGACTACCTGAGGATTCTGGGGGTATGGAAATATCTTCCGATATGTTATTTTCTGCTTACGTTAACCAACATAAATTTCTGTTGATTGCAAAAATAGTATCCTGTTTAGTATATCCAACATGCTCTCATATCTCATGCCTTTACAATTTTTTCCCACTTGTGAGGTTCCTTACTCTCATTTACTTATCTTCCAGGTGCTATCTCTTCTTCTTTCAAACAGATATAGTTTTCCATTGCAAAGAGTGACTGTCTTTATAACAGCAGAACTCATGTTGCACTCTAGTCAGATGTTAGTGTTTTCCCCTCTGGTGGTAAACTTCTTGAGGTCTGTGTATCTAAAACAGAGCTTGGAATATAGGAGCTCAAAAACATTTGCTGAGTAAATAGACAAATGACTTGAAATTCATTGACATTGCTAATGTTTAGTTGCAAATATCTAGATACTTTCTGTACTACATGAATTATAACTATCAGTAATCAAAACTGATCACACTTCAGGCCCAAGCTACCCAACAATTTCAGCATTTATTATTTATAACATTTAGAAACTTTGCAAATGTTTCTCTTAGGCCCTATTTTTCTTAGATTCTCCTTCAGCATACACATTAGGTTAATAATACATGTACTGTGTTTCCATGATACCTAAGTTTATTAATCAAAATATCAGGTTCAGAAAAATTATGTCACTGTGCAGAAACAGGGTCCTTGCAGAATGTACTGTGTTATAATTTATCCATAATTCTGATAGCTATCTATTATAGCTGTCATATGTTATGATAGTTTATACATTGCAGCCATTCTGGTGGCTCCCTTAACAGCGAATAATAGAGGGATCTAAAGAAACTGTTTCATTTTCAATGAGCCTCTATAACCCCATGGCAGAGAAAAGAGCCTGCTCCATGGGCCCTTTTCGGACGGGCTCTGTGCAGTTAGACGATCACTCTGTCCCCTCTTACCCTTACAATGCCTTATGCAGCCGTTGGCAGCCGACCGTGGCGGTTCTGAAGCCTCTCCAGGGCTGGCAGCTTCCTTTTCACTTTCACAAATCTGGTTTCTCGAACCTGTCTGACACCCTGTGCAGGCGGCTTCCTAGAGTACAAAGCAGGCTCCTGTGCCAATATATTTAAGCATGCTAGCTGGCCACTCTAGAACCGAGCTTAAGCCTCCGAGCATTGGCACTCCTAAGCCAGAGAGTTAATGGAGACAGAGAGGTTTTATAAAACTATAACCCAGGAGAGAGGTGGCATATGCCATAAGGGCCTGCATGACCAAGAGTTTATTAAACATTTACTGTGGGCCCAGAACTGTCCCTTCTCCCAAATTTGACCCTGAGTATGTCTGAACGAATTCATTACTCTCTTCTCACTTCCCTAGTATAAATGGAGGGAAAAAATCTTCTTTTCTGTGTCTAGTTTCTGCAGGAAAAACAAATACATCTATATTGTCTGGGCAGAATGAGGGGCTCCTCCTGGGGTTTATTCTCAGCCTCTTCCAATACTGAAATCTATCTTCAAACCAACTGACCCTGAAAGTCTAATTGAAAGCTGGTCAGTCACAGAGACACTCGAGAATACTAAAAACTAGAGAAATGGAAAAAAAAAAAAATGCTAGACTTGACAGGACTCTAAGTACAAATTTTGTAACTTTATAAAGAATAGTCAGAAATTCTTCCAACATTTTTCTTTATCAAATTGCTATAGAGCCACACATAGAGAATTACATTCACAATACATTTGTGTCTAATGATTTAATTGCTGTGTCCTGACATATCTTGAAGGGTAGAGTTACAGAAAAAAAAATGGAGTTGACTATTTCCAATTCCAAAGAAGGCTGAGCACCAAAGAAATGATGCTTTCAAAGTGTGATGCTGGAGAAGTCTCTTGAGAGTCCCTTGGAATGCAGGGAGATCAAATAGTCAGTCCTAAAGGAAATCAACCCTGAGTGTTCATCGGAAGGACTGATGCTGAAGATCCAATACTTTGGCCACCTGATGCGAAGAGCTCACTGTAAAAGATCCCGATGCTGGGAAAGACTGAAGGCAGAAGGAGAAAGGGGCAGCAGAGAATGAGATGGCTAGATAGCATCACCGGCTCAGGGGACATGAGTCTGAGCAAACTTGGGAAGACCGTGGAGGACAGAGGAGCCTGGTGTGCTGCCGTCCATGTGATCACAAACTGTCTGTTGTGTGACTGAACAGACTCTTCAGTTGTTGACTGAACAACAACAACAGCTTCCAACTGAGTTCGCTTTGTTGTGTCTAGAAGATATCTCCTCAATAAAAGTTTTAATCTTTTTTATAAAATATTTAGTAATTTAATGATAAGAATTTGCGTTCTTCTTTTTTCCATTGCATTTGCACCCTCATTGTGGGTCAGCTCAGGGCCGGATTCACCATTCCGTATCCAGCGTCTAGTCAAGCACCTGACTTCTAGGAGCCACTCCTCAAATCGCTTATGAAAACATAAGTAAAATCTCCTTAAGAAACAAAAGAGGTAAAAGGGAGACATCTTGCCCTGAGTCTGAATAAAGAAGACTCACATTCATGGCACAGTTGAGGAGTATAGGCCAAGTAATGATGCCCAAGGCGGTACCCTGTCAATTTTGTCTGTGAGAACTGAAGGCATTTCAGATGAAGAAACAAATAATCTGGTGGCTAAACTGGCCTGAGCAGGGTTTCATGGCGGAGATAATTGAGGCAAACCTTATGGAAAAGTACTTAAATTGTCAAGAAAAGGGCATTCACGTAGCGATGAAGACTAAAGATTGTGGCAGTGGAATTGCATGGAAGATATTAATTAATTTTATGAAAGATATAACAGCTTACATAGAAGAGTGAGAGAAAAGAGCTTTCTCTTGCTTGAAATCATGATTTCTCCTCTTTTAAAAAAATATCTGATCCTTCTGGTTCAAGATGGCGGAGTAAAAGGACATGAACTCACCTCCTCCTTCGAGAGCAAAAAATCAGCTGTTGAACAACCATTGGCAGGAGGATGCTGGAACCCACCGAAAAAAGACACCCCACATGCAAACACAGAGAAGAAGTCACAGCAAGAAGGTAAGAGGGAGGCAGTCACGATAAAATCAAGTCCTAAACCCACCAGGTGGGTGACCCACAGATGGGAGAAAAATAATACTGAGGAAATGCTTGCACTGTTATGAAGTTTCTGGACCCCATGTCAGACTTCCCAGCCGGGGGACCTGACAAAGGGACTGGGAATCCCAAGGGAATCTGACCTCGAGGGCCAGTGGGATTTGATCACAGGCCTTCCACAGGACTGGGGGAAGCAGAGACTCTGGTCTTGGAGGGCACACACAACATTTTGTGTGCACCAAGACCCAGCAGAGAGGAGCAGTGACCCCACAGGAGACTGAACCAAAACTCCCTGTTAGCGTCGGAGGGCCTCCTGCAGAGGTGTGGGTTGGCAGGGCTGGCCACAGGGCCCGGGGCACTGGAAGGTCTCCCTTGGCATAAACCCTCTTAGAGGTCACCATTGACCCGACCACAGAGCCGCAGACCCCAGGGCTGGGTCATCTCAGACCAAACAACTACCAGGGAGGGCGTGCAACCCCGCCCCTCAGCAGATAATTGGGTTAAAGCTTTACTGAGCAGGCCCTGACCACAGAGCAAGACCCAGTTTTTCCCACCGCCAGTCCCTCCATCAGGAAGCTTAACCAAGCCTCTTAGCCTCCTCCATCAGAGGGCAGAGAGAGGAAGCAAGAAGCACCGTCTCACAGCAGCTAACTCAAAACCACATTACAGAGAGCCAATCACAATGAAAAAGCATAACGTTATGTCCCGGATGAAGAGACAAAGTAAAACTCCAGAAAACAGCGAAACAAAGTGGAGCTAGGCAACCTTCCAGAAAAAGAATTCAGAATAATGATAGTGAAGGTGATCCAGAATCTTGGGTAAAGAATGGAGGCAAAGATTGAGACAATGCAAGAAATGATTACCAAAGACCTAAAAGGAGCAAACAGAGATGACTGATACACCAGAAGGAATCCGTAGCAGAATAAATGAGGCAGAATCATGGATAAATGACCTGGAGGATAGAATGGTGGAAATCATTGCCACAGAACTGAATATAGAAAATAATAAATAATTGAAGACAGCCTAACAGACCTTTTAGACAACATTAAACACACCAGCAATCACATTACAGGGGTCCCAGTAGAAGAGAGAGAGAGAAAGGACTTGAGAAAATATTTGAAAAGATCATAGTTGAAAACTTCCGTAACATGGGAAAGGAAATAGTCAACCAAGTCCAGGAAGCACAGAGTTCCAGGCAGGATAAAACCCAGGAGGAACACACCGAGACACATAGTAATCAAACTGACAAAAATTAAAGACAGAGATAAAATATTAAAAGCAACAAGGGGGGAAATGACAGATAACACACAAGGGAGCTCCCATCAGGCTATTAGCTGATTTCTCATCAGAAACTCTACAGGCCAGAAGGGAATGGCATGATATTTAAAGTGATGAAAGGGAAGAACCTGCAACCAAGAATACTCTACCTGGCAAGCCTCTTCTCCAGATGTGATGGAGAAATCAAAAGCTTTCCAGAAAAGCAAAAGTTAAAGCGAATTCAGCACCACCAAACCAGCTTTACAACAAATGCTAAAGGAACTTCTCTAGGCGGGAAACACAAGAGAAGGAATAGACCTACAGAAAATAAACCCAAAGCAATTAAGAACACAGTAATAGGATCATACATATCAATTATTACCTTAAATGTAAATGGATTTAATGCACTAGCCAAAAGGCATAGACTGGCAGAGCAGATTAAACATGTACATGTATGCACTTCCACTTACCACGTCACTCTGCTTGACAACCCCCCAAATTGTACATAATTATTTTATATTGTTAATTATGTTTCATTATGGCTTGCAATTACAATTATCTTTCATTTTTTGTCTGGCTATTGGTTGTGAAAACTGATAAACATCTTTTATTCTTGTGATTATGTAACTATTACTCACTTAACACCATTCTATCATGATTGGTCAACAGAAAAATAAGAGAACTCTAAGTCACCAAAATTAGGATCTAATAGAAAAACCTGTAATCATTTTTTTTAAATCCAGATGCGTATCAGAACTATCTTGAAATTTTTTGAAAAATGCAAATGCTCAGGTATTGCCTTTTTCTCCAGAAATGCTTCTAATGAGCAGTCATGTTTAAAAATAACTGGATTATATGATGATCTTTTACTTTTAACCAGTTTGTTTCACTTTTTCTATTTCATATTCAGTGCTCCCATTTCATTGTTCAACTTCTCCATCTTTTCTTTTTTTTTTTTTTGAAGTTCTTTCTCGTTTTTATCAAGTGTTGTAGAAGTTTTGTATATAAGTTTTGTATACACACATATATATATATATGCATAATGCATATAGTTTAGAAAACTTATGAAATTTACCTGACTAAAAAAATTATGACATTTTGAATCCACTTGCTTGACTTAGTATGAATAAAATGCTAGATTTCTAATTAAAAATTAGATATGCAACAAGTATCAAAGGTTTACTGTATAGCATAGGGAACTGTAGTCAATATCTAGTAATAACCTATGATGAAAAATAATTTCAAAAGTAATATGTGTATTTGTGTAACTGAATCACCTTGCTATGCACCTGAAATATTGTAAGTCAACCATATTTCAATTATATACATATACACACACATATATGTTTCACCTGTTCTTCAAGGCTGTGTC
The DNA here is from genome assembly GCF_023699985.2 of Odocoileus virginianus. Lineage (NCBI taxonomy): Eukaryota > Metazoa > Chordata > Mammalia > Artiodactyla > Cervidae > Odocoileus > Odocoileus virginianus. Next base: position 61,684,580 of record NC_069688.1, read on the forward strand.
CGTGACTCACTGCCCTTCCCCCGATGACCCAGCCTCAATCTCGCTCCCTTCTAAGACCCTGCCTTTTGCATATTTGTCCTGCACCATTTGGCACCCAAGCTGTGCTACACTGAAGCAGTGGAAAATGGTGGAAAGAGGGGCCGAAACCTGACACCCTAGTGTTAGCTCTTCAGCCAAATGGCTTGGTGGTGGTTGTTTTTATTCGCTAAGTCATGTCTGACTCTTCATGACCCCATGGACTATAGCCCACCAGGCTTCTGCATCCATGGGATTTTCCAGGCAAGAATACTGGAGTGGGTTGCCATTTCCTTGTCCAAAAATGGCTTGGGGACTTTGGCTAATCATTAAACCTCTATCGACCTCAGTATCCTAAGTAATTTCTAAGGGTCTTTCTACACATAAGAATCTTTTTTTTTTTTTTCCTTCTTTTTGGCCTTTTAACAGCAGTAGGGGAAAATATCAGATCAAACCTCCGAATCCTACCAGTTTCCAGAAATCTTAGGCTCTTTCTAAGTGTCTGGTCCAGGGTGTGATGTCTTTTGTAACCTTCTCTTGCTACACAGCTTACTCATTTCACTACTCTTCTCTAGTTTCTCATCAGATAGTTTTGATTTGAATTCAACTCTACCAATTTCTGTTTGCCTGTGGCAAGTTGCTTAACTTTATTTTGTTATACACAAAACACAACTGTAAGAGTACCTATTCCTTGTTGTGAGGCTAAAGACTTGTGAGGATTAAAAGAGATGCTCCATGAAGGATTTAGCACATTTATTCCCAGAAGAAATGTCAAAAGAAGCGATTTTTCTCCCCTTCATCCAGGGTGCTGAAACTCTGCTTCAAGGGTCACAACAATCGCTAACAGCCTTTGAGCCTTCAGCATAACCATGCCTGCCATACTATAGGCTGGCTTCCCCTGTCTTGTTGATCTTTCAATTTCCAAGCTGCTTTCTAGACAGGCTTCAATAAGAAATGTTCAGTTTTTTCCAAGGCTGCTGGTGGTCAGGAAAAACAAACTTAACATATATATTCAACCTCAGGTTTTAGTTCTCCTGTATCTGAAACAGCGAGTCAGACCCGACTGAACATGCGCACACAGCACCGCACACCATATCTAAACGGTAGGAGTGTATCCTGTAAGGATGAGGGTTATGTTGCTCTTATCTCTAAGGTCTCTTGAATGAACCAATCTCAAGTTAATGAGGTTGTGAATTAAGACCTAATTTAATAGGTAGCAAAGAAAAAACTATTAATTCTTAAGAGGTGAATGAACAAGGGGTGAAACTGAGCAAGCATCGGGTGTAAGATGTACTGTATCTGAGGAAAGAAAAGATGCTTGCTCTACAAATGTGTGTATTCTGACGGGATGAGGATGTGTTGTTTTTTAAAGACACTTGGGAAATACACTCTCACCCAAATGTCAAGGTCTGATTAGTAGAGTTCTATTTTCAGAAACATATCTAGAAAGGAAGGAAAGAAGAGCTTGGCTTTTTAAATGAAAAACCTACACTTCTCCAATCCCCTGGATAGAAATAAACTGAAATGCTAGTTACTCACCTAAGCACATTTCAAGTAACAAACTCGTTCCTAGATCCACATTGGTATTTTGAAATCCATAGGGGAAATTGCAAATCCTTGTCTCAAGGGTATCTCACTTTAAGTGGAGCAAGCAGAATGAAACCTTTGAACCAGTGTGTTTTCTCATCAGTAGCCTATCACTGAACTACACTATGAGTGATGTGCATTTTGGAAACTAAAGCCAAAATTGGCTGATTTTGGTAAAGCAAATAATAATTAAACAACTACCCAAAACGAGGGCTTCCCCAGTGGCTCAGAGTAAAGAATCCACCTGCAATGCAGAAGATGCAGGAGACATGGATTCAATCCATGGGTCAGGAAGAGTCCCTGGACAAGGAAATGGCAACCCACTCCAGGATTCTTGCCTGTAGAATGCCATGGAGGGCTACAGTCCATGAAGTCACAAAGAGTCAGACACCACTGAAGTGACTTAGCATGCAAGCACCCAAAAGGAGTACAAGGAAGTTCCATTTTCCTCAATCAAAAATGAGAAAACATAAAAATGAAGTTAAACAATCTAAAAAGTCCTGGAAAATTATAAAGTCATTTTCCCCCACGTGTATCACATTTTTAAAAACTGAATCCACCATTTGAAAATAGCACACAACTTTCATTCCTAGGACTTCCCTAATCATGTCTCAACTCAATTTCTATTGACTTGATCAAAGAATAAAGGCTTTATTATTTCAGAATAAAGGCTTTATTATTTCTTAGCCATAAATTTTAATTTGTTTTTTTAACAGCTTTATTGAGATTCAATTCACATACCATATAAACCACCTAAAGTATACATTTCTTTTTTTTTAAATGGGTTTCTAAATTCTTTAAAGTCTGTTCCGTGCATCTGTGTCTCTCTTTCTGTTTTGCATATAGGGTTATCGTTACCATCTTTCTAAATTCCATATATATGTGTTAGTATACTGTATTGGTCTTTATCTTTTTGGCTAACTTCACTCTGTATAATGGGCTCCAGTTTCATCCATCTCATTAGAACTGATTCAAATGAATTCTTTTTAATGGTTGAGTAATATTCCATGGTGTATATGTACCACAGCTTCCTCATCCATTCGTCTGCTGATGGGCATCTAGGTTGCTTCCATGTCCTGGCTATTATAAACAGTGTTGCGATGAACATTGGGGTGTACGTGTCTCTTTCAGATCTGGTTTCCTCGGTGTGTATGCCCAGAAGTGGGATTGCTGGGTCATATGGCATTTTTCCAAAGAAGACATACAGATGGCTAACAAACACATGAAAAGATGCTCAACATCACTTATTAGAGAAATGCACATCAAAACCACAATGAGGTACCATTACACGCCAGTCAGGATGGCTGCTATCCAAAAGTCTACAAGCAATAAATGCTGGAGAGGGTGTGGAGAAAAGGGAACCACCCTCTTACACTGTTGGTGGGAATGCAAACTAGTACGGCCGCTATGGAGAACAGTGTGGAGATTTCTTTAAAAACTGGAAATAAAGTATACATTTCAATGACTTTTAGTATATTCAAAGTTGTTTATCTCTCAACACAATAAGGTTTAGAAAGTTTTCATTATCCCAGAAGAGAGCCCCCCCATACCTATTAGCAGAAATTCTTATTTTCCCCCATTCCTCCAGTCGGCTCTAGACAATAATCTTTAATATGTGGTTCTTTAAAAAAGTGGTTTTTTATTATTACAAGTTTCATTGTGAACATATTTAAGAATAGAATACACAACACCCTATTGCAGGTTTGCTTTCACAATTATAATGAATTAAATGAGGAAATATAGCTCTTTCCCTTTTTTGTCTCTGAGTAAATATTGTATGAGAAGACAAAGGCAAAAAGGGAAAGAATAATATTAGGAAAAGAGAAAGAAAGATAGATTTTTCATGAAGAAAAGTGCAGAAACCTGATGTGTAAGAAGGAAGAACAGGATGGACTGGTACTTCCAGCTTCCTCCTGGAGAGGCACACTACTGATTCCTAACCCAGCTTTAAGAGAAGACAAGGGTCAGATATAAATTCCTGCGGCCCTGTAAAATGAACCTAAATACAAATGCTGCACATACGTATCAGAATAATCATGCTGAGTGAGGTCAAGGGAAGGCAAAAGCTACTGAAGAGTCGTCTGTACAGTAAGTAAAATAAGCACTCGCCCATCGTGTTTCTCCTAAATTCTGCTTTTACTGATAGCTATGTTCCTGTCCTGACTCTGATTTTAGACACTGTGTTTCTTCATATTCTCCCTTGTACTTTTTTTCAGCATTTGTCATCACACACAGCCACAGAAGAAAAATTCTTTCTTTTTGCGATGAGAACTTTTAAGATCCATTTTCCCAGCAACTCTCAAGCATAACAAAATACAGCATTATTAACCACAGCCACCATGCCACACGTTCTACCCCATGACTTATTTATTTCATAACCGGAAGATCCCCCACGTCCGAGGGCAGGAGCGGCGGCTACGCTTTGCTGGACCAGCCATGAGGAGATGCCCCACGTCCAAGGCCAGAGAAACCCCAGAAGGTGGCAGGCGCTGGAGCGGCTGTGAGGAGACACCCCACGTCCGAGGGCAAACGAGAAGCCTTGGCAAGATGGTGGGAGGGGCGAATTTGCGTGTAGAATCAAACCCCGTTCCCACCAGAGACCTCAGCGGGCTCATACAAACCTTGTGCGCGCCGGGACCCAGGGACCCCACGGAGACCGAGGCAGCCTGTGTTCCGGCGTCTCCTGTGGCGGCGCGGGTCGGCGGGGTCTGCCGCGGGGACGGGGCTCTGGGTGTGGGTGTGGCCTAAGCCCTCAGGAGGACGTCGCCATTAACGCACCAGAGAGCCGCCGGAACTGCCTCAGGAGCGGGAAATAGGCTCTCGGAGGCACAACAGCACCTTGGGCCCCAGGACGCGGGAGAAAGGAGCAGGGGCCCCACAGGAGACAGACCCGGACTTGCCTGAGGGTGTCCAGGAGTCCCCGGCGGAGGCGTGGGTCGGCAGCACGCTTGGGGCGCTGAGTGTAGCAGTGCGTGCGTGGGACCTTTTGAAGGAGCTCACCATTATCTTCACTACCTCACCATAGTCTGGCCCAGGTAATAGCAGGGAGGGAACACAGCCCCATCCATCAACAGAAAATTGGATTAAAGATTTACTGAGCATGGCCCCGCCCATCAGAACAAGACCCAATATCCCCCTCAGTCCATCCCATCAGGAGGCTTATGGAAGGCTTATGGAAGGCTTATCCTTCTCCATCAGAAGGCAGACAGACTGAAAACCACAATCACAGAAAACTAACCAATCTAATCACATGGACCACAGCCTTGTCTAACTCAATTAACTGTGAGTCATGCCCTGTAGGGCCAACTAAGACAGACGGGTCATGGTGGAGAGGTCTGACAGAATGTGGTCCACTGGAGAAGGGAATGGCAAACCAGTTCAGTATTTCTACCTTGAGAACCCCATGAACAGCATGAAAAGGCAAAAAGATAGGACACTGAAAGATGAACTCCCCAGGTCAGTAGGTGCCCAATATACTACTGGAGATCAGTGGAGGAATAACTCCAGAAAGAATGAAGGGATGGAGCCAAAGCAAAAACAACACCCAGTTGTGGATGGGACTCGTCATAGAAGCAAGGTCCCATGCTATGAAGAGCAATATTGCATAGGAACCTGGAATGTTAGGTCCATGAATCGAGGCAAATTAGAAGTGATCAAACAGGATATGACAAGAGTGAATGTCGACATTTTAGGAAACAGCAAACTAAAATGGACTGGAATGGCAGAATTTAACTCAGATGACCATTATATCTACTACTGTGGGCAGGAATCCCTTAGAAGAAATGGAGTAGCCATCATAGTAAAAAAAAAAAAAAAAAAGAGTCCGAAATGCAGTACTTGGATGCAGTCTCAAAAACTACAGAATGACCTCTGGTCATTTCCAAGGCAAACCATTTAGTATCACAGTAATCCAAGTCTATGCCCCAACCAGTAATGCTGAAGAAGCTGAAGTTGAACAGTTCTATGAAGACCTACAAGACCTTCTAAAATTAACATGCAAAAAAATATTTCCTTTTCATCATAGGGGAGTGCAATGCAAAAGTAGGAAGTCAAGAAACACCTAGAGTAACAGGCAAATTTGGCCTTGGAGTATAGAAGGAAGCAGGGCAAAGGCTAACAGAGTTCTACCATGAACTGGTCACAGCAAACACCCTCTTCCAACAACACAAGAGAAGGCTCTACACAAGGACATCACCAGATGGTCAACACCCATATCAGATTGATTATATTCTTTGCAGCCAAAGATGGAGAAGCTCTATACAGTCAACAAAAACAAGACTGGGAGCTGACTGTGGCACCGACCATGAATTCCTTATTGCCAACTTCAGACTTAAATTGAAGAAAGTAGGGAAAACCACTAGACCATTCAGTTATGAACTAAATCAAATCCCTTACTATTATACAGTGGAAACAAAAAATAGATTAAAGGGATTAAATCTGATAGACAGTGCCTGAAGAACTATGGATGGAGGTTCGTGACATTGTACAGGAGGCAGGGATCAAGATCATCCTCAAGAAAAAGAAATTCAAAAAGGCAAAATGGCTATCTCAGGAGGCCTTTTCTCAGATAGCTGAGAAAAGAAGAGAAGCCAAAGGAAAAGGAGAAAAGGAAAGATATATCCATCTGAATGCAGAGTTCCAAAGAATAACAAGGAGAGATAAGAAAGCCTTCCTCAGTGATCAGTGCAAAGAAATAGAGGAAAACAATAGAATGGGAAAGACTAGAGATCTCTTCAAGAAAATTAGAGATACCAAGGGAACATTTCATGCAAAGATGGGCTTAATAAAGGACAGAAATCGTATGGACCTAACAGAAGCAGAAGATATTAAGAAGAGGTGGCAAGAATACACAGAAGAACTATAAAAAAGACCTTTAACCCAGATAATCACGATGGTGTGATCAGTCACCTAGAGACAGACATCCTGGAATGTGAAGTCAAGTGGGCCTTAGGAAGCATCACTATGAACAAAGCTAGTGGAGGTGATGGAATTCCAGTTGAGCTATTTCAAATCCTAAAAGATGATGCTGTGAAAGTGCTACACTCAATATGGCAGCAAATTTGGAAAACTCAGCAGTGGCCACAGGACTGGAAAAGGTCAGTTTCGATTCCAATCCCAAAGAAAGGCAATGCCAAAGAATGTTCAAACTACCACACAATTGCACTCATCTTACACGCTAGTAAAGTAATGCTCAAAATTCTCCAAGCCAGGCTTCAGCAATACGTGAACCATGAACTTCCAGATGTTCAAGCTGGATTTAGAAAAGGCAGAGGAACAAGAGATCAAATTGTCAACATTGGCTGGATCATAGATATAGCAAGAGAGTTCCAGAAAAACATCTACTTCTGTTTTATTGAAAGTGCCAAAGACTTTGACTGTGTGGATCACCACAAATTGTGGAAAATTCTGAAAGAGATAGAAATACCAGACCACCTGACCTGCCTCTTGAGAAATCTGTATGCAGGTCAGGAAGCAACAGTTAGAACTGGACATGGAACAACAGACTGATTCTAAATCAGGAAAGGAGTACGTCAAGCCCGTATATTGTCACCCTGCTTATTTAATTTATATGCAGTTTATACATCATGAGAAATGCTGAGCTGGATAAAGCACAAGCTGGAATTAAGATTGCCGGGAGAAATAGCAAGAACCTCAGGTATTCAGATGACACCACCCTTATGGCAGAAAGCAAAGAACTAAAGAGCCTGTTGATGAAAGTGAAAGAGGAGAGTGAAAAATTTGGCTTAAAGCTCAACATTCAGAAAACTAAGATCATGGCATCCAGTCCCATCACTTCTTGGCAAATAGATGGGGAAACAGTGGAAACAGTGTCAGACTTTATCTTTTGGGGCTCCAAAATCACTACAGATGGTAACTGCAGCCATGAAATTAAAAGATGCTTACTCCTTGGAAGGAAAGTTATGACCAACTTGGACAGCATATTAAAAAGCAGAGACATTACTTTGCGAATACAGGTCCATCTAGTCAAGGCTATAGCTTTTCCAGTAGTCATATATGCATGTGAGAGTTGGACTATAAAGAAAACTGAGCACTGAAGAATTGATGCTTTTGAACTGTGGTATTGGAGAAGACTCTTGAGAGTCCCTTGGACCACAAGGAGATCCAACCGATCCATCCTAAGGGAGATCAGTCCTGAGTGTTCATTGGAAGGACTGATGCTGAAGCTGAAACTCCAATGCTTTGGCCACCTGATGTGAAGACCTGACTGATTTGAAAAGACCCTGATGCTGGGAAAGATTGAAGACAGGAGGAGAAGGGGACAATAGAGGATGAGATGATTGGATGGCATCACCGACTAAATGGAGATGAGTTTGAGTAAACTCCGGGAATTGGTGATGGACAGGAAGGCCTGGCGTGCTACAATCCATGGGGTCACAAAGAGTCGGACCTGACTGAGCGAACGAACTGAACTGAACTGATAGTATATGAATTAAATCCAATGAAGTTGTTTTTAAATGAAGAAGGACTTCAAAATGTGGTATTTCTCTAAAATGTCTTAAAAACCTTGAAATTTTCCTTAAAGTGCTTGAACCCATATTGAACCCATATGATTATCACTAGAAAACTCTTTAACAAAAGGTACTACATATTCCCCCCCCCCAAAATGGAAATTGTCTGCATTAAACTATGTGGACATGAGTTTAAGAAGACAGAACTATGAAATCAAGATCAAGAAATGGTAAAATGGGAATTTGGAAGCCAGAGGCAGAAAGGAAATTAGGATTCATTGCAGAGTTCTAACTTTCAGAAAAGTGGAAGTTTACCAGTTTCTTGGGGGACACAAAGCCTTCTTTTTTGTCACTAATGTTTTAAAAGTTCAAAAGAGATCTTATAGAAAGAAGTGTTAAAGAATTTCACACAATGTATAATAAACCTATCTTACCATTATAGTTAAAATTGCAATGCTTGCCAAGTACTTAAACTGGAAACATAGAGTATCTTGTTTACATATAGCATAGTAGATTTCAGAAGATTTGGTGAAAGCAAGAAAAGCTTGTGTTAGAATCACTGTATTTACAAATGAACAAAATCAAAATAGGTAGTCTTTAACCTTTAAATAGACTCTGGCCTTGAAGTCATGGTTATTTATGGAAAAAAGTCATTCTGACCAAAGATGCTAGATAAAAAACTAGCTCAGCACAAAAATCATGCATACAAATATACAAAGTCCTCATATTTTTTCAGAACTTAGAAGCTAAAGTTTATTGAGACCTTCTAGATTCTAGGCACTGTGTTAGTACTTTGAAACATTATCTTATTTAAGCTTTACAAGCACCCCACATAGCTGGTGTTTATAACCACTCTTTTTTAGATAAGGCAAGATGATCAGAGAAAGTCGGTGATGGTGATGACCCTGGACTTTAAATATAGCATCAAGGCAGACTTAAATTTCAGGAGGAGTCACTAGTCTGCTGAGAGAAATGTCATCATTGACAATAAGGATTCTTAGACTTTAACATCAGAGTGATGGATCTTGAGTGATTGTTCCAAATGGCCCATTAAAATCTAAGACCAGAAATAGCTTTGTTTGAATTCTACAGAGTCATGGCACTGAATCTAACCACAGGTTGACTGATCGTTCATTTTGCAGACTTGGCAGCTTTTGCAATGATGTTTTAGAAGGATCAGTTTTCACGTTTTCCTTTCTTCCTGAGGTTATGGAGAATATTTTGATTTTTGGAGTGTTTTCTTACAACAGAGAAATGATGCTTAGCTTTAGTGTCACTCTAACCTGAGGACTGATTAAAAAAATCAGTACTTTTTTTCCATAATAACATATATTTTAAATACTATAATAACAAAAATATAAACTAAATTACCCCTAAAGGATTCATAAATAATTTTAAACTAGAGTAAAAAAAAAGCTTTACTTCTAAGTAGAATTTACAAATTATCTAGATTTTGTGTCTCTTCGGCTGTTGTTTTCACCTGGCTGCTGGCCCCAACTATTAAAAGCTGCAGGGAGAATGAGGAAACAGGGAAACAATGATACTTATTATTTTTAAAAAGAAAAGAACTTGAAATGAACATGACTGTATTCGGCTATCAGATTTTTTTTTATTTTTGGCTGAGCTGCGTCTCCGATGCTTGCTGGGCCTTTCTCCAGCTGTGGAGAGCAGGGCTAGCCCAGTTGGGGTGCAGAGGCTTCTCACTGGGGGGCCTTCCCCCGTCACCGAGCAGGCTCCGGGTTCCTGCTCAGGAGCTGCGGTTCGCAGGCTCACTAGTTGCAGCTCCCAGGCTCTGGAGCGCAGGCTCAGTAGTTGCCGCACTCGGACTTGGTTGCTCCACAGCATGTGGGATCCTCCCGAATCAGGGATCAGACTGTGTCTCCTGCATTAACAGACAGATTCCTTCCCACTGAGCCACCACAGAGGCTTCTGCATTCCAGTTATTTATAGATTAAATTTTTAATACGCTTGTTCCCTGTGCCTGTTAACCTCTGACAAAGAGGTTGGGTATATATCTGAATTTTTATTCTAAAATTTAAACAAAGTCATGTACAGATGGATTTCAGTGAGCACAAATGTTCTCTTTAAGAAATAAGAATGTCACTGATAGAAGAAAAAATATGGATAAAATCATCGGAGTGATTCAGAGTATTCTTTTTCCTTTTCGGTGATAAATTGATCAGTAATCTGCTTTGTCATAAAGGAGATTTCAGGCTGTAGATCAGTGAAAGTAAATTTGAAAATTTATTTCCACACTGCTTCTGACTCCCAGTGTCTTGGCCTTCTACCTTTTCCTTCTTTGGAGTGTTGGCTTCAATCCCAGGCCAATGCATTGCACCCACCCCTAAGTAGCATCATTGTCCATGGCTTTCACATATTGCCCAGATCAGATTCTCTAGGCCAGCTCTGTGTCTTCTCCAATGGCCTTCAACCAACCTAGTCCTGGCATTTACATAAGAACAGGATACTAAAACGTCCCCTTGTGTGTGTTTGAAGATGACACTCACTACTCAGTTATTTCAGAGACATTTTAGGACAACCGCTCTATCTTTAAAGTGTCTGTAGACAGGTGTCATGGATGGACCATCCAAGAGTGTCAGAAGCCATTAAAGGATTAGTAATGTTATTCATGGGACACAGTCCCAAATCTCACAGGTCACTTTAGGTCCAACCTCCATCTAATTCAAGAATTCTTTCTCGACCATGTGTGGAAAAAGGAAAGAGAGGGAAAGAGCCATGGAATTTGTGAAATCAGAAGAGCTGGTCTGAATCCTGGTTCTGGCTCATTCAGCTCTTGTGATACCTTTGCTTTTAGGCAAAATACAAATCATCTGAATCCCAGTGGCACATGTCAGCACTTGGGCACCAAGTCAGAGATTAATAGAATAGTCTTGAATGAACTAGCTCAGATGTGCTCATTCAGGTCCAGCTCTTTGTGACCCCATGGACTGTATGGAGCCCACCAGGCTCCTCTGTCCATGGGATTCTCCCAGCAAGAATACTGGAGTGTGATGCCATTTCCTCCTCCAGGGGATCTTCCTGACCCAGGAATCGAACCTGCATCTCTTACATCTCCTGCACTGGCAAGAGGATTCTTTATCACTAGCACCACCTGGGAAGCCCTTGAATGAACCAACGTGGCAGTAACATCAGTCTCTCAGAGTTGTCCTTACAGTTTTCCAAATCATTCTCTTCGTATCAGCTGTGCTTTGGGGTGTTCTGTGGACTCAGTGGGATTACCTCTGCTCTTCCTCACCATTTCACCTGGTTGACTTGTACCTGTCCAGATACATCTCTCCCAATAAGCTCCCTACCCCAGCCACCCTGCAGTCTAAGTACTATTTTTAAGCATCCTATGCTTACGTCCACCATTGAAGTAATTACATCTCCACCTTATCTCCTTGCTAGACTGTGAGTTCCATGAAGACAGGGGCAGTGTTTTGTTCCTTTGGTATATATAATTTTCTTGGGTACAAAATGTCAAATTAATTAAATTCATCAGTTCAGAGACATGGAACAGGGACTAAACAATAGGAAAAAGAATCACTGAAGCACTGAGACACTGCACGAAATAGTCAAACCTTCAACTGAAGAAAGCAAGAAAAAAAAAAAGAAGACTCAAAATCAGAGATGGAAAAGGATGTTAAATTTTGTTGAATAATTATTTTGCTGCATCTACTGAGATAAAGTGACTTTTATCTTTCCTTTTATTAATGTGGTACATCATGCTAATTGATTTGCACAACTAATACCACAGAAATAGAAAAGGCCATAAGAGACTACTGTGAACAATTATATGCCAACAAATTGGAAACCTAGAAGAACCAGACAAATTTCTAGAAACATGCAAGCTACCAAGACTGAAAAATGCAGGAAGAGAAAATCCAAGCATGCCAATGACTAGTAAAGAAATCTAATCGGTAACCAAAAACCTCCCATCAGAGAAAAGCTTAGAACCAGATGGTTTCACTGGTAAATTCTCCAAACATTTAAAGAAGAATTAATGCCAATCCTCAAACTTCCAGAAAACTGAAGGGGAGGCAACACTCTCAAACTTATTTTGAAGGTCAGCATTTTACTGATACCAAAGCCTGATGAAGACACTGCAAGAAGAGGAACTATAAGTCAGTATCCTTGATGAAGAGATGCAAAAATTTTCAACAACATGCTAGCAAGACGAATTCAACAGCACACTGAAAATATCTTACACCATGATCAAGCGGGGTCTATTTGGGGGATGCAAGGATGGCTCAACGTATGCAAATCATAAGGGTGCCCAGGGCCAGTTGCTGGCATTCTCACAGTCAAGACAGGACCAAGAGAGGTACCGACGACAGTCACATCGTGAGTCCACACATGGGGTGAAAGAGGGCATGGCAGAGCGCATTCACAGATGAACAGCTCCAAAGGAGGAATACTCGCTCAGTGACTGCCCTCCCAGTGGGAGTGCCCCCGTCCTGCCTACCTGACACCGCAGGGCAGAAACACAGCTAAGAAGTAGGTCTGGGGGGACTCTGCTCAACAACAAGGGGGCGGATCTGACAGGGCTAGCACAGAGCAAAGGGGAGGCTCCACTCAGCACCCCGGGAGGATCTGATCACCATACCAGCCAAAGCCCCCATCCAGGGGATGGCACACGCCTCTGGGCCAACCTCACCCACCAGGGAGCAGACTCCAGAAACAGCAAGAACTGCGAGCCTGCAGGAAAAAGACCACACACTAAGTCTGACCAAGTGAGATGACAAGGAAATATGATGCAGACAGAGGAGCAAGATAAAAGCCTACACGTGCAACTAGATGAAGAGGAAATAAGCACTCTATCTGAAAAGGAATTCAGAGTGGTGATGGTAAAGATGATCCAAGATCTTGGACAAAGACTGAAGGCATGGATTGAGAAGACACAAGAAAAGTTTAGCAAAGAACTGGAAGGGCTAATGAACTAACAGAGATGAACAAGATAATAACTGAAAGGAAAAAAACACTAGAAGGAATCAATAGCAGAATAACTGAGGCAGGAGAATGGATAAGTGACCTGGAAGACGGAATGGCAGAAATCTCTGCTGTGGAGCAGAATAAAGAAAAAACAATGGAAAGAAAAGTGGGCAGTCTCAGACACCTCTGAGACAACATTAAATGTATGTTGAATTTGAATTGTGAATTATGAACATACAAATTATAAAGGTACTAGAAGAAGAATAAAAAGGGCCTGAAAAAATATTTAAAGAGATTATAGCTGAAAACTTCCCTAATATGGGAAAGTAAGTAATCACTCCAGTCCAGGAAGCACAGAGTCCCATACAAGATAAATAAAAAAGGAAAATGCCAAGGCACCTATTAATCAAACTGACACAAATTAAAAACAAAGTGACAAATAATAAAAGGGAATCCTGATAAAATTATCAGTTGATTTTTCAGCAGAAATTCTGAAAGCCAAAAAGGAGTGGCGGGACATGTTTAAAGTGATGAAAGTGAAAAACCTACAAGCAAGAATACTCTACCCAGCAAGACTGTCATTCAGATTTGATGGGAAAATCAAAAGCTTTACAGCCAACAAAAGCTAAGCACCATGAAATCGCCTTTACAACAAATGCTAAAGGAACGTCTCTAGGTAAGAAGCACAAGAGAAGATAGCAAAAGAGGGAGGGAAGAATAAAAACGTACAAAAACAAACCCAAAGCAATTAAGAAAATGGCAATAGGGATATACATCTCTTTAATCACTGTAAACTTAAATGGATTAAATACCCCAATCAAAGCACATAGACTGGCTGAATGGATATAACAACAAGACCTATATATATATATATATATATATATATACACACTATCTATATACTATATATACTCTATACACTATATATATCTGTATACTATATATACTCTCTACAAGAGACCCACTTCAGTCCCAGGGACACATACAGACAGAAAGTGAGGTGATGGAAAAGATATTCCATGCAAATGGAAATCAAAAGAAAGTGGGAGTAGCAATACTCATATCACACAAAATAGACTTTAAAATGAAGACTGTTATAAGAGACAAAGAAGGACACCACATAATGATCAAGGGATCCATCCAAGAAGATGTAACGATTGTAAATATGTATGTACCCCACATAGGAGCACCTCAATACATAAGGCAAATGCTAACAGCCATAAAAGGAGAAACTCAACAGTAACACAGTAATATTGGGAGACTTTAACACCCCATTTATACCAATGCACAGATAATTTACAGAGAAAATTAATAAGGAAACACAAATTTTAAATGACACATTATACCAATAGATTTAATTGGTATCTCTAAGATTTTCCATCCATAAGATGAAATACACTTTCTTTAACGTGTATATGGAACATTCTCCAGGGCAGACCTGGCTTAATTTGTGACCCACATCTTGGGTCACAATTGTGACCCATAATTTTGTTCAAATTTCCCAAAATTTTATGCTAGTGTCCATTATTTGTTTTCACACCTTATTCAAGATTCCACGTCATATTTAGTTGCATTGAGCAGCTTCAGCTGCATACAACAAATTCTGGCAAGTTATCTTTTCATTCTCATTGTTACAAATATTTTCTAATTTTCCTTGTTTTGGCTTCTTAGATACTGCCATCATTTAAAAATGGACATCTAATTTCCAAATACATGAGGTTTTTAAAGTATATTAGTTAGTCGCTCAGTCATGTCCAAGTCTTTGCGACCACGTGGATTGCAGCCTGCCAGGCCCCTCTGTCCATGGGATTCTCCAGGCAAGAATTCTGGAGTGGGTAGCCATTGCCTTCTCCAAGTTTTAAAGTATCTTTGATATTAATTTCTCATTTTGATATTAATTTCTTCTTTGAATACTTTCTTCTCTGCTTTTTCAGTCTTCTAACTTTATTGAGACTTTCAATGGCTAAATCAAAGATCTCTCCTGGTAAATGTTACTTTGCACTCAAACAGACTTTGGACCTTGAAATTTTGCACCTTGTTTTATGTCCCTGGATATGTTCTAGTGTCTCCTAAATGTTACATTGTACCTGAAAATAAGGGTTATTTTCAAATTTTTCTTATATTGACTTTAAACATAATTCCACAGTGATAAGAGAACAGACTTTGGACCTTGAAATGAAATTTCTACACCTTGTTTTATGTCCCTGGATATGGTCCAGTGTGTCCTAGTTTAGAGTCTATGGGAACTTGAATAAAACTTGTATTCTACTGTTGTGTGAAAATTGTATAAATCTTAGTTGTGTTGAATTTGTTCATGGTGACTTTCAGGTCTACTATATCTACCTACTTTTCTGTATGTTCATCCTATTAATTTTTGAGAGTTTGGTATTGAAAGTCCAACTAAAAATCTTATCTACTTAAGATAATTGTAATATATACTGGAACTATATGTAATTTTGTCCTGCATGTTCCAAGTCTCCTGTAAATGTGTTATCATAGTTTCATGATCTAAAATAAAAAAGAAAGGGAAAATATTAAAAAATAAAAATAATGATAGAACCAACACTCTACCCCATCACAAAACTAGAATTCCCTCCTTGGTGATAATTCATGCCAGAGAGGAAGAAATACCAAGAAACAAGTAGCTTTTAAGATGTAGCTCCACAACGTTCTGCTGCATCTTGGTATTATTATGGGTCTAGGTGCTTTCATTGGTTTGCAATCCGGAAGTTCAAACTCTCCAAGTAAGCTATTATTTCAACCAAATATGGCAAATTCTGAAGCCTAGATGACATTGAATTTTACTAATGCAGACCTTGTCGCTCCAGATTTCAATGGCTTGCCCATCACCAATCAACAAAGAAATAACTGAGGCTAATGCTGGCGATCCCACCTCAGCCATGGATATTTTGTCAAACAACCTAACAGCTTGTTATCCACATGTGCCCAAATCAGGACTTAAGATTTAAAATTTATTAGCAGCAGAACCCCTTTCATCACCTATCTGGGCAAAACCCGGGATTACTGAGGACCTTTAGATTCAGCTACTTTCAAGTGGGGCTTTAATGATGTTTACTCAAGTTCTGGGGCTTTGCTGTAATGACAGTAGTTTCAGGATGCTAGCACCATGCCAGCTCTGCACCCACAAAACCTTTGACATAAAGGATATTTCCAAGTGACGCTTTCAGGGCCCAACACTATCTTCAAATTCTACAAGGCACTTAGCCTCAGTGTAACACCATAGAGCCACAAAGATATGATCTACACCAACCTCAGTGCACATCTACACGGGAAGGATACTGTGGTATCACGGTGCCCAGGAGCTTGTCATCGGTGATGATTTTACCTCTGCCTCCCAACCAGATACCAGGAGTCCCAACTGCACCAGAGCTGGGAAGACCTCACCACCCACAGAAGACCCAGACTTGACTCTAGTGATTACTTACTGTTGAGTCCTGCTTTAAAAGATGGGACCCACCAGACTGTGTTGACTTTCTAGACGCTGCAGTTTGTTTGCTGCATGACCCAACTCTGGTTTCTCACACCTGCAGAAAGAATACACTCTGCCCCTATAGTTACAATTCAACCTACACCATGTTAAGCCCCTATGGGACCAAGCCCAATGTCTCCACGATGCTCCCAAGATTCGGTTGTCTATTACCGTCCACCTCTCCTTCCTAAAGGGCAGCCTTACCAAAGATCCACATTGTGTGCCCTCCGACCTTTAACGTGAGAATTCTGCTGGCCTCTCAATGTTCAAACCACGCATTCCCCTTCATCCTCTTCCCCTCCCCCTCCAGCTTTCAGCACCCAGACTCACGCTTTAGTCTGTCTTACCCAACAACGTCTATCCCTCTTGCCTTAAAAGACTGCAATGCAAGCAAAATGCAAACCCAACGCCCTAGACTCGAATACTTACGTCTAATACATACATACTGAAACAGCCTCTCATAGATGGACTAGCTGTAGCTGTTGGATTTTCCATCAGTCCAGTTTCACATATACCTCACTGCACATTTATCCAGCTGATATTGGGTCCAGAGGAGGAAAAGAACTGCAAGTTAAAACCTAGTGCACACAAGCGTCTCCTCTGTATCTAGGGCGCCCCCTGATGGCAAGTGGCAACAGCTCAGTAAATAGCACATAGTGAGCGACCGACCCTCAACATACACCCGACACAATTGGCTGTCTTCCTCGGGTCCCGTTCTTCGACCATTCCCATTTACAAAAGGCAAGGCACAGCGTTTGCATCTAGAGGCAAGAGCACAGGACTACACTGTGATCTGACTAATGAGGGTCTCATCACTTCTGCTTTGCCCTTCTGTTATCTCCTAGGCGCGGAACACACGGATGCACTTCACCGTCTAAGGACCTTCCATTTTTATAAACTTTAAATGTTTTTCCCGACCCCGGCCGGGCATGATCGACGTGCAGCTTTCATACCTGTAATACTGGCGCTCACCACGGCTCTGAGACTTGCGGGAATAGCCAGAGGGTTAGGCCGTTGCTTTAACCCAACAGTCAGAAATCATTGACACGTACCTGTAAAAGTCCGAAATTCTAGTATCTCATATTTCTCAAGTAAAACAAATATTGTCTGCTTAATCAAGGCCAAAGGACTCTGGCAAATACAGTTTAGGACAACAGATTTGTCCTAGCTAATCAAGGAGATGTCTGTGCTGTTACCCGGCCCTGCTCACCATACCTAAGCTGCCCCTCCAGCTCCAGCTTGTTACCTTGTCCCCACGTGCAACCTGCTGCGTGGCCCTGCCTGGGAGCCTTCTCTCTTTTGGAGTTGAAAGTGACAGAAAGTTCTGTCTTTCCCTGGGCTGTGTCCCACCACCAAAGGAATCTTTAAATCTTATAAAACAGTTCTCAGTTCAGTTCAGTCACTCAGTCGTGTCCGACTCTTTGTGACCCCATGGACTGCAGCACGCCAGGCCTCCCTGTCCATCACCAACTCCCAGAGTTCACTCAAACTCAGGTCCATTGAGTCGGTGATGCCATCCAACTATCTCATCCTCTGTTGTCCTCTTCTCCTCCTGCCCTCAATCTTTCCCAGCATCAGGGTCTTTTCAAATGAGTCAGTTCTTCTCATCAGATGGCCAAAGGATTGGAGTTTCAGCTTCAACATCAGTCCTTTCAATCAACACTCAGGACTGATTTCCTTTAGGATTCACTGGTTGGATCTCCTCGCAGTCCAAGGGACTCTCAAGAGTCTTCTCCAACACCACAGTTCAAAAGCTTCAGTTCTTTGGTGCTCAACTTTCTTTTTAGTCCAACTCTCACATCCATACATGACTACTGGAAAAGCCATAGCTTTAACAAGATGGACCTTTGTTGGTAAAGTAATATGTCTGCTTTTTAATATGCTGTCTAGGTTGGTCATAACTTTTCTTCCAAGGAGCAAGGGTCTTTTCATTTCATGGCTGCAGTTAAGGCATCTGCAGTGATTTTGGATCCCCCCAAAATAAAGTCTGTCACTGTTTCCATTGCTTCCCCATCTATTTGCCGTGAAGTGATGGGACCAGATGCCATGATCTTAGTTTTTTGAATGTTGAGCTTTAAGCCAACTTTTTCACACTCCTCTTTCACTTTCAACAAGAGGCTCTTTAGTTTTTAGTTTTCTGCCATAAGGGTGGTGTCATCTGCAGTTCTGCATAGGTTTTAATTGCAGTTTAACATATTAAAGCTGCCAAGTCTATAGACAAGTTTTTCTGAAGCTTTAGCATTTAGCAAACAAATATTTAAAAATCGGGAAATTTAGGTGGGAAATACAAATTATTACTTATACTTAATCCTTGATAAAGATTCAATCCAATGTTAATTCCTCTAAACAATTAATGGCATTAATAGGCAATTAATAAATAGAAATTAATTAATTGAATCTTTTAAAACATTTTTAAATATGTCAATTATAAGTTTAGTCTATGGAGTCTCTCAAGCATCTCAAATGTCTGACATGTTAGTCTTTTATACACTTAACAAATAAAGGCTGGAATGGAGTGGGGAATGGGCTTTTCTAGTAAAGTAACTCTGGTAAAAGAAATAAACCAAATATATGCATTATTAGTAAATAACAATTAGTAAATTATGTTCTCTTAAACATTTAAACACTGTACAGCTTAAGAAAGTTCTCTGAAATCTTTGAAATCAAATGGCTCATGTACATAATATTCTAAAATGTCAGGTTATGTTCGTTATTTCAAGCACCTTAAAGGTAATATTTCATAGATTAGTCCAATGATTAAATAATTCCTAAACCTAGTACAAACGTGTTAATACTGTAGTTTTAATGAAGTTTACCATTACAATTAACTTCATCTTTTTATCACTGTTTTCTCAATTTTGCAGAGTTGCTTGCTAAAATAAAGAGGAGAGACATGTGATCTCGTTTGACTGAGGTCACTGATCAGAAGATCAATGCCAATTAAAGAATTCCAGGGAGGAACAAAGACCTTTGTTGCTAGCCAGGGCCAGGGGGACTCCTCATGGGCCAAAGGTCAACCTGTGGGGTGGGTCCTTGAGGCAGTAGAATGCTTCAAGCTCACTCCATCTTGTATAACCTGGTACATGATGTGTGTCTTTCCCCAGTTTTTAACATTAATCTCTTTTATAACTTTTCTCTGGTTTGTAGTTGATACTCTACAAGCTCATATATTTCACCACTTGAGTAAATTTAACTTATCTCTTCATTGCATGATTGGAATCTGCATGTTTTTATCCTTTACATATTTGGTTTACCGATAATCCTATTGTTGTTTTATAGACCACTCCCTGCCTGATAAACACAGTCGATTTGATATGTATTTTAGAGTATTATCTAGGTTTGCACTGAGCTCATGACCTGTGGCTCAGCCACATGCACTCTTCCATCTCCAAACTCTGGGCTAGAAAGTCCCAGCATACAGTCATTGTGTGGGAGGCTCCACCATACCTCTGAGTTCCTGGTTGTCGGTCATCCACCTTATCGAACATCCCCTCAATACCATGCACCTTATTCCTCCTGGAAAGACATAAATTCATTGAAAGCATGATGCTCTTCCCTTAGGAAGTTTTTGCCTATTTTATTTTTTGCTTCTGTCATGTCAGTCTTTGTTTTAATCTTTTCAGTTGCTGTAAAATATGTGTTCTAATCATAACTCTAAAAAAAAAAGGTAAACAGATCTTTTATGTACATTTGGGCAGGATAAGGCAGGTGGACAGGATATAGAATTAGAGGTACTTAGTGCTAATTTTCTGAAAGTGGAGATAAAAGGTTTGAAATAGGACTGTGCTGTCCTAATACAGGCCAGCACAAGGTAGGCGAATTCTTCACTCCAAAGCCTTCCTTGATCCAGGCTGTTTTATGTCTTTTGTTCATGTGTCTTTAATGTCCACTTAGGTTTCTCTTACTGCCCTTGCCTCAGTAGTTCATAACTATCTGAGGTGGACTAGCATTGTGCTGAGAAACAGAAGTGCTGGGACTTGGACAGAGGTGGTGCTATGGTATGATGATGCTTCAGTTTCAGGACACTCAATTTCCTTGAATCCACTTCCAAGATCCTGGAAGGGCCCTAGCAATGTCTTCAGGTAGTCATATGTTCATATAACATTTACAACAGATATGTAACCACAATTATACTTTGAGAAAAGGAGTACGTCAAGGCTGTATATTGTCACCCTGCTTATTTAACTTATATGCAGAGTACATCATGAGACACACTGGGCTGGAGGAAGCGCAAGCTGGAATCAAGATTGCTGGGAGAAATATCAATAACCTCAGATATACAGCTGACACCATGCTTATGGCAGAAAGTGAAGAGGAACTAAAAAGCCTCTTGATGAAAGTGAAAGAGGAGAGTGAAAAAGTTGGCTTAAAGCTCAACATTCAGAAAACTAAGATCATGGCATTTGGTCCCATCACTTCATGGCAAATAGATGGGGAAACAGTGGAAACAGTGTCAGACTTTATTTTTTTGGGCTCCAAAATCACTGCAGATGGTGATCGCAGCCATGAAATTAAAAGACACTTACTCCTTGGAAGGAAAGTTATGACCAACCTAGATAGCATATTAAAAAGCAGACACATTACTTTGCCAACAAAGGTCCGTCTGGTCAAGGCTATGGTTTTTCCAGTGGTCATGTATGGATGTGAGAGTTGGACTGTGAAGAAAGCTAAGCACCGAAAAATTGATGCTTTTGAACTGTGGTGCTGGAGAAGACTCTTGAGAGTCCCTTGGACTGCAAGGAGATCCAACCAGTCCATCCTAAAGGAGATCAGTCCTGGGTGTTCATTGGAAGGACTGATACTGAAGCTGAAACTCCAAAACTTTGGCCACCTCATGCGAAGAGTTGACTTGTTGGAAAAGACCCTGATGCTGGGAGGGATTCAGGGCCAGAGGAGAAGGGGACGACAGAGGATGAGATGGCTGGATGGCATCACCAACTCGATGGGCATGAGTTTGAGTAAACTCCAGAAGTTGGTGATGGACAGGGAGGCCTGATGTGCTGCGATTCAGGGGGTCGCAAAGAGTTGGACATGACTGAGCGACTGAACTGAACTGAATACAAAATTAAAATTATGAGAATCCTGTTGGTCAGGCACAAATGTGAAGCAGTACTTCCCCTAAGTATGTGAAGCAGTACTTCCCCTAAGTATGTGAAGTTTTAGGCACCTCATTGTCAATAACAGAAAACAAATTTAACTCAAATGTACTGGAAGACTAAATTATCTTTCTATTCTTTGTACAGAAAATGATATAGATTTTTGCCATATAAAGAGATAATTGAAGGATATGAAACAAAAAAAGAAGGAAAAAGTATTATAGAGTTGTATCAGGCAGTTTGTTAATATAAAATATTGCAATTTTTCTGGATTTTATGTTTAGATTTGATGTATTTTTAAAATGTTTGTTATGATGTTTTGTTCTAAGTAGATAGCCATCTTAGAAACCAATTTTCATTATTACTTTTATATTCTTTTTTGTGGTAAAATTAAATTTACCATTTTAGGCAAACAGTTCTGTGGCATTAAGTACATTCAGCTTGTTATATGACAGTATATACAGTGTTATACAATGCACCACTGTATCCATCTCCAGACCTCTTTCACCTTCTTAATCTAAAATTCCATTCCCAGTAAGTTATCTTTCTATTCTCAATAAGTCCCCAATTTCTCTTTCCTCGGCCCCTGGTACACTATTGTACTTCCCAGCTCCGTGAATTTTACTATTTGTACCTCATATAAGTGGAACCGTATTTGTATTATTCCTTTGTCCTTTTGTGTCCTGTTTTCACTTGGCGTAGTCTTCAAGGTTCACCTATGTTATATCATTCATTTTGAAGGCTGAATAATAGTATATTGTATGTTTATACCACATTCTGTGTGTCCATTCATCTATCAATGGATATGTGGGTTGTTTACACCTTTTGGCTATTATGAATGATGCTGCTATGAACATAGAATATACAAATATTTGCTCTAGCCCCTGCTTTCACTTCTTTTAGGTTTATACCCAGAAGTGGAAACACTGGATTACACGGTAGCTCTACATTTAATATTTTAGGAACCACCATACATACCATTTTCCACAGCTGCACATTTATATGCCTATAAGCAATGCATAAGAGGTTCTAATTTCTTTGTATCATTGCCAACACTTGTTATTTTCTGAGGTTTTTTTTGGGGGGGATGGGAGGGACAGAGATTGTTTTTCTTGGCTTTTGATAATAGCCAACTAATGACTGTGAAGTGTATTCCAATGTTCAGAGGGCCCCCAACACTTGAGTCTTCCCTCGAATCAGGTCAGGACGTCAGGTGCACTGTGGTATATGTCCATTGACTCAATTTTCTGTGTTTTTGTTTCCTCATTTATAAAATGGGGATAATAATAAGCCTGCCTCTGGAACTGTTTCGAAGATTTGATGAAGTAATATATGTGAGATCCTTAACCCTGTGCCCACGCTGAGGAGGTAGCAGAACTTTTGCTACTTTATATTTGTACATCTCTCTCCGGTGCTGGTCTTGAGCTGCTCACTCCTAGTTTTACCCATAAAACCTAGCTTGGGGCCTGACACACAGGCAGGGTTTAATAAGTGTCTGAGGACTGAACTTAAAGTAGTCTGTAGAACATAGGTTACAATGCTTTTAGCCAGGGTGAACATAGGAGTCCTGAAGTTCTTTAATGCAGAACTGAAGTGCATATCAGAATTCTGCTGCTTTTAACTCACTGTGTGCAATTCAGGGCTTATCAACATAGTAAACTCTTCATGGTTCTCTTTCTCTAATGCTCACTCATGCCCAGCAAGTGATTTTCTTTTTCTCATAAAGTTATAGGTCAAAGAACCTCTCTGGGTATTACTTTAGACAAATATTTGTACTGGGTGGACTCTTATTGCTGAAAAGACTTTGGTGCCCCAAGGGCAGATGAAATAAGTGACATATGTTTTAGAGAACTGCCCCCGCTGGGCGTCGCCGGTGGCTTAGAGGGTAAAGCGTCCGCCCGCAATGCGGGAGACCCGGGTTCAATCCCTGAGTCGGGAAGATCCCCTGAAGAAGGAAATAGCAGCCCACTCCAGTACTCTTGCCTGGAGAATCCCATGGACGGAGGAGCCTGGGAGGCTGTAGTCCATGGGGTCGCGAACAGTCGGACACGACTGAGCGGCTTCACTTTCACTTCAGCTGCGCTGGTTTCTGCTTGCCTGCACTCCATGCAACACTAAAGCCTGTGTAAGATTTGGGGATCCCAATCCTAGGTGGGCCTTAGAGTTCATAAAAACCCTAAATCTGTATCTGAAATTGGGTGGAGTGTGTGAGAGAGAGAATGTGGACAGTTTTGAGAAACATAGATCTGGCTTTTATCAGAATCTGAAAGGAGTTTATGGCTGAAAAAGGGTTAAGAATGACAAATCTAGAAGGTTTCTGGCATCTGACTCATTATCAAGCCAGAGTCTGAAGTTTAGGAAAAGAAAGAGAGCTGTTTATACAAATTGTGATATAAGTTCAGGTCTTAGCTAGGAATAAGGCACAGAATCACCTCCCAGCCCCATCACTGAAACAGGAGGGATAATTTAAACCTCCTTTAAACCTGCCCCTTTAAACCTCCTTTAGAGTCCATCAATGCACAGCATTGATCCACAGCCTGTAGACTGATGCTAAAGTTGGTAGAAAAGTCATAATCGCGGGGGGCTATACAAAGAAGCACACAGGGACCACACAAGTAAACATAACTTTCAATCAGTAAGGAACAAAATAACATGAATAACAGATGGGGGATGAATGCCGGATGTTGAGATCAGTCCACCATAGTGCCAGGTGCCCATTCATTTCCTCCTCAGTTAGAGGCTGAGAGTGTCCTTTTTAAAAAGAACATTATTCATTTGTTTCCTGTCAAGTACAACTTTGGCAGCATGCCACTTTGGGGTACCTACCACAATGTGAGGGACCCTAAGAAGCTGCTCAAGTCAGAAACCCCTCCTTCTCTAACCTGTGCTAGTCCATGGAAATGTTGCTAGAAATGCATCCCTTTGCTTGAGTTTAAAACCACCATACAAAACATAGATGTGACTGAAGGAAGCTAAAGAAGTTTTCAACCATTTTCTGCCACTGACACCCTGATGGGAATTCATTTCAAGATGGCTAATTAGCTCAGGTTGGACAAACTTGAATACAGGGTTAGAAGCTAGAGCTGTGTGTCCTAGGCAGTCCAGTGTCCAAAGTGGGATAGACACGAAGTAGTGCTAGGAAACCATAAGCTTGGAAAAGAGAGAGTTCCATTAAAGATGAAATGGATGTGAACAGGAAGTAGGAGGGGAAAGCCATTTCACAACTGTATCAACCAACTGCAATCTTGACCTCTGAGTTCCATAAAGTAAAGATCTCTCACAAAGTGAACATGTTATTTTAAAGAGTATCCGAGATGACCATGCAATTATGATGTGCAATTTAAATGGATGACGGGAGAACCTCAGAGGGAACAGCACAGAGACCAAGGTATGAGGCTGTAAGAGGAGAAGAAAAGTGACTACTTTTGCTTGGAAATGTTCCTAACTAACTTGGTCTGCCACTGATTTGCAGGCTTCAAACTCCAGCTGCAAGGGAAGCATTTTCTGAGCCTCCCTGGAGAGAACCCATGACCTCAGAATTCTCTCCCTGAAGCTCGGTCCAGAGGCTTGGTACTGTCCCGAGAAGAAAGTTGGATTTAGTTTCTGGGAGGCAGGACCATGTTGGGAGTGTGGTAAGACTGACATGATGGTGACAAGCCTGGAACTTCTTGGCTTTGAAGCATGGCTATTGGACCATCTTAGGAATAGGATACCAAACCCCCAATATTACACAATTATGTCAATCTGGAATTGTCTAGCTTGTTTCTCTTTTTCAAAAACAGTTCAATTTTAAGAAAGATGGAGGATCAATTTTGAAAAACTGTAAGGAAACCCAAAAGAGACTTCTGTGCACGTCAACTGCCTCAGTTAGAATGAAACACAATTATCAAAGGGTATTTATGTTTGTTTTATAGAAGCAAACTGGAAAAAATACTTTTTATATGCATAAAGCAATTATGTATCACAACTAAAGGCAGAAAAGATTTTCTAAATTACAAATGCACCTTACAAATAATCTGCCATTTTTTCCTCTAATCCTTTGTGTTTTTATTTATTTTCTTATATGAGTAGCTACGAAAGTCAAGAGTCCCTCCTCTCCTGTTCCCTCCAAGCATATTCCCTTCAAGGCAACAAATGTTACCAGGTTGGTATTTTTCTGCTCACTAGTCAACAAATGCACTCATACGTATACATGCAAAAAATGTGTTATATACAAAATCAGGATCATATAATCTGTTGCTCTGCAATTTACTTTATGCACTTAAAATATTGCAAACCCTGTTATCTAGAATCATTATTTCAGCCATATGCCTTTAGGTTATTTTGAAATGCCTCTTCTTATAAACTCTGATTCAATTATCATCCTTATACTTCAAATTATTTGAAGAATTCATTATTATTAATTCTTCAGTAGCATGGAGTTCTCAGCATGACATTTTGAAACTCCAGTCTATATGCATTTGTAATTCAAATGAGCACTACACGCTAATGATGTACCACCTCAGGCTTCCCTAAGGAATAGCGTCAATGTTTCGCATTTTGCCCTCCATCCTTTCTGTTTCTCATTGCTTTGAACTTCATTTTCCGACTCAATGGTCACATAGGAAGTCTTTTCACACACCATTGTCCATTGGGGAGCAGAGTCTAAACACTCTTCTTTTGGAGGCAAGGGAAAAGGTGATCTTTCTGTCTTCTGGATGAGAAAGGGTGTGGTGGGTTTCTCCCCTCCCCAGCTGTGTAGATTAGCAAGTTCTGCGTCAAGTTGCAGGTCTTCCCAGAGTTGCTAAAGTTGACCTCTAAGAAGCAGGTGGAATATTGGCAAGTCAAAGCAAATTTTCTCCAAAGATCAAAAAAGATACTCTGGGCTTAACTGGTTTCCCCACTCTGGGAGTTTCTGAGCTTCTCACCCTGGAACATCAAGCCTGTTTCCAGCCAGGAGCCACTGCCTTCCCCAGTTCTAGAAACACTTATGCTCCACACCTGACGTGTGTTCTTAAGACTTATATTTTGGGAACCCTTAGGCCTTGCTTATTCAACTGGTTGAATCTTGCCAGCAAGGCATTGACAAGAAGAGAGGGTCATGGATTTGCGATCAGATTATCATTTTCCACAATTTCTTATGTCTTCTTCGTCTGTGTGCTCAGAGATTATGGCCATGGTTGTTCTCCATGAACTTGAAAACAAGTTCATAAGTCCAGGCTGTGTTGTAGGTAAAGAGGAGAAAATTTTTTAATACTTAATGTAGACCAACTCTTTATAAAGTGATCTAGAATAAAACTCATACAAAGTCTATTAAGCAACTTACCAATTCTTGCCAACGCTAATCTTGAAGTTACATCCCGTGGATGAACGGGTGCAGGCCTCTGTGGCATGAAGACCATATTTGGCTTCCCCAGCCCGCAATGTGAGAAATTCCTTCTACTGTAATCATATTAGGGAGGCTGTGTCCAGCCAAGCAGTGTTCACTTTCTTAACTCATAGAGGTTTATCAGGTCAGGTAAAGTTTCAGAATCATTTAATCTCACCTTTCATCATCCAGTATGGTGAAGCCTAAACTATCTTCTTCTAGATTTATGTGCCTGTGATTTTTGCATGTTGCTCCAAAATGAGGAGTAAGTTTACATCCCAGATAAAGCCATGTTTCTGGAATATAGAAGTTGTTGCTGTTTAAACTGATGCAATATAGTCTCTCGAGCAGATATTATGACTCAATTCAGAGACTGTCACCCTTTTATAGGACGAAGACGATCAAAGGAATCGTTCTCCTTCCTGCGGCTCAGCTGCCCCTCTGAGGCCAGAGTCTTCCTTGAGCCCCTGCCCATGTTTCTGCCCACCTCCCCGGCACAGCTTGGGTCTCTGAGCTGCTGGGGCTTTTCGCATCCCTCTCTCGGCCACAGACAGAGGGCAGAGGGCTGCCTTCAGAGCCAAGCAGCACCTGTTGCTGCCAGTCCCGTGACCAGAAGCTGAAGACCCCCGTCCAGCCTTCTCAGGCTGCTCCCTCACCACGCACCCCTCGGCTGGCACTGCCAGGTGGCCAGTGTTCAGGGTAATTTAATACTTTCACCTCGGTCACAGTTTATGACATATTGAACGTTGAAACATTCATTCTCCAGTTAGGTTTCGGGTTTCTAGTACTAAGATTAGAGCAAGTCTTAAGTAAAGAGACAGTATCCCTTTCCTGAAAATGGTGTGCCAAGATTCTGGCCCATTCTCCTGAGATGAGACGATTCTTAGCTTAGCATGTATTGTAGCAGTCTTCCTTGATTGAAATTGCTGTCATTTCAGCTCCAGCTACGTATTCTGGGTGCCTCACATTGCTTGTTCACAGCGTCACAAACGTCCCACGGAAATAAAGAAGAGACTCAACTCACTCACTTATCCATCCCAACATTTGATAAATAATTACTGAGGATCTGTTAAGAGTAATGGAACATTACTAATATCTTATCATCTAGTAGAAAGACAAGTATACACATGAATATAACCAAGGTTTTCATATGAAAAATGTCATAAGAAAGATATAAAACCAATTCTACAGCCACCCAGAGATCTTTTCCAACTTGGAAGGATTATAAATTTCATGAAAGGCTCCATTAAGGAAATACTTATCATCTGAGATTTACGTTGAATGATGGCTGGATTTTCCCAAGTGGATACGTGTGTTTGGACTGGAAAGCTGGATGTCCCACGTATAAAAACAGCACACTGCAAAGCCTGAAGGTGAAGAGAAACACAAAATCAATGAGGAGAACATACAATCCTGTTTTACTAAAATGTAAACAATATAAAAGGAACTAGCAAGATGTAAGACTAGAGAAACATGTTTGTAGCGCAGGTTGTGATATTCACCTTTTACGAAGAGTACTGGGGAGCTGTTGAAAGTTAACAGACCAGAAATGAGCTGAATGGAACCAGGCCTCAGGGCAACGATCCTCACAGAAGGATCTGAGGTGCACTGAAGTGGACAGAGGCTCGGGCAGTGAGGCCTGGGGAGATGCAGATTCTGGTCAACAAGTGAAAGGCAATGAAAAGGGAAAGGTAGGAAGGCAGGCCAGAGGTGTTGTGGTAGAATTGACAGTGTTCAGGCGTGGTGGTGGTGGTGGTTAGTTGCTAAGTCGTGTCCGACTCTTACGAGCCCGTGGACTGTAGCCCACCAGGCTCCTCTGTCCGTGGGACTCTCCAGGCAAGAATCCTGCAGTGGGTTGCCATTGCCGTCTCCAGGGGATCTTCCCAACACAGGAATTGAACTCGGGTCTGCTGCATTGCAGGCAGATTCTTTACTGACTGAGCTACGAGGGAAGCCCAGCTTTCACACATGGAAGCCTAAGGAAAGAGAGCGGGTTGTGAGAAGTCCAGGCCCCCGGGCTTTGTGGCGACATTAACTGATACACTGGAGGCAGGAGAATGATCAGGAGACCACCTGGAGCCAGGAAGACCGAGTGCGGCCAGCACTCAGTCAGCGCCGATCTCACAGCAGAAAGACCGAGCAGCAGGAAGGGGTGCTGCTGAACCATGAAAAGACGCTGGGATTCTTGGCCTCTGGAAGAGAAGAATTTAATCCAGGGCCAGAGACGAGGCTTGATCACTCAGAGCTTTTGTGTAATAAAGTTTTATTAAAGTATAAAAGAGATAGAGAAAGCTTCTGGCATAGGCATCAGAAGGGGACAGAAAGAGTACCTACCTCCTAGTCTTCAGCTGGATGTTATACAGTCACTAGCAGCCTGTTAATGAAAGAAAGGAATGTCTTAAAACTCAGAATGGCACCAGGCCCCTCACCCATAAAATGTATTTTGGGATAATCTTGGCACCAGATGAGTCATCCGGGGCCATAAAACGATTGACTTGAATCTTGTAGAAAGGCAGATTACCACAGATATAGTTTCATTTACACAGATTAGGGGAACAATGTCTGAGTATAACATCATGGTTTGTCAAGTCGGTTCTGAGCCATTAGGCAGAGCTGACTTGAAGACAGGTCTGGGGTAAATGCATGGCACATTAACGTAGCTTAAGACAAACATCTCCGTAAGAGAAATGTGTTGGTTAACTCAAGGTTTGAGAATAGTTAACTTCAGGTGGAACCAGGTGTCATTATGGCAGCACAGTATTTAAGAGAAACCTCCTTTTAAATTTGTATGTGTGAAGTGTGAAGTCGCTCAGTCGTGTCTGACTCTTTGCGACCCCATGGACTGTAGCCCACCAGGCTCCTCCATCCATGGGATTCTCCAGGCAAGAGTACTGGGGCGGTATGCCATTTCCTTCTCCAGGAGATCTCCCCACCCAGGGATCGAACCCGGGTCTCCCGCATTGCAGACAGACGCTTCACTGTCTGAGCCACCAGGGAAGCTCTTAGATTTGTATAGAGAAGGGAGAAAATGTATCACTGGTTTGTTTCCTCCTGCCGCTTAAGACAGAGATAAAAAATGATACTCGCAGCTTATTTCCTCTGTTTGGAGACTCCTGGCCTTCCTCCCTAGGGGAGCTCTCAGTTAGAAGAGGAACGTTTTGTTAAAGGGGTTTGAGACAGACTAGAGTTACTTATTTGTATACCACGTGTCTATTTCCTGGAAGAAAGTAAGCTTCACAAGGACAGGAATATTTGTTGAATCACAATGAAGATGGTTGCGATGAGGATTCAGTAATGCATGTAAAGCTGATCTTGGGCCTTGCTTAATTAAGTGTAAGAGTGAGTTCACTTACAGCCGACATGGGTAGCAGGTTTGAAATGCAGCATTGGCTATTGTCGGACATCAATTACCAACGGCACTGGCTGTTGTCAGATGTACATTTCTCAAAACTTATGAGTAAAGTTGATTATTGGATTTGGGGGGAGATAAAGAGTAACATTTTCTTAGCGATGCCTTTCAAGTATGTAAGTCTACACCTCTTAAATGATCAACAGATGGGACACTTGGCAGCATTCATCACCTGCATGAACAGAGTGCGTGGCACTCCACCAGTGGTGGAAAAGGTATGGGTCAAAGTTAGTGTTTAAATTAGCTACTAAGAAATTGGATTTTCTCCCATGAGTAGGAAAAGTAACAAGGGGCTGCCTGAAGCCAAAGTGTTGAGAAATAAAAGTGTTCCCTTCACTTTTTCCTTAAACTGTGAGGAGATGAACATGCTCCCAAATACCAACCATGATGATGGAGCAAACCTGTGTGGGTTTATAACATCCCTTATAAAATAAAACTCACTTTAGAATCAATCTGACTCACCTTTATGCTATTGTGCCACAGGGGAATTAAAGGTGAACAGTGCACATAAATGATTTTATTATAATCATGTTGCCAAAACACACGTTTTCAGCTCTTCTTAACCACTTCCTCTTATATATCTATTATTGGCACCAGCATTGATGCTTTCTTCAGAATAATATATGATATATGTTATCTTCCTAGAAAATCCAAAAGAATCAACAGATGACTAATTAGAACTTGAAAATCCAGTAAGATCTCCAGAAGAAATAACAATATAGAAAAATCCACTCCCTTCGGTTCTATCAGCCAGTTGATTAAAAAATGCAAATCAAAACTATAATGAGGTATCACCTCACATTAGTTAGAATGGCCATCATCAAAAAGTCTACAAACAATAAATGCAGGAGAGGATGTGGCAAAAAAGGAACCCTCTTGCACCATTGGTGGGAGGGTAAATCCATGCAGCCTCAATGGAGAAAGTATGGAGGTTCCTTTAGAAACTAGCAATAAGACTAGCATATGACCCAGAAATCCCACTACTAAGCATAAACCCTGAGAAAAATCACAATTCAAAAAGACACATGGACCCCAATGTTTATTAAAACACTATTTATAATATCCAGGACATGGAAATAACCCAGGCGTCCATTGACAAATGAATGGATAAAGAAGTTGTGGTACATATACACCATGGAATATTACTCAGCCATAAAAAGGAATGAAATTGGGTCTTTTGTAGCGATGTGGATGAACCTAGAGTCTGTCATACAAAGGGAAGTAAGTCAGAGAGAAAAGAACAAATATTGCTTTTATTTGTATATTAATGCATATATATAGAGTCTAGAAGGAATGGTACTGATGAACCTATTTGCAAGGCAGAGATGGAGATGGAGATGTGGAGAATGGACTGGTGGACGCAGTAGGTGAATGAGAGGGTAGGATGAGAGGAGCGCTGACGTATACACATCAGCACATTTAACACAGACAGCTGGAGGGATGCTGCTGTGGATCACAGGAACTCGGCTCTGTGATGGCCGGGAGGGGTGGCGTGGGGCGTGGGGGGTCTCAGGAGGGAGGGGATGTATCATACTTGCAGCTGATCCACGTTGGTGTACAGCAAAAGCTCATCCAGCATTGTAAAGCCATTATCCTCCAATTAAAAATCTAAGAAACCACAACAAATATCCAAAGAGCAGTATTCTTTACAATACTAATGAAACTATTACTTTAGCATGTTATTTCAAGCACCCTAGGGCTGCCCCCAACACACACACACACACACACACACACACACACAGAGTTATACCTGCATTTTAGAAAGCAAAATCTCTGGATCATTTTAAGCTCAACAGGAAGTTAATTTCCCTGACTCTCTTTCCCTAAATGTACCAAGGCAATCATGTCTAGAGCTGACATCCATCTCTTTTCCCCATTTGGCCAGTTTCCTCCTCGATACCCCACATCACTATCAATGTGCACCCCTGTTTAATGAATCTTTGAGAACCTGCTCTCTGCTCCCTATCTGTGGTCAGCTGAATTGTTTTCGTTGTTGTTCAGTGGCTAAGTCATGTCCAGCTCTTTGTGACCACATGGACTGCAGCAATTTTCTTGAAGAGATCTCTCGTCTTTCCTATTCTATTGTTTTTTTCTATTTATTTGCATTGTTGATTTAAGAAGGCCTTCTTATCTATCAGGCTTCCCTGATAGCTCAGCTGGTAAAGAATCTGTCTGCAATGCAGGAGTGCCAATTTGAGTCCTGGGTCAGGAAGATCCCCTGGAGAAGGGAAAGGCTGCCCACTCCCGTATTCTTGGGCTTCCGTGGTGGCTCAGCTGGCAAAGAATCCAACGGTAATACGGGAGACCTGGGTTCGATCCCTGGGTTGGGAAGGTCTTCTGGAGAAGGGAAAGGCTACCCACTCCAGTATTCTGGCCTGGAGAATCCCATGGAATTAGTCCATGGGGTCACAAAGAGTTGGACAGGATGGAGTGACTTTCACTTTCACTTTCTTTCTTTTCTCTCCTTGCTATTTTCTGGAACTCTGCATTCAGTTGGGTATATCTTTCCCTCTCTCCCTTGCTTTTCACTTCTCCTCTTTCCTGAGCTGTTTGTGAAGCCCCCTCAGACAGCCACTTTGCTTTCTTGCATTTCTCTTTCTTTGGGATGGTTTTGGTCACTGCCTCCTGTACAATGTTGCAAACCTCTGTCCATAGTTCTTCAGGACTCTGTCTACCAGGTCTAATCCCTTGAATCTACTAATCACCTCCACTGTATAATTATAAGGGATTTAATTTAGGTCATACCTGAATGGCCTACTGGAGTCCCACACTTTCTGTAGTTTAAGCCTGAATTTTATCATAAGGAGCTGATGATCTTAGCCACAGTCAGCTCCAGGTCTTGTTTTTGCTGACTGTATACCATATACCAATTTTGGTATTGACTATTTGGTGATGTGCTTGTGTAGAGTTATCTCTTGTGTTGTTGGGAAAGGATGTTTCCTATGACCAGTGCTTTCTCTTAGCAAAACTCTATTAGACTTTGCCTTGCTTCATTTTGTACTCCAAGGCCAAACTTACCTGTTACTCCAGGTATCTCTTGACTTCCTACTTTTGCATTCCAGTCCCCTATGATGAAAAAGACATCCTTTTTTGGTTATAGTTAGTTATAGAAAGCCTTGTAGGTCTTCATAGAACTGGTCAACTTCAGCTTCTTTGGCATTAGTGGTTGAGGCATAGACTTGGATTACTGTGATATGAATGGTTTGCCTTGGAAATGTACCAAGATCATTCTGTCATTTTCAAGGTCACACCCAAATACTGCATTTCAAAC
This sequence comes from Odocoileus virginianus, assembly GCF_023699985.2. Taxonomy (NCBI): domain Eukaryota; kingdom Metazoa; phylum Chordata; class Mammalia; order Artiodactyla; family Cervidae; genus Odocoileus; species Odocoileus virginianus. Next base: position 61,718,197 of record NC_069688.1, read on the forward strand.
TCTTGTTGACTATGATGGCTACTCCAATTTCTTCTTAGAGATTCATGCCCATAGTAGTAGATATAATGGTCATCTGAATTAAATTCACCCATTCCCATCCATTTTAGTTCACTGATTCCTAAGATGTCAATGTTCACTCTTGCCATCTGCTCGACCATGTCCAGTTTACCTTGATTCATGGACCTGACTTTCCAGGTTCCTATGCAATATTGTGCTTTACATCATCAGGCTTTACTTTCACCACTAGACACACCCACAGCTGGTCACTGGTCATCTGAATAATGGCCCCCAATGATTATCAAGCCCTAATCCTCAGAAACTATGAATTTGGTACTTTTCATGGACTTTGTATTAACTAAGAATCTTAGTTAACTAAGATTCTTAGTTAAAAATAAATGCTCTCATTGTTTCCATTGTTTCCCCATATATTTGCCATGAAGTGATGGGACCAGTTGCCATGATCTTAGTTAATCCTTAGTTAATACTTAATCTCAGATTAACAAACCTGAGATTGTAAAGTTATTCTGAATTATCCAGGTGGGCCTGATATAATCACAAGGTTCCTTATAAGCATCAGACACAGACAGAGCAGAAGGAGAAATGATGCTAAGCTTCTGGCTTTAAAGACAGAAAAGTGGCCATGAGTCAATAAGTGTAGGCAGTATCTAGAATCCAGAAAAGGCAAAGAATCAGATTTCCCACAGAGCCTGGCAAATGAATGCAGCCCTGCCAAAACCTTGATTTTAGTCCCTAAGACTCATTTCAAAGTTCTGACCACCAGAAGTGTTGAGAATAAATTTGCATTGTTTTAAGCTGTTAAATTTTGGTAATTTGTTACATCAGCAGTAGAAAACCATTAATACTATGTTGCTTCTATGTATCATTTGCCATAAATCCTGGACCATGACGCTGTGGACAGCCTGCTGAAAGTGAAGTGTGCATACTTCAGTATGAGAGCAACTGGAGGACCCAGCACAAAGAGCACTGACTCAGAAAAGAAAGTGTGAAGTGAGATCCAAATGGAGCTTCAAGTGAGGGACATCCGCTGCATTTCAGACATTGTGCTAAATGCTTTACATACGCTACCTCTTTATCTTTTTCTTGTGTCAGTCAGTTCAGTCTCTCGGTCTTATCCAACTCTTTGTGACCCCATGGACCGCAGCACACCAGGCTTCCCTGTCTATCACCAACTCCCAGAGTTTACCCAAACTAATGTCCGTTGAGTCGGTAATGCCATGCAACCATCTCATCCTCTGTCGTCCCCTTCTCCTCCTGCCTTCAATCTTTCCCAACATCAGGGTCTTTTCCAATGAGTCAGTTCTTCCAATCAGGTGGCCAAAGTATTGGAGTTTTGGCTTCAGCATCAGTCCTTCCACTGAACATTCAGGACTGATTTCCTTTAGGATGGACTGGTTGGATCTCCTTGCAATCCAAGGGACTCTCAAGAGTCTTCTCCAACACCACAGTTCAGAAGCATCAGTTCTTCGGTGCTCAGCTTTCTTTATAGTCCAACTCTCACATCCATACATGACTACTGGAAAAACCATAGCCTTGACTAAATGGACCTTTGTTGGCAAAGTAATGTGTCTGCTTTTTAATATGCTATTTAGGTTGGTCATAACTTTCCTTCCAAGAAGTAAGCATCTTTTAATTTCATGGGGGAAAGTAGATAAACTCAAAATATATTATAAAGGAAGAAAATATTAAACCTGTTAGTGGTTGTTACATAGATTCTGTGCTCAAAACAGATTCAGAGTTCTTCCTCAAGAAATAGGGATGGTGGTAGTGCCACTTATAGGTAGAATACTGAGAGGAATAATTGTTGGGGTGGGAGATTAGGGTTACATTTTGTACATGTTTAACTTTGCTTACTTCTGCTTTATTCTAAAATGAGCTTTAATGTGGAGTGTCCAGTATGAATATTTAGCTATATATGTTTCAGGTTGTACAGTGCTATAGTTGAACACCTGTTGACTGTATTACCAGTCATCACAGTTGACTGTATTACCACAAATAGTTACCATCCATCACCATATAGTTGACTGCCACCACCCACTCTGCCCACCCACCAACCCTTTTCCCCCCCCTTGGCAACCACCAATCTATCCTCTGTATCTATTAGTCTGCTTTTTATTTTGTTTTATTTTATTTGTGAATTTGCTTTGCTTTTGAATTCCACATAGGAGTGAAATCATATAGTACTTGTCTTTCTCTGTCTGATTTATTTCACATTTATAGTGTCCTCAAGGTCCATCCATGCCGTCATGAAGGGCAGAATTTCATTCCTTTGTATAACTGACCGCTATTTCATTGTAAATATATACTTATATAGATGATATCTCCTTTATCCATTCAACCATCAATAGATACTTATGTTGTTTTCATATCTTGGTTACTGTAAATAATGCTGCAATGAACACAGGTGTATATATCTTTGTGAATTATTGTTTTCATGTTCTTTGGATAAATACCTCGAAGAGAAATAGCTGGGTCATATGGTAATTCTATTCTTACTTTTTTGAGGAATATTCATACCATTTTTCATAGTGGCTGCAGCAATTTACAGTCTCATGGTCTTTGCAGGCAAAGATGGAAAAGCTCTATACACTCAGCAAAAAGAAGACTTGGAACTGACTGTGGCTCAGATCATGAACTCCTTATTGTAAAATTCAGTCATAAATCTAAGAAAGTAGGGAAAACCAGCTGGCCATTCAGGTATGATCTAAATCAAATCCCTTATGATTATACAGTACAGGTGATTAACAGATTCAAGGGATTGGATCTGATAGACAGAGTGCCTGAAGAACTGTGGACAGAAATCCATGACACTGTACAAGAAGCAGTGACCAAAACCATCCCAAAGAAAAAGAATGCAAGAAGGCAAAGTGCTTGTCTGAGGAGGCTTTACAAATAGCTGAGGAAAGAAGAGAAGGGAAAGGCAAGGGAGAAAGGGAAAGACATACCCAGCCAAAGGCAAAGTTTCAGAGAACAGCAAGGAAAGATAAGAAGGCCTTCATAAATCAACAGTGCAAACAGAGGGAAAAGATAGAATGAGGAAGACTAGAGATCTCTTCAAGAAAACTGGAGATATCAAGGGAACATTTCATGCAAGGGCAGGCACAATAAAGGACAGAAACGGTAAGGACCTAACAGAAGAAGCGATTAAGAAGAGATGGCAAGAATACACAGAAGAACCGTACAAAACAGGTCTTAATGGCCCGGATAACCATGATGGCGTGGTTACTCACCTAAAGCCAGACAGTTTGGAATGTGAAGTCAAGGGGGCCTTGGGAAGCATTACAGTCAACAAAGCTAGTGGCGGTGATGGAATTCTCGCTGAGCTATTTAAAATCTTAAAAGGTGATGCTGTTAAAGAGTTGCAATTGATATGTCAACAAATTTGGAAAATTCAGCAGTGGCCATGGGACTGGAAAAGGTCAGTTTTCATTCCATTCCCAAGCAAGGGCAATGCCAAAGAATGTTCAACCTCTTAACTAATATTGTAATAGTATAGTCAGTTTTGTATAGTTAATTTTACTCTTTTTGCCTTTGACTTATGTTTGCCTTATAAGTGATTGATTCACTATCTTTATCATGCATCCACTTTTTCCAGTCAGATTTTTACTTTCATGTGTTTTCTTATTATTATGAATCAGTACCTCTTCTTTCAGTTTAAAGAGGTCCCTTTTAACATTGTTGGGTCAGTTTAACAGTAGTGAACTTTCTTACCTTTTGTTTGCCTGGGAAACTTTTAAACTTTCCTTCAATTCTGAGTAGTAACCTTGGTGGGTAGAGAATTCCTGACTCGGAAGTTGTTTTGTTTTTTATTTTTATTCTTTCCTTCTAGTTCTTTGAATATCTCGTCCTTTTCTCCCTGGCCTTTGAGGCTGCTGCTGAAAAATCTGCTGATGGCCCATGTATTTAACAAGTTGTTTTTCTCTTGCTGCTTTTAGATTCTTTTTATCTTTTATTTTTACCATCGCAACTGTAATGTGTTTTAACTATAACATTTCACTTTTACCATTTTAATTATGTGTTTTGGTGTGAATCTCTTTGAGTCCATCAAATCTGAAACTCTCTGAGCTTCCTGGGCCTGACTGTTGGTTTCCCTCCCAGGTTAGGGGAGTTTTCAGCTGCTACTTCCTTAAATACTTTTTCTTTCTCTTGTCCTTCAGGAACCCCTATAATGTGAATATTCTGCTTGATCTTGTCCCAAAGGTCCCTCAGAGTACCTTCACTGTTTTAAATTCCATGTTCATTTCACTGCTCTGTCTGGATGAGTTCCATTGTTATGTCTTCCGGCTCATTGCTTCATTCCTCTGCCTCATCCAGTCTGCCGCTGAACCCCTCTGGTGTATTTTTCAGCTCAATTATAACTTCTGTCTGGCATTTGCTTATATTTTCTGTCTCTCTGTTGAAATTCTCACTGTGTTTGTCTATTCCTTTCCCTAGTTCAGTGGGCATCTTTATGACCTGACTTCTAACATCGTACCAGGTAGATTGTGTGTCTCATGTTTTATTTTATTTTGCCAGGTTTTGCCCTGTCCTTTTGATGGGGACCTATCTCTGTGTCTCCTGGTTTTGCCTAATTCTCTGTTTTCCGTTCTTGCGTCCTGGGTAAGTCGGCCGCCTCTCCCAGACTGGAAGCAGTAGCCTTGTGTAGGACGTGCTGTGGGGCTCAGATGTGGGCTGGCACCTGAGCCGATGCTCGGGCGCTGTCTCCTGCGCGGGCTGCGTGCGGGGCGCTGGTGGCCAGGGATGGCTGCTGACACGGCAGACCCAGCGTGGCCCAGACACAGCAACGGCGGAGCTGGGTCTCAGAACTGCTACGGGAGCTAGCCCCGGGAGCTGCCAGCTGCTGCTGGACGGGGTTATTGCCCAGTCAGCGTGAATCCTGTCTGGGCTGCAGTGGTAGAAGAGGCTTTCTGCTGATGTGCTTCTGGTACTAACAGATTAGACGGGGGTTTACAAAACGGAACCTGCCCTGCCTTTAGCAAGGTGGCTCCGGCTGGAGTTGAGAGAGTTGACGCTTAGGGCCGTTTAAGGAGGAGGAGGTGAACCTTCTCGCTCTTAGGTTCCTTAAGCCTCCTGCAACAATGGATCTTGCAGGAAAGCTGAGCTTTCTTTGGGTCTGGAGCTAACGAATACGCAGCACAATGTCTTATTCATGAAAACGCTTTTCTGAGGCTCTGCGGTAGTGATTATAATTGTTACAGATCTTGCCTGGGAACCTGTCCCTCAAGACTTGTGCCCCTGATGACGCAGCAGTGTCTCTCGCCCAGAGACCTTGCCCAGAACCGTTCTCCCTGGCTAGTCTTGTGCCAAAATTATCTCAGGACGTGTGCCTTGGGAAAGGGTCTGGTGGAACTTTATAGACCTCGAGATAGTCTTTTCATCTGTTCTCAGCAGCCAGTTGAGAAGTATATAATGCCTTGCTGAAACTAGTGAGGGTGGGTCCTCTTTCGTCCCCCTGCTGATGTCTATGTCAGAAGCCTGCTCGGTCTTGTCTCAGTAAATACAATTTCACTGCATGAAGCTCTGAGTGACTGAGACCCGTCTATGGTCCCAGAGTTAAGTCTTCTGCTTTGGAGACCATGACTCAGCACCTACCGCTGTCAGCCGTCAGCGGCTCAGTCTCCAGAGGGAGCGTCCCGATGGGTCTCTGCCTCTCTAACATACACTCCAAAGTTACTAAGCAGATCGCCTCTACATATAGCCTGAAATGACCAGTGTAATGTTTCTGTGATGGTTTTGAAGTAAAGGAAGTCTGTGTGCAAGGCCTTTAAAAGTGAGTTTCCCATTCCCTGTAGTTTTAACAGTTTTCTTGAATTGCCCATTGATTTTCAAAGCCAGGTGTGTTGGAAGCTCATTTCTCCTGGGCTGGGATGCCTGAAAAGTGAAACTGCAAGTTGCTCAGCCATGTCCAGCTCTTTGTGACCCCATGGACTATACCATCCTGGAATTCTCCAGGCCAGAATACTGGAGTGGGTAGCTTTTCCCTTCTCCAGGGGATCTTCCCAACCCAGGGATCGAACCTAGGTCTCCCGCATTGCGGGTGGATTCTTTACCAGCTGAGGCACCAGGGAAGCCCAGGAATACTGGAGTGGGTAGCCTATCCCTTCTCCAGGGGGTCTTCCTGACCTGGAGTTGAACCAGCGTCTCCTGCATTGCACACGGATTCTTTACCAACTGAGCTATCAGGGAAGCCCTTGGGATGCCTGATGTGGAGCTCAAATCTCTTGCTTCTCAGGGAGAGAATCATGCCTTTGTGATCCTTCCTGACTGTGGATCAGCGGGGCGTGGATACTGTTTTATCCTCAGCATGACCAAATCTCAGTTTTCCCTGCCCCTCTCAGCGATATCCTTTCACCCTCTGTTGTGGAGTCTCTGCTTATCTACTTGTTATCTCCCTTTCAGAGAACAATTCCACATGCAGCTGTAGGCTTGCTGTGTCTATGGGAGAAGGTGAGGTCAGGATCTTCCTAGCCCACCATCTTGAACACACTTCTTGGGCCAAATTTGATATTTAATTTTCACCTTATAGGTTAACAAGTAAAGGTGAATAATGTATTTGGAACACATGTGTGCCTGTTTTCAGGGAACAATGGTATTTCAACTTATAAATAAAATGGTTGGCTTGATTTTCTATTTAAGATATGACTATTTAAGAAGTGACTATTTCAAACATGATGGGCTAAAGACTAAAAAAAAAAAAAAGAAAGAAATCTCATCTTTTAAGTTTTCCTGGAAGGATTTATGGGAAAAGGACTATGTAATTTGTTCCCAAAGACTGGATGATGGAGACTTAATGGAGCTTAAACTGTTCTTTCTGTATCTTTATGTCTTATTCTTCTTCTTCTTTCTTTCTTTTTTTTTCTCTTCCATTAACCAAATGATACAACCAGGAAAATTAATCTGTCTGGGACAATTACCACATGCTCACCATGTTCCTCCAAAGAATTTGGTCTCCTCAGTGGTATGTCATATATAACACTGGTAAATGGGTTTTCAGTCAGTTGTGCTTAACTCAGGGCTCAGTTTTCAGAAAGTCTAGACATCCCAGGGTAACTGAAGGAGGTCATATGAGACATGGTGGAATAAACTGTGTTATAACCTCCACCACGTTGTCAACTAGATGTAAAGTGCCATTGCAAGCTGCTTCCACTGGGTTCTTGCCGAGAGAAAAAGCAGAGAACCCTTGATACAATAGGTCTGTTTCTCTGGCTTACCTTCAGCCTCACTGCTATCTCCACATCAGCTTTCTTTTAGTTTGAAGCCCAATGTTTTGCTCCTTTCAAACTCTCCCCACCAGTTAAAATAATAAAGGTCCTGATGAGATCACTCACACTTCGTTGAACCTCATTTTTCTTTGTTAGCTATTTCCGGTATATCTGATTTTTAGTGTAGTTTATGTTTCCTGAAGCCTCACCCACCAACCTGTAAGGACAAATTAAGTCACTGATTTCTTGATCAGATCTGCTGGAATAAGATTCTCTATACTCTGACCCCAATCGAAACCTCACCCCCACTCACCCTTAGAGTCCTCTAGGTTTTTCATAGCTTTTCTTCCAAGGAGCAAGTGTCTTTTAATTTCATGGCTGTGTCACTGTCTGCAATGATTTTAGAGCCCAAGAAAACAAAACCTGCCACTGTTTCCTAGATAGCATATGAAACAGCAGAGACATCGCTTTGCTGACAAAGGTCCGTATAGTCAAAGCTGTGGTTTTTCCAGTAATTGTATATGGATGTGAGAGTTGGACCATAAAGAAGCTGAGCATCAAAGAATTAATGCTTTTTAACTGCGGTGTTGGAGAAGACTCTTGAGAGTCTGCTGGACTCCTAGGAAATCAAGCCAGTCAATCCTAAAGGAATCAAGCCTATATAGTCATTGGAAGGACTGATGCTGAAGCTGAAACTCCAATCCTCTGGCCACCTGATACGAAGAGCCAACTCATTGGAAAAGACCCTGATTCTAGGAAAGACTGAGAGCAGGAGGAGAAGGGGGTGTAATTATGTAATTGGTATTATACTATATCTATTATTATCCAATTTAACTTTTTCGCTTAGTTATGTTTTTGAGATTTATCTGTGTTGATGCATATAGTTCTGTTTATACTCCATTCTATGGCAATGAATTGGTCCATTTTCCTATTGGATGGTATTTGTTTCCAGCTTTTAGCTATTAATCACTGAAAATAATGCTTCAATAATTATTTTTTCCTTCTAATGGAATTTAAAGCAATTATAGTGTGGAAAACTTAGAATAAGGAGGTATTCTTCGGAGATTGTGGTTATGGTTGTTGCTGAAGGTCAGAGTACTTGGGTTGGGATAAGAGAAGGGTGGTAAGAATTGTTTCCCTAGAATATCCCCTCCTTTCTCATACCTTCTTCCTAACTAACAACTTTCGCCTCCTCTCTTTCTGCCACCAAGACTCTCCACTGCAGCCAGAAGAGCCAACCTAATCTCTTCTAGTAGAAATAGTCTGTGTTTGGAGTTGCTACCTCCATGAAACTTTAAACAAAGTGGCATAAACCAACTAAGCTTTATTTTTCTCATCCATAGAATTTTAAATGATATTAGCAACTTAAGAGTGTTATTGTGAGACGTGAACGATAATATCTGGGGTCTTCAGGCAGATTAGACTCTTCCTAAAGAAAACTGGAGTATGTCCCCTCCTGTTGAATCTGGGGAGCTCTGTGACTTAGGACCTCTTAATATGATTTCTCTAGCAGGGCAATCAACTTTTTAAATGCGGACACAGGCCTCCAAGGGCTTATTCCTGGATAAAGGAGGTTGAAGTTATCAGCCTCCAGGCCTGAGCCTGGAAGTCGGTGCAGTCTCTTTCACCCAATTCCACTCGTCAAAGCAGGGCCAGAGGACTGGAACAGCCTATTAACTGATCTCATCAGTCATAAATTCTTTCTTTCCTTCAAACCTGTTAATGATTTTTCCACCCCATTTAGTGTAAAAGAACTTTGCATAGAAGGCCCTGAGTGGCGTTTCCGTGCCTGCTTCTCTGAACGCATCTCGTATCAGTTCCCCCTGTTCACTGTGCTTCACTTTTTGCTTCTGTTCTTTTGCTGGTAGCAGACCACCCCCAAAAATCTATGATTTAAGGCAATTATTTTTTTTATCTCACAACTGTGTGGTGCGGAGCTCAGGGGATTAGGAAGGCTGTTCTGGTTTTGCCTGGGCCCGCTCCTGCAGCTGTGTTTAACCAGAGGCTCAGCAGGGAGCTAAATGCTGTTGGCACCCTTGGGTGATCAGGCTTGGCTCTCCAAGTGGTGTTTCCACTTGCAGGAGGCAAGACCAGGCAGGCTCTCTCTCAAGGCCCACCTGTGTTCCAAATAAGTACTTCCCAAGCTTCTGTTGTTCGCTTATGTCCCATGAGCCAATGAAGTCATGCAGCCAAGCCCAAAGTCAATGGGGTGGGGGGGGGGGGTCGGTGTTGGTTCCATAAGGTCACGGACAGCAGGAGGCAGGGTTCATTGGGGGCCACTAACGCGACAAGACCCAAAGGCCTGATTTCATTTCCTAGAATTCACCAGGTTCTTTTCTACCCTAGGGCCTTTGCATCGTTTCCTCCTTTAGTCATTCAGCAAATATTTAGATACCCACAGGTGCCGGACATCAGGGGTCTTAGGAAGTTTTCCTTTTAAGAGAGGAAACACAGTTAGCAAGTGCAAAAACGAGCAAGGTAATTTTAAATGGTTGTAAGCGCTCTAAAGCGATCAGGGTGGCGGGTAGAAAGTGACTGGCAGAGGTGGAGAAGCCGAGTTGAGCGAGCTCAGGAAGATCTGAGCAGACAGCTCTGGACCTGAAATCTGCAGGACGAGAAGGAGCCGGCCCGGGGCTCCAGGCGCGGAGGGCTGCAGGCCGAGGAGCAGCTGGCGGCTCCGCCAGCCCCGGGCCCTCCAGCCCTGCCCTTCACGCAGCGGTGCGGGCTCCTCTGGACGTGGAGAACGCATCTCTAGGCTGGCTCTCTGTCTGCCTAACCTAAGTAGCCTGTTCTTGCCCTCACCACTCCCTACCGAGTTTAGTCCTTTAAAGAACTTACAATTCTCAGGTATTTGGTTGTTGTTTACTTGTTATAAGTCCCCAATAAGCTCTAACTCCCATGAAAATAGGGTCATCTCCCAATGTTTCTGAATAATTTCATCAGTCAGTTCAGGTCAGTTCAGTCGCTCAGTCGTATCCGACTCTCTGCGACCCCATGGATGGCAGCATGCCAGGCCTCCCTGTCCATCACCAGCTCCCAGAACTTGCTCAAACTCATGTCCATTGAGTCGGTGATGTCATCCAATAGAACTATGATTATGCAGCATTCACAAATATTCAGTAAGTGAATACATAAATGAATTAAGATGGTCCCAGTCTGAAAGGGTGACCACAAATGCCTGGCATGGGACAGTTTCCCAAGTCCAATTCTTGATGAGCCCAGACTGCTTCAGTCCTGCAGGCTGGTTTGGGGCCATCCACTTTCTGGAGGTTTCATTTTCAAAAGCTCCTTGGAGCTTCCTGGACTCTGAGTCTTGGTCAGTACTGCCCCATCCACAATGACATCTCAGGGTTGAGTGGTAGAGCAGATAGTCAGACTCCTGAGTCTAGAGCTGGTGGTGTTCCTACCACGCACATTGCCATTATGTTGACCCAGTTCACACAGGACAGGGAAATACAGATCCACCATGACTTGCTCCCAATCATGGAATCCAAAACTTTCTGCAAACCAAAAACTTTTCTGCAAAAATCTGACCTGACTTGGCCTGAACTCATTTGTGAACAAAACTTGACCTGAACTGATATGAAGCTAATTATACTCCTTACTTATGCCACTTATTATGACTAGTCATACATTTTCATATAAAAATAGTAAAATGTTAAATTACAGGGTACTCCTCCACCTCCTTAGTGCCCCATTAAGGACATTATGTATATAATATCTGCCCTGTAATGATCCTATAAGATCTGAAAAGTTCTAAACTCTGAAGCACATGTGGTCCCAGGAATTTCAAATGAGCAACCGGGAATCTGGTATATCTGTGAGTGATCTTATCATCCACAAAGCTTTTACAAAGTGGAAGTAATTTTTTCTTATTTTCCTCTCATGCCCAAAGAATTGAGGAAATTTTCTAATGTGCCTTATTTTCTTGCTTTCCATAAAGCCACTTCATTCTGTGGTTTCAAGATATTAGTTGTACTTGATCCCAAGAGAAATTTGGGGTTATTTGTCCATGAAAAAAAAAATTAATTTTAAAAATTAAATAACAGGCTAAGGGGGAGAGGTGAAGGCCAAAAACATATACAGAGTATACTAACTGTACTCTTTGAAAGAGAAAATCTGCAGTTTTTTCATGTGTATTTATCAACTAGAAAGTATGAGCAAAATTGATAACTGTGGTTCTCTCTGCGATGATTGAGGGAGATTTTTTCTAATTTTGTACCCTTTTATACCTTTAAGTTTAGAACCACATGAACTTATTATCCACCGAGAAACTTAAAGTCACAAATAAACATACCATGAATGAGACTGGAGCCGCAAGTGCCAGGTCAGCGGAGTGACGCGGTCACAGCCTGGTGCCATCCTCGGCGCGGCACACAGTTCCGGCCCGTGCTTTTCCTGCTTTCTCCTTTCGCAGGTAGGACAGGTGCTTTCCCCCTCATTTCCTCCCTGAAGAGCGCGCGCGCGGGCCTTTGTTTCCGGCTCATGCCAGCCGGCCCTCGCTGCCGCTTCGGTCCGCGGGCAGTCTTCTCTGGTAAGAGCTCTCAGCCCCTGGCCTAAGTGGTGTCTGAGCCAGGGCGGCATGAGGGGTCCTGAACCGGAGGCTGGGCAAGGCTGGCGGGTGGGGGCGGTCAGAGCGGCCCGCGGGCCGGGCGGGCAGCCTCGGGTGAGGGCAGGGGCCGGGCGCGGGTGGGGCCCGGGGCTGAGGTGCAGAGGGCAAAGCCCGGGTGCATGGCTCCCGGCGGAACTGAGCCCGCAGTCCAGTGTCGGCTTGACGTTCAAGCTGGGCACTCAAAACAGAGTGCGACTTCCAGAAAAGACAGGCTCATACATGTTTATGCCAGAATGCAGCTGTAGCATTCCTGCTGGACTGGAGAAGACTCTTGAGAATCCCTTGGACTGCAAGGAGATCCAACCAGTCCATCCTAAAGGAAATCAGTCCTGAATATTCATTGGAAGGACTGATGCTGAAGCTGAAGCTCCAATACTCTGGCCACCTGATGCGAAGAGCTGACTCATTGGAAAAGACCCTGATGCTGGGAAAGATTGAAGGCAGGAGGAGAAGGGGACGACAGAGGATGAGATGGTTGGATGGCATCACCAACTCAGTGGACATGAGTTTGAGTAAACTCCATGAGTTGGTGATGGATAGGGAGGCCTGTCATGCTGTAGTCTATGGGGGTTGCAAAGAGTCAGACATGACTGAGCGACTGAACCGAACTGAACTGGACTAGTTTTAAGCACTTTCCCCCTGAGGAAAATGAGAAAGGTTAGGCTTCTGTAGGTGCTTCTTATAACACGCAGTGGATGTGATTCCCTCCCCTCCCTCACGCAGGGCTGCCCCGCCCAATTTTACACTCTAAGAAGCAATAGGTCACTGAAATCCCTGCAAACTTGCGTTGTCCTTCCCCTAAGTTGGGCTGAAGTGATCTGGGGGCAGCTTTGACGGCTAAGGAGGCAGGCTGGTGATCTCAACGGCAGTGTGGGCGCAGTGGTGAGTCACACACTCAATCCACAGCTCATTTCAATGACCAGAAATTGTGGTGCCCAACTGCCGTGGTACCATTTGTCTTAGGCTTTGTTCATATTGTGACGAGAGGATTAAGCTGGGCTCAATTTAGCTTTGTGTAGACACGGCAATTCAAGTCTTGTCCGTAGCTATATTTCAATCCTCCTAAATCTAATTTAAAAATCTCTCAGGTGCCTCCATTTATCATCCATCTCTGCACTGGGTCAACAGGAGCCTTACAAAAATAATATAATGGTGCCTCACCTCTAGGTTCTCTGCAGAGGGAATGGAAAGTACTGGACTTTCAAGTTCACTTTGAAAGAGGCAAGCGGGAAGGAGACCGAGAGCAGACCATAAATCTGTTGGTTGAGGCAGGACAGCTGCCCTGTCAGTCTTTGCTGCATCTAAATGGAAAAATGGGTGATCTAGGATTACCCTTCCACAGTGCCAACAGTCAAGGCTCTGAAAGGTCACATCTATTATGGTTGGCGCTTCTCTCCCCGCGGAGCTGCTTTCTGAGTGGATGTCATACTCATCTCATGCAGAAGGCATGTTCATCATGCCAGAACACTGCTGCTAATATCTGATCTAATAAAAGACACCCTATCTTTTCTTCAAGCTTCATGACGTCTAGCTGCTGTTAGATGATCATCCCTTTCTTCCTCATCTTTCCAACTTTGTGTTTTAAGGACTTGAATCCTTCAGCAAAGTTTTGTTTGCCACCTCTCCTTTTAAAAAGTGATTCTTTTAAAAGTGTAGCACCCAAAATAAACAGCACACTCAGCTTTATTTCCAAAAGTAACTTTATGTTAATAGTCGGTGTGCCTTTGGAAGGAGCCACTGGCCTTTACTAATACTATCAAGTTCCCCAGCAAACCACATGGCACTATTTGTGTAGTATTGTAAGCGGGGAGAGGAAGGACTAGAAACACAGTCTTCACCAAAAAACAAAATTAGGATTGAAATATGTAGCAACAGCTGGTACCAGCCGCTAGCAGTTGAATCCTGTCCAACTCTGCAAGCGGATATCTGAGCACTCCTGGAGCCTGGAACAGGGGGAACAAAAGACCACTTCTTAAGAATGTCAGACCTAAACCCAGCCAGCTAGCGCCCCCAGAAATCGGCAACAGGATGAATTCATCTTCTCAGATCCAATCACTGCGTAAACTCAGCCCTGTTCGCCCTAGGAAGCCCACGACACGGACTTCATGCTCGCTGGAGCTTCATTCGTACACGGAGGCCCTTGAGGGCTCTTCTGGACTCGGGGTCTCCGTTTCACAAGCATTACCGACATGAGGCTGTGGAGGCTTTTCCTGGAGTTCTTTCTCACCAGACCGGTTCCGGCTGCCTCCCGGGTGATGATGGAAAACTAAGGCACCAGCCAACATGTCATCCCCTCATTTTGTAATCATCAGGCAGTTGCACAAAGGTTATGTGGAACGTTACCAAGTAGTCAAAGGCACACTCCCGGGCAGTCTTAAAGGATTTAGGACTGTTAACGGCACTACCCAAGTATTGCGTGTTAAGGAACTCCACCACCAGCCAGATAAAGTAGGTATAAGGGAATGCAATCAACACCTTTTCACTCTCAACCATGACGTTTGGAGACTCAAGGCCTTTCAAGTCACAGCTGAGAACTGCTGCTTGGCTAACCCCTGCAACATTTTCTGATTCCAAAAAGGAGCCGTAAGAAGCCACAGGGAAAGACCCTGCGCACTCTTGCCATGCAGTCATTGCTAAAGGAGGAGTGTTTTATCAGAGATCTTTAAGAGTCCTTAAAATTCTTCACTTGCGGCCAAGTCCGTCTAAGAGATCAGCTGAGCTTAAGTTACATACTTAGGTAGCTGTCGTTTGCCTAAGGGCTTTCCAGTTGGCACTGGTGGTAAAGAACCCGCCTGTCAGTGGAGGAGATGTAAGAGTCATGGGTTCGATCCCTGCGTCGGGAAGATCCTCTGGAGGAGGAAGTGGTACCCCACTCCAGGATTCTTGCCTGGAGAATCCCATGGACAGAAGAGCCTGGAGGGCTACAGTCCAAGGGGTTGCAAAGAGTCAGACACAACCGAGAAATTCAAATAACAGCAGAGCAGATTCAGAACAAGGCCTCTAGCAACTAAACAAGTAATCTGTATATGGGAGACAAGCCCTGAAGGGACTTTCACTAAAATCTTGCTGTTTGGCCTTTAGCACAAAGAACAAGAATCTTTTCTGAAATCCTGTTGTAGGGATTCTAATGTAAATTTCCTTTTTCTTCTTCTAGCCCTAGGAATAGAAGAGAGGAGGATATGTTATGGTCCATCCTGTGCTCTGATCCTGCACCCTTAGGACTAGAAGAAATTAAAGTAGATTTTTGTGTGAATGTAGAAATACATTTACCAGCTACACCAGAAACAGGGGGTTGAAGTCGTGTGAAGCTTGGTTTCTCCAAAGACACGTTGGAAGCGTGGGTACTGAAAGAGTGTCATGGGCATTTAACTGTCCTGTCCAAGTTAACCACAGTCCATGCAGTTTCCCATTATCAGTAGTACACTGAGTGGAAAAAAATCACAGCTGTGTCTTACTGTGCATCAGCTATGTGCCTTTATTTCTAATTCTGATGAAAAAAAGAAAGAAAACCTTCAAAAGAGTGCTATCATTAAAGCAGTTTAAAATGAATAATACAATGATTCAGAGAAATTGAGACAGACAAGTTTTAGTTAATGCTAACTAACGACTGAAAATAGCCGTGAAGCAAATGAAAGTCTTAGAGACCTAAGGAGCATTGTATTAATAGCAATGGCTTCATCCCCATCAGGTGGCTGTGTTCACTTGCTTAAGATCAGTAAACAGACTCTCAGCAACGTGCGTCCTCCGTGCACTCCGAGTCACTCTGAACACCGCTATTTCAATTAGTGGTCTTGCCACTCTTCTTTGGTAGCCTCAGTAAGACAAGGATCAGTTGGGAGTAAATTAAAATGGCAACCTCCAGCATGCAGCCGTGATATTTCCACTACTAAAAGGCACTTGGTTATTAGGCTTGTCTTCACTTAATCATGGACCTGACTTGAACACGCGATTCAAAAACCCCTGCAGAAAAAGCCACCACTCTGTCGTTGTTAGCATGTTGACCCAATAGATAAAAAAGCATCAAAAAAGAAAAGAATGAAAAAAAAAAAGATTTACTTTTCTGAAGTCAGGTACTAGTAAAAGGATCAAAGGATTTTTAAAATCTTAGGGGGATTAAAAACAAGTAAAACAGTAAATATTTCTTTCAGTGGCTGCTAATATTTGTATTCTTCCTAAAGGTGAAAGGCATCTCAGGAAGATGACATTTCTCTTAAAAGAGTGTTTGTAAAAGTGTGTAAATGTATTTGATCAGAGACATTTTCATCAAAGCATATCTTTTGGTAATTGGATTGTGAAGGCAGATTCATATAGCCCCCAGATGCGTCTGAAAAGACTGCAATACCACTAATACAATACCACTAATACGATACCACTAATGCAATGCCATTGATAGAGCTTGATGTTTGCTAGCAGTCCAAACTGGTTCCGGTCATCTCCCCAAAGTGAGGGACTGGATGAGACATGCACATGCATTTTCATTCACGTATCTGTGACTCTAAAGCCAGTCATCTACGGACTGCATATCAAAAACCACAGGGTCAAGAGAGGACATATTCAGTTGCAAATGTGTTTTAGAAATCTAGCCTTTGATAAAAATGGTTTGAGAGCTAACAGAACTATTTGGGAAGTCAGGAGAAAATGTTTTTAAATCTTCAAATAGCTTTTTGATAGACGGACCCAACAAAGTTTGCTTGAAAGATGTTACAACAAGGCAATTGATGTGACTGACCTTCACCCCCCTTAATATTTAAGTTTGAGAACTTATCTCCTTTCATGTTTACATGTGAGATTTAGCTTAATCTGTGGCAAGCAGATTTCCGTTACACAACTGTTTGAATTTCAGGCCACATGCAATCACTTGAACTATTTTACTCTATTTCATGTATTTATATTATGTATTTACCTGAGAGTTAAAAATCAAACTTTTTTGAGGCTGAAGTTAATCATTTACGTTTGTGCAGTATTTTAAGCTTTGTAAAGCATTATGCATGTTACTTTCTTTTTAGATGAAACATATTGTTTAACTATGTCATCTCTATAGAGGAGCTTGTCAATTCCCAAAACATTATAGGAGATAAGACATAAACATTATTTTGTCTGTTTTAAAAATAAATATAAGGATGACACATTTAACCTGCTCAAGTTACCCATTCATCCAATAGAAGGGACTCAACAATTAGCTTTAAAGTTCAGAAGCCTATCCTTTCAGTGTATTCAGTATATATCTTTCCAGTCTGATTTTAATATATATGACAATCGACTAGACATACTTAAAATGTAATGTTTTCAAAAGCAAGAAGTCACAAGAAACCGAAAGCCCCTATGCTATGGATTAAAATAGTCACCTATGCAGAGTTGACTTGGTTATTAGAAAAATATTCATTAATGAATTTTAAAACTGCCTTCAAAAATAAAAATAAAATGTTCCAATACAGGAAATATAAAGTCAAAAGTTTTTCTTTAAGAGTCATGGATTTCTGAAATTTGTATGTCAAAACTTCAAACCACATTTGAAGACTTAAGTTTTGACACTTACAAAGTATCAAAAAATTTGACACTTATAAAGACCAGCATTCTCACTCTCCCAGCCATGACTGACAGACACAGTCTGGTCATCTCATTCCTCCATTAATAGAACTGAAAGTGGAAAGCTCTGTTTCTGAGTTCCAGATACGAACATGAGTTTACCTCCAGCAAAGCTCATTCACACCTGAGTTCAGACCAGTGCGTTTGGGTGGACAGAGTCCCCAATGACGGCTCTGGTCTTCTAAGTCTTTATAAAAATACAATAACTGACATTCAAAATGACCCCTTAATTGTTCTCTCTAAAGTGTTTACTGAACACCACTATTTACCATGCATGTTATAATTAAAGTAAACATAGTGAGATAAACAATAAAATAGCCCATTGTTATCAAGGTGTCATTATAGAGATGGTTATAGGTATTAAGCAAGTAAACAAATAAATTTCAGAATGCAAAAAAAATTAATAATTTCAAGATGCAACGAATGTAATGAAAGAAATATGGAAGGAATTATTTGAGTGACTGAGAACTGGGGACTGTGTTAAATTCGGAGGTCAGGAAACCTGTCTCTGGGAAGGTGATATTTGAGCCTGTGAAAAGATCTGGATACAGAGGAATCCAGACAGAGGGGACAGCAAGTGCAAAGTCCTAAAACGGGAACAAGCGTGGTATGGGTGGAGACAGACTTCCATTGGAAAGAATGAAGCTGGTGAAACATCTTGTTACAAGGGGAGAGAAAGACCAGTTTGGAGGAAATAATAGCTGTGAAATCCAGCCATTTAAATTGATTCAGCAGAATTTCCAATTGTCTTACTGCAGAAACGTCCAAGATAATGTTACCATTTTCCATGACCCACTTCTCCACTAGAATTAAGTTTTCTCTTGTCACCTTAAGCAGTATCAAATCTGGAGAAGCAGGGAAATTAAGGAGCGTTGTGAAAGTTATGCCAAATTTAACAAACATGACACTTGATTTTCTCTATGTATATTCCCGTATTTTAAGGAAAATATGGGTCCCAGGATATCCATGTATCCTATGGAATACGAAGCATTATAGAACTGCTACTGTCTTTTGGAATTTCTTTTCAGTGGCATTTAACAGATTTCTACCATAATGAGACATCATTCTTTCGCATTCTTAGTTCCTTCTCTACCAAGAACTATTTTTAATTATAAAGTTAAACTTGGAACTCATCATAATTTACTTGCCTTCATAATAGTTCATTTTCTCAATTTTAAAATATTGAAGTAGGAATCAGAGGAAAATGTTCATTTAAGAGACTACGAGAAAAAAAATCAGATAAGAAACACTAAGACTTTTAAATATAATTTAGGGTTGGCTAAATACAGTTTTCAAATTTTGTGAAACACTGAGAAAACGTCTCTGCTCTGTTGAAAACATTTTAGGGCACTAAAATTATCTTCAGTAAAGTTAACTGATGCTACTCAATAAATAAATGTTATCAGCTATTAAGTAAGTTTAAAGCAAGCATTTTATGGGCAGCTTGTTAAAGATGGCCCTGTGATAAAATAGAGAAGAGGATTCCCTTATGGGTTTTAGATTCAAATCCTGCCTTGTCCACTTGAATTTTCTGAGCCGCAGTTATTCCTCTCTAAAAGTGAAGTGAGACTAACCTAACCCCAAGTCTACTGCAAGAACTGAATTAGGTCATCATTTTTAACTTTAATTATTCAATGAACCATAGACTTTTCTAGACTATTCCAACACTCCTAAAGGCATGCATAGTGAAATAGCTCACCTTAAGCACAGTAAATGTTTTGTGCTCAGATGCTCAGTCATGTCTGACTCTTTGCAACTCCAAGGACTGTAGCCTGCCAGGCTCCTCTGTCCATGGAATTTTCCAGGCAAGAATCCTGGAGTGGGTTGCCATTTCCTCCTCCAGAGGATCTTCCCAACCCAGGGATCACACCCATGTCTCTTATGCCCCGTGAATTGGCAGGCAGATTCTTTACCACTAGCACATGTAGGAAGCACAGTGAATCTGTTAGCTTCTTTGTAGTTCTTTTTGTTTGTGTGTTTGCTGCAAGAATTTTATTTATTGTCAAGGACAGTCAAGAGATAAAATTAGGGCATAAGGTTTAAGACTAAAGATAATATCAACATATTAGCTTTAAGTTTTTTCCAGTAAATATTTGACTTCTAAAATTTCATTTATAAGGTAAAGAAAGCAATCTTTCTTCCCTCTCCCCAGCCTATTAATACATTTTCATCAAATTTTAAATTAAGCCAATGTAATTGTTAACATTAAGCATTCTGCACATCATTCCTTCAACATTTAAAATTTTTTATTTAAAATGCTACAGTTTTGTTTATATTTTCTCTATTTTATTGACATATAGCTTGATACTTCTCAATTTAGCAGTTAACCAATTCTCTATCAAAATTTATTTATGCAGTTTTACATTGCTTTTTAAAAATAAATATGTTTTTCCATCAGCTTACTTACTCCTGCTCCAAGTACCTATGGATTTATTTGGAATGTTCGGACAGGGCTTGGGAAACCTTCTACAATATGTACTTACATCCTTGATGGTCTTTAAGGAATAAAGTGTTTAAATTAGAAGAGCAGAGTTCAATGTAGACCAAACTCTTCAGTTTGCAAAAGCCATCCGAAGATTATAGGCTTAGAAAAATGTCCTATGAGGATGCTACAGGTGAAAGTGGAAGGAACACGAAGTGAGATATTTGGATTTAGTACAGATATTAAGCTGAACGGTGAAGTTTGTAAGTAGAAAATCGGATAAAAGTGAATGAAAGGAGTGTCAGGATGTAAACCACAGGTGCTCATTAAATTTTACATCTTTCTCTATATAGCTTTCTGCTTGTGGTAGTAAACAAACAGCCCCTGGCTATATAATTGAATTCAGGGTCATAATGGTTAGGATTCAGGCCAATTTTGTGCCTCAACTTTAAATAAATTACCATTCCTATATGAATGTTAAACATTCATGTGATGAATTATCATGTAATCATGTAATAAAAAGGGAATTACCTTTTCTCAAATAGGTCGATTGATTAATATAGTAGTTCAACTTAAAGTTACTTTTAACAAAGTATCAGTCAGCAGGCATCTTAAGAGACACAACTTAGCAACTAAACAAAAAAATCAGAGCAGTAACTGACCAAGAGTAGCCTATTTCTATCCCTCTATGAGCTTCTGGGCAACCTGAGACTCTAAATCTAAAATAAAGTAACCCAAGGGTCAACACCAACTATTGGTCACCTTGAGACAGACCAGTCTGGATCCACCAAGTCAATCCTCCTGCAAACAGAATCAAATGGAGATCAGTGGGTATTTGTTGGCAGTGGAAAGGAAAGAAAGAGTACAAGCGTTGGAGTCAAACAGATCTGGGTTTAAACCCTGGCCTGATGCAATGTAAGCATCCACTCACAAGCATTTATAACCCTGAGGAGCTGTCTGCAGTGTCTGCCTATGTGGAATACAGATGTTAATGCCTGATTGGGTTATTGTGAGAATTAAATGATTTGCTGCATATAAACTTTTAGCATAGCATTTGAGATATCCTGGACCCACAATAAATGGTGTCTTTTAAAGGTTCCCTTTAAGTAATAATTCTTTCAACTTACTAAAGTGAGGAATGGAAACTCAGGTCTCTTCCCATTCTGCATCTGAGCCAGTGAGCAGTCATCACCCAAAAGGGGCAGATAACGTGGCTCTGATAAGCCTTGCTAAGAGCTGTGACAGACCCACTTCCTTCGGAAAGCCCAGGGCGCTCAGACAACACCCGAATGTGGAAGGAGTTACGGCTCCCAGGGCAAGGAAAGTGTTACGGGGAAGGCTTATTTTTTCAGGCTGTTTCCTCTGAGCACATTTAGAGCCTTGGAAATGTGGACCTAGCCAAGATCTGACACATATTAATCACTCTTCACTGCCTCCTTGACAAGTCCTGTGAATCTTCTCATCACTCAACAGCTGGCAAGCCTCACCTCAGTCCAGGCTTCAGCTGGACTTATGAGGATCGTGGGCCGAGACGGGAAACTGGGGATCACCCGCCTCCTGGCTCGGCCGGCGTGGCCTTCCGAGGAGATGAAGGCAAAGAAAGCAGCTAGACGTGGAGGCTGGAGTCTTGGCTTCTTGCTGGTTGTGGTGAAGACCCTCAACATCTCTCAGCTGCAAAATGATAACTCATTGTATAGGATTTTTGTGGGTGGTGTTGATGGTAAAATAATATGAAAGTGCCCTATAAATCATATGCGTATGTGAGCGCTCAGTCGTGCCTCACTCTTGTGGACTGTAGTCCACAAGTCTCCTCTGTCGTGGAAATTTCCAGGCAAGAATACTGGAATGGGTTGTCAATTCCTCCTCCAGGGGATCTTCCCAACCCAGAGATGGAACCCATGTCTCTTACATCTCCTGTGTTAGCAGCCAGGTTTTTTTTTCTTTCTACTAATTGTATAGAACTATACAAAAGAAAGGCTTCTATTTTGATATTTGATGCGTAAAATAAACATTGGACTGTATTTAATTTCAGTCTTAATAAAATGCTCTCCATTAATGGTGACTCTAGTGGTAAAGAACCCACCTGCCAATGTAGAAGATGCAAGAGACACAGGTTCAATCCCTGGGTTGGGAAGATCCCCTGGAGTTGGAAACGGCAGCCCACTCCAGTATTCTTGCCTGGAAAATTCCCATGGACAGAGGAACCTGGTGGGCTACAGTCCACAGGGCTGCAAAGAGAAGGACACAACTGCGTGCACACACAATGATTTGTTGAATGCATGAATGATTGCACACAGATTAGAGCTGGCAGCCTGTGAGGCAGCAGAGAAGGGCGGGGAGTGGGCTGCAGCTCATGGGGTTGCAGAGTCGAACACAACTGTGCTCACACATAAAACAGATTTCCATTTGTGAATTCCAATACTGCTCAAAGATGAGGAACTTTACTCTCATCTCATATGCCTTTGAAATGTACTGTCATGAATAATATATTGAGTTGGCCAAAAAGTTTGGGTTTTTCCGTAAGATTTTACAATATATTACAAATTACAAACCCAATGTATTACAAATGATTAGTGATTCTCTTATCTGATTTTAAATTCACATCATGATATTGGTTCTGATCTGCCTGTAAATATGCAAATTATTCTCCTGACTTAATTACTGTTGCTAGCATTGCTTTAGTGTCCAGCAAGGGTAAAAGCTAGGAATCTCAAATGCACAGTCTTTTTTAATTAGAAATTCAAAGAATCATATGTGATAACTCAGCCATATCTTCTACTAATATGAGAATAACAGGGCTTGGTTTTGCAGAAGCTAAGATGTTGATATTTCTCTTTAAGAATATAAGAAAATAAAACAACTGGACCTGCCCTGACCTTTGTGAGCTTTTTTAAACAATACCTTTTTTTTTTAACATGCATATACTTCCTGATAGATAAAGATGATGAAATAGTGGTCTGGGTGACTAATACACATGCACAAAGGCAGAGACATTTCTATAAAAACCTGCAAACTGTGGTTTCAGTTGCCTATTGCACATTCAGTTAACAGTCAGTTGTCTCAGGTATTATCTTCGTTTTCAGAAAAAGAAAACTAGTAGAAGATCATGGCAAGTCCTGCCTGGGGATATGATGGTGAAAATGGTAAGCATTCTTCTGCTCATGTAGATCAAATAGCAGCTTATTCCCTTTTCCAGTAAAAGAGATATTGAGCACTTAAAGTAACGGTAAAGTCATAGACTAATAGTTTGAAGTGCCTTTGACTTATATTTGCTTTGCATGCATTCTCAACAGTTGTCCTTTGGGCCATGATTGTCTACAAAATGTATTCTGCCTTTTTTCTCCTCTCTTCCTCTCAATGTATAGAGAGGTCTATTGCTAACAGCAAAATATGTATAGTCTGATCCCATAGACTATATTACTTCTGTTGACAGAGACACTTTCATAGTGTAGCATGGAAAAGGGGCATTCTCAAACCTTGAATTTCCATTAAGTTAACCAGAATATCATTTAAGATATCTGAGTAAGTCCTAATCTAGTAAAGTTATATTCCTAAAACTTGGACTCAAGCATTAGATCAAGTTTTGATTGCAGTCATATGCTTGTCCTGGTAGGTCCTGAACACTGGGAGAAGCTGTACCCCATCGCAAACGGAAATAACCAATCTCCTATCGACATTAAAACCAGTGAAACCAAACCTGATGAGTCTCTGAAACCTGTCAGTGTCTCCTACAATCCAGCCACAGCCAAAGAAATCGTCAACGTGGGACATTCCTTTCATGTAAACTTTGAGGACAGCGATAACAGATCGGGTGAGCCCAAAGAGCCTTCTAATTTTTTGTCTTTGACTTTCCTGGGGAAATTTAAACAATAGGGCTTTCCGAAACACAAAGACCCGTGTTCAGTCTTTGGTGCACATGTGCAGCATAGATGCCGTCTACTGAGGCATCCTGAAGTTGTAAAACATTGCCAAGTGTTAAAGGTGACTCTGGGGACTCCCGGCTCTGTCTTTTTTCAGCCCTTTTCTTTCTCAGTGACTCTGTTCCATCTCTTCTGGCTCCCAATGTCTTTATGCCAACTTTACATCCTCTGAATAAACAGGCTTTTCCACAAAATTCTGTGAACCCTCACGAATGTAAAAACTGAAAAGGCAAACATTTTCTAATTGAGATGAGGGTGGAGGAGCACATTAGGGAAGATATATAGATGAACAGTATATTTATTTTGTGTGGCCAGAAAAAAGCCTCCATAACCGTGAAGTGCTTGGGTACCAGTAAAAAAAAAAAGAAAAGAAAACTGGTCTTGGGTGTATCTTGGATGGAATCATTCTGTGCGTAAGTATCTTTGTCTAGCTTCCCCTCTCCCTGTTACGATCATAGTAACTGAATTATCTTCATCTCCCAGAATCTAGCACACTTCCTCGTCCACAGGAAGATTCTCAAAGCTGCTTACTGAACAATTTATTAAATCACAGATTAATAAATCAGCTCTACTGTTAAAAGGCAAAATTTGTCTTAACACTTTCCTCCAAGGTCCTGAGCCTAAATTTTAGACATCTTGGGGCTACGTCCTTTGTTAATATTGGATTAGGTCTGGTAGTATGTGTGTTTTATTAATCATATGGTTGGATAGACTCTCTAAAGCAAAGTGACCCTTCAGTGTTAGAATTTTAAAATTTAAATTTAAATTAAATTAAATTAAAAAGTGACCCTACTGTCCTGCTGGAACTTTCTTTTGATCCCTAGCTAGGGATTCTCAGCAAAGCTGACAGAATACCCTCTTGTATCTTGATCAGTTACAAGCTATGTGTGGAGTGATCTGTTACTAAAAATAAATTGCTAGATATCTTAATGCATACTGTCCATTACTGTCTGTTGAAAGAATGAATGGACTGATAAACAAAAGCAGATTCAAGGAAAGGCCTATAATCCTATAATTCACTCATCTTCCACTATGTTTTCTTGAAAACAGGAAAAGATAAAGTTATAGCCCATGTGCTGAGAACCACATATAACTCACGCACTGTCTTAAGGCGCCCCACACATTTGAAGACCATCATTGTGGACATGGGGGAAAAAACCAACAAGATGGAAACTTTGGCACTGCTGTTTATTTTCATTTCTACTCAATCCAATTGAATGTTAATTTGTCTTAAACGTAGAGACAAGCTAGAGCTTATGACTGTGACACTAATAGCAGTTTCCTTTTTCTTCTAGTGCTGAACGGTGGACCTCTGTGT